>NC_137455.1:158056638-158656638 GCF_964235325.1 Thermobia domestica | reverse complement strand
AGATTTCCTTGAGGAGAACGAAGGGACTCTCGCAGAATTCGATGACATTAATAAAATAATTTATTGAACACTTGGAGAATTTACAGTACACTGTAAATCAGTATTTTCCAGAAAAAGAATGTGAATATCATCAACATCAGTGGGTCAAAAATCCATATGACATCCAAGGAAAGCCTCCCCGCCTCACTTGAATACGACAAACTAATAGACTTGACATCCGATTCATTCCTTCAACTTCAGTTCAAGAAGCTACCGTTGATAGACTTCTGAGGACAGTTGAGAAAGGAATACTCGAGGTTATCGAAGGAAGCTATTAAGGTGCTACTTCCTTTTGTAAGTACCTAGTAAAACTGGATTTTCTGTGCATGCATCCACCAAAAGGAAATACCGAAACAGACCTGAAAGCGGAACTACCTAGGTAGATATGAGACTGTAGCTTTAAACCTGCACCTTTGAACCTTTCCATTAAACCTGACATTAAAGAACTCTGCAGGCACAAAATCAAGCTCACTCTTCCCACTAAAGTCTCAGCACACGTGGTATGTTTTGTATGAAAAATGATTCTCATGTCACATTAGGTTTCATGTCACAATTTCAGAAATCAGGTTTTTATTAACAGTTCAAAATATTAAATTATTGTAAAAATGGTTATATTTACAATAATTTAATATTTTGAAGTGTTTATGGAAAACTAGATTCTCGTGAGCATGTAAAACAGTCTAAAAGTTATGATATTTACAGTAATTGAATATTTTGAAGAGTTTATGATAACCTTGATTTTCATGTGCACATAAAACATTTAAAAATCATCATATTTACAGTAATTTAAATTTACTTCATTTTAAAATAATAGTGTGATGCTAATTTATATAACACTACGAGATCTAAAAAAAGGTGCGTTTCTGTTCAATGATAGTGCATAATAAACGGCATTACTATTATAAAGTGTCGAATAATTTAATACTATTTTCGTAAGTTCCGCCATTTGGACGTAAAAGGGTTCCATGAAGGAAAAAGTTCGGGAAACTCTGGCCTAAATCAACGAATTTAAAAAAGAGAGGGAGACAGACAGACGCAGGTATTCAACACTGTTAAAGCATTCGTAGGATTAGAAAGCTCTGACTTTAAATAAAAGCAACAATCTATAATAACATAGTAATACCATATCGGTGTGTGCATAAATAAATGGACTCCGTAGTCTAGTGCTTACAGCGTTAGACTCACGTCCACGTCGTTCTGGGTTGGATTCCCAGTCGATGTTTCCCAATTTTCGGCGTCCACTCAGCGTCGTGAGGCAAACTGGTGAGTTACGTTAATAAAAGACGTGACGGCCACTAAGTCTAGAAAGCTATTGATACGACTGTTGTTGTTAGAGACAGGGCGATACAGCGCGCGCTGACCACGTGTTCGTTGCTAGGCTGAACGTACGCCTGTTGCTGTTAGAGACAGGGCGATACAGCGCGCGCTGACCACGTGTTCGTTGCTAGGCTGAACGTACGCCTGTTGCTGTTAGAGACAGGGCGATGCAGCGCGCGCTGACCACGTGTTCGTTGCTAGGCTGAACGTACGCCTGTTGCTGTTAGAGACAGGGCGATGCAGCGCGCGCTGACCACGTGTTCGTTGCTAGGCTGAACGTACGCCTGTTGCTGTTAGAGACAGGGCGATACAGCGCGCGCTGACCACGTGTTCGTTGCTAGGCTGAACGTACGCCTGTTGCTGTTAGAGACAGGGCGATACAGCGCGCGCTGACCACGTGTTCGTTGCTAGGCTGGACATACGCCTGTTGCTGTTAGAGACAGGGCGATGCAGCGCGCGCTGACCACGCGTTCTTTGCTAGGCTGGACATACGCCTGTTGCTGTTAGAGACAGGGCGATGCAGCGCGCGCTGACCACGTGTTCGTTGCTAGGCTGGACGTAGTTCAACTGGTCGCTAACACACAGTGTTGGAGCTGCGGCTCAATCCCACAAAGAGCTGTTACGCCAGTGGTTAGTTAGTTTTAGGTATGTACATAAATATATTTAGCCTTCAATGGCTTAAACACTTCAATAAATTTAACCAATATCTCCGCTAGTATCACAGATCATTGGACTCTATAGAACTACCCAATGGTGTAAAAAGTGAAGCAAAGTGCTTGAATTGAATTTTCCATTATCAATTCAAATTTTGCTTGTGAGGTGATTGAGTGTTACATTTTTAATTAGTATATTACTATACTATGATTATACTGTGCATATGTATATATTGATAGTAGACCGCTCACCTCTGGTACGTGGGATCCCTGTTCTATCTACTTCGCGCCAATAGTGGACACATACTGTAGACTTTGTAGTGGACTTTTCTTTTGGACTCCTCCTGTTCCGTCTCAGTTTTTTTCATTGCACCATTAGCTTCATTATTTTTTCACCGTTTTGGTAAACTTACAAATTGATGCTCTACGATAGTCACGCTACTTATTAAAATGAAACTGATAGACTACTGAAAACTATACTCAAGGCCATCACTTGTGGGGTATGGATTAGGACGTAACCGCTCTTCCATTTAAGTTTCTCGATGTTTGATGATGGGGGCCAACTTCAATATATAACTTTCTTATTTTGTATGAAAAAATAGGTTATAATTAAGGCTACAATATTCTCAAATGTCAAAATGCGGACATACTTCCATCTGGCAATCTCTTTACAAGTATATAAACTTTAATTTTCGACAGAAGAATGATAAGTTTCATCTTTTACTTCAAGTTTGCTTTTTAAAATCATGTAAATATATTGAAATGTACTGCATAAAAGATAATTATTCTATACCAAAACAAAAATGGGTTTGTATGTGTTTCTTGGTTTATAATACTTTTATCTTGACTACTAGGCAACCCATAAAACACACGTGACAAAGTATATCACTTTCAGGAACTTAACAATGTGATTATGAAACCAACATGCCTCTTGTGATATGTTGGGTTGCATAACTTGCGTTTGTAGCCACCAATGAAATGCCATTTCAAAAACCAATAAAAATAGAAACCCCGAAGTGAATATAAGACTCATAAACAACGAATGTTGTAGAGGCACTATTTTAATTATAGAATCCCCTACAGGAAAAGAAGTTCACATTTGAATAAGAAAATCACAAAAAGTCAAAAATGAGAAAATTTCCTCTTTTCCCCGCAATCAAAATCGGCTTTTTATTCAAAAACCTCCATTTCAAAAAAGCCAACTTTTTCCTCTCTCTATTTACTTTATAACCTACAGTGCAACTGCAAGAATTATTAGGTATTTGTGGCGTATGTCCGTCATAAGACGGAGGTATGACATTTCCAAGAAACACAGCTCTAAGTTGCTTTCCTTCCATTTTCAGTAGCCTCCCATTCGGAAACTATGTGATTTAAGACATATGCTTATATGAACAATTGTTTGTGTTTTGGTGTGCAGAATCACCTCCCAAATTTATGACATTGGGTTAATTAACACTCTGTATATATTGAGTTGATACTTTTCTTATATTTTAAATGTACCATCATATTTTTGAAGTAAAAGAGTTTAATAAACAGATTTGTAGCTGGGGGGGACTTAAACTCTAGGCCAGCCCTTCTTATACATTCCTCATCGAACTTGTGATTTTAGGTACTAGTAATTTGGTAACTAACATGTGTACTTTCATACATCAGGTGTGATCAAAAAGTACAGTGAATGTAGTTGTACAGTGCCATCTATCGATGTTGTGTCCATTTCAACTAGTAAGCCCGGTAGCCTAAACCTTTGGTACAGTCAGTGTCGAGTTTGAGCAAGTTGTGACATGTTAGTTGGCTTCCAGAGGCAGAAGAATGTGGACGTGTTATGAGTGTTTGTCGCGTGCCAACATTCAGTTTTGTTCTAAGTTCCAAAAAAGTGCCAAAGAAGCTCACGAAATGTCAAAATCAGTGTGTGGGGATGAAGCTGTGGCATTGAAGACTGTTTACAAGTGGTATGAGCGATTCGAAAGCGGCAAGGAGTCGGTTGAAAACCAGCAACAATCGAGATGTCCTTCAACGTCAAAAGCAGAGGAAAACGTGCAAAAAGTGGCACAAATGATTTGCTCAAACAGGTGAATGACTATTCGAGAGCTTCCGAGGAACTAAACATCTCATATGGGTCCGTGAAAATAATTTTAACCGCCGATTAAATGGGCAAATGACTTCCTTCTTCACTACGAAAACGCGCCGTGCCACATCATGCTTTTGATCCACGAGTTTTTTTTTTTTTTGCAGGAAAAAAGTGTTCCTGTCTGTCCACATCAGCCTTATTCACCAGATTTAGTACCATGCGACTTCTAGCTCTTCACAGAGAAACGTTTTGACACCATTCCTGACATTGAGAGGGCCATGACACAGCAGTTGAACGCCCTTCCAAAAGAAGACTTCCAGAAATGCTTCCAGTCATGGATTCAATGCTGGGATAAGTGCATTGCTAGCCAAGGACAGTACCTTGAAGGAGATTAAATCAAATTCCATGCAGGCCCGTTGCCAGCCCAAAAATTTAGGGGGGGGGGCGATCCAACCACATTATAGTTCACTTGTAAGCCTACCGTGAACATTTTAGGAGGGGCCAGTAAAAATTTAGGGGGGCGGCCTCCCTAGATCCCCCTGGATACGAGCCTGATTCCATGTAAGTTTATTACTCTGTTTCTAATAAAAGGATTCACCGTACTTTTTCATCACACCTCGTACGTAGTTGCAGTTTCAATCTCCGATATTGCCACACCTTAAAATGCATCTGTCTCGTAATTTCAATTCTAATAAAAAATGCAAAACGAGAAAAAGAGAGAGAAAAAGGGAACATACAAAATACATTTACAAACACTCATGCATTTCTAGTTCTATTGAGTTCAAGAGCGATTGGTCCGAGCTCAGAGCTAGACCGACACTTTTCACAGATTTTCATAAGAGACATAAGAAATTTTGAATTATTGAATCATAACGTTGGAAATTTGCAGCAAACGAAATAACAATAAGAAAAAATGACTGTAATTAGAGGAAAACAAGTTATTTAATAATAGACAGTATTTATAAGACCAGTTTATTTTCCATTTATCTTATGTAAGTTTATAAGGAACAAATACTTCTTTGGTTTTAATTGCTGGAAGCAAAATTTAATAACCTGTTTTTATTTTCCTGCTATTTCTTTCTTTCTTGGAATTCCTGTTCTGCTAACTACATGTTTTTCCGTGACCGTGAAAGAAAGTGCTACTCGGAAGGGAGGTGGCAGAGTTTTTTTTTTTTTTTTTTAAATCACAACAACCTAATAAACTACTAAAGATATTAATTGGTGAGACAATTTGAGAAGCAGTTTTTGTCAAAATAATAATAATACGAGGATGGATTAAAAAGTTCATACAAAATTTGAAAATATTTAGATAAGTTATTTTTTTATTTTTCCACGTAATCCACCTCGACTGAGAAACATTTACGCCACCTCTCCGGTAACGCTTCTATACCACCTTTTTTTTTTATGATTCCTCGAGCCCTGCAAAATATCCCATTACAGCAACTTTTCACCTCTGCATCCGAAGAAAATCGTTGACCATCCAAATACGTTTTCAGGTTTCTAAACAAGTGAAGGTCCGACGGGACCAGATCAGGCCAATAGGGCGGGTGCGGCAGTTCAAACCCACAGGAATGAATTTCTGCCATGGATTGCCATCCTGCCATTATCCTGGTAATACAATACCTTTCTTCGCAGAATTCCTGGTCTTTCACTTCTGGTTTTCTCACGCAAACGTCGCAGAAGGGTGCAGTAGTATTCAGAATTGACAGTATTTCCCTTTTCCAAAAAATCAATCAGGATAATGCCCCTAGCATCCCAAATAATTGATGCCATAACCCTGTTTGCAGACAAAACTTGTTTGATTTTCTTTGGGACAATAGATCCAAGTAGTTTCCATTGCTTGGATTGTTTTGATTCCGGTGAGAGGATGTACCCATGTCTCGTCCATAGTCACAAATCTGCCAATAAACTTCTCCGGATTACTTTCAAAGTTTCAAACACTCATATGAAAGGGTGAGTTTGATTGCGTTTGGGTTCAACTGAAAGCAATTTGAGTACCCATCTCACGGACACCTTAGAAAACCCTAATTCATTTACGATAGTGTTTTGTGCTCGCTCATAGAAAATACCCACAGTCTCAATAATCTCCCGGATTTTGATACTGTGATCATTCAAAACCAGGTCACAAATGTTATTGACATTTTGTGTAGTGGTCGAAGTTGAAGGCCTGCCACTGCTGGGGTAATCTGCAATGATGTTTCTACCGTTCTTAAATTCAACCCACTTTTTCACCATGGAAACGAGGGCGCAGAGTCTCCTAGTAATTCTACTATGTCCATATGAATTTCCTGTGGTGTTATGCAGGTACTTTATGACAAGTTGATGCTCCATTTTATCCATGTCACAAATTTCCGTCATTTTCACTGACTTAGCGCCTTATAAACTCCTGACCTGAAAGCATAGAGAAATGAAATTTTACACAGTGACTGCCAACGGACTACTAATTATATACGCAACTAATGTATATATACAAACATAAAATAATTGTTTCCTTCCTAGTCAGGCTACGAACTTTCCAATACACCCTTGTACTACTACTACTACTAGTAGTAATAATAATAATAATAATAATAATAATAATAATAATAATAATAATAATAATAATAATAATAATAATAATAATAATAATAATATAACTATGTAAATCAACATGAACTCACATAATAAATACACGCAATTAATACGCGTAATAAATCTAAAGTTATAACGAAAATGTAAATAAACAAACAATTTAATAGGGTTGAAAGCAAAGAAGATTTTTAGCGTACTATAACCTAAATTGAATGAACACCGGTATTTTTTAAGAGTTCTTTGTTAACACGGTGACTACAGTTGCAGTGTTCATCTCTGGTGCAAGGTGTCCCTCGTTCGATTCCAGACCATGTCCATGAAATTTCTCGGAATTCTCCCGTTTCCTCCCAGTAATTTTTAATCGTTCACTTTCGTTAGACATCCGTTCAGGGTATAAACGTGGGACCTAAAATTAGATTTTTAACACACGTTTTATCTATTAATTTACGATTACTATAGGCTCAACTTCTATTGTTAATTAAACACTGATTTCACACTAGAAGCAGCAAATTTTCTTTCTTTTTTAAACCACTTCCACTTCTATATTTTTCTTGTTTATAGTAAAATTTTAAATCCATCGCTCAGACTCTATGACTTTTGGCTATTACCTGTTACAAGGAGTTTGAATAAATATTGATGAGGAAGACAGCAGCGGCGCAAATCTGTCTTCAACATTGGAGGGGATGGGTAAGACCGTTCCATAAGCTACTTTTTTTTTATTAAGGGATGTTCAAAATATTTATGAAATTGAAAAACAATGCTCTGGAGGATCAGGGGAACAGAGTTGTCTTCAACATTGGGAGGCGGGCAGGTTTGAGGTTATTCTGGGGAGGACATCAATTTCATCTCACTTTCCTTTGTGGCAGTCGGACACAAATCATCACTTTCTCTCCAAAAAAACACATTTCAAATCGGATTATTGGATAGGGACATTCCTCTCTGTTCCAAGATTGGAGGGGACATGTCCCCCTCAACCCCCGGGATTTGTGCCAGTGGGAGACAGGAATTTTCAGCCTAATATTCCTAGAAGTACCAAGAGGTTTTCTGCAAATGCAAAAATGAATAAAATGACTGCTGATTAACAAGTCTTATTTGAAGAATAATAGTCCTATGGGAGTGAGGGAAAAAGATGTGAATTGTAATATGATTCTTTGTTATATTAATAATTGAAAATTCCCATGAGCAGTCTAATGTACTATTTGGTGCTTCTCAAGGGTAAACATTTTCGCTGCGCTCAACATCTTTTTTACTGATATAAATCCTAAACTAAACTGTTCCAAATTTAAGATAACTCTGGAAATCGCCACATCAATTAGGCTAAATCCCCATCCAATTTTTGTTCTGTAGTCGAGAAAGTGTGTCACTGTAATCGTTGATGTGTACCTAATGACAAAAGGACCATATTCTTTTTCAGATTTTTTCCCTTTATTTATTTCAGTTTGTGTTATGCAAGTACTAGTCTATATTTCCATTAGGCGTAACTTGGTTGTATATACAATATATACATATAAAAAATGTGGTTTGACAACTCAACGTAATTCTTATTAAGAGAGGTACGCATACAAGTTACAGGTTTGGAAAATGGAATAACAAAGCAGTAATCAGTACAGTTTTTAACTGATGAACATGCTGAGTGATGTAATAATTTTATTTTCCAGTTATATGATACTAAGAAAAGTCGGTATGTAGTAATGTCAATTCAGGCAAAAAATGTTTTTTTTTCTATTCTCCATTTCAAGAACAAAACATGCTACATATTAAAAAAAAAAAAATACAAGCATTGACATTATAATAGAATAAACGAAACCCTTGAAGAAAATATTGTACAGCAGTAAAGAAGAATGAATATATGGGGGCAAGCAGCTCAGTGCTAGAGTACTGGATTCTTTTACTTCTATTGTAAAGGAATTGATTCAAATACCCGACATTGATGTAATTCCGAACTCAAACTGGGAAGCATAGGGGAAAAAAGAACAAAAAAAGTGCTTGTATGTCCGTTTTAACTTGTTTGCTTTTTCTTGTTATTTGGAAATTACATTACAATCAGTTTTTTTTTCTTTAAATTTTTGGAGCTCCAAGCGAGTGAGGGCCCTAAGTTATAACTTGTTTAGTATATACGTAAATCCGGCACTGATAGTGTTCATATAACCAGGATCATTTTAAAGGATAATGTTTCCACTACATACGAAATTTCCATCTATTATCCCAAAATATGTAGGTATTTGATTAACAGTATCATATCCATTTTCTTTCTTTTCTTTACTTTTTCTTCGGATTTACTTCCTTCCCGCCAACTCTTTCATGACAAATTTATTTGCATTTCTTCTTTCTGAGTTCGTATATATAAACATTATTAATTCTTGTGGTTAAATACGTAACTCCTCGTCTTTGACGGAAATATCCAGTTTCGAGTCCCAATTGGAGTAGGCCTATATATAATTAGAATTTCTCATCAAGCATTAGGTCCATGTCTCATATGACCTCGATTATGAAAACAAATGTTAAACTTCAAACAAGCAAACTTAAGGTATTAAACCAAAACAATATTGCTCTTTTATTTATGGAGAATAATGAACAAATAATGATACTTCTTTTCCTCTTTGTGTAGTAAAAACACGATATAGGAATTGTATTATAATTGACGTCACTGTGTACCGTGTTTCACGGCCATATGTAGTTAAACCAGAGTGGTCAAGTCGGTGACCCTGAAAAAACCTGGTTAATCCTCATCATGCAATGTCTTGATTCGTTTCCGCCATAGCATTTTGCGTCAAACGAGAAAATTACAGCAGTTTTCGCCCTAAATATGGTTGGATTACCCACCCATGTACCAATTTTAAAGTACAAAGCAACATAATACAGAGTGATTCTTTAAAAACTCATGGATTTCATTTGGGTCTAGAATTTCTAACTGAGGTCCGATTTTCATGCGGTTTGTGGCAAATGTTCAAGGAAGAATGGGGGATTTATGGGAGTATGATTACTGGTTCAAATTCATCTGGGGTAATATCGGCCATTGTCCATTAAAGAAGCGGACACTGTGGCTCAGTGGTACAATGCTTATCTCTGGTGCGTGGGGTTCTTGGTTTGACCCCCGGCCAAGCATGTTTGCGATGGACAACATCGTGTCCGTGGGTTTTATTGGGGTACTCCAGTTTCCTTCCACTTCCTCATTCCATCAATTATTCCATCATCGTTCACTTGTCTTAATCATCCGTTTCTAGCCTAATGGGCATAAATGTAGGACGTTAAAGATTTCATTTCAATTTTATTTTTTGCCATTAAAGAACAAATCGGCGAACTTTTGCCCCTCTTCTTTATTCAAAACTTCGTTCCAACGCACCTATGTTTTGCACTGATTGTATTCACTTGATTGTTATATTCTTATTAGTATTATGTATGATATTTCTTCTAGAAATTATATCGATATAATTAACCATTTCTTTTTTGTTGAGTTTGATTTAAGCGGACAATTAAGACTTTACCCCTGGGAGAAGCGTCAAAATTTGAATATCGTCATCTTTGTATAATGTGCAATCTCATACAGGCTCTTATGAGGAAGCATATAAAATTAATCTTTTTAGGGGGAAGGGGGCAAAGACTACAGTTTTACAGTCGGGAAGTACTACAGTTTTTAGTTAAAATAAAGTTAGTTTACAATATTCTTTATCTATACGTATTATTCATTATAATTTTCATTATAGTGCTTCGTCCTACTTGCCTTGTTTCACCTATCAATTCCTTTCAGTTTACTCCCTGTTTAGTTCATAAAAGGAACAGAAGCACAAGTATTTATTCAGTTCAACTAAAGAAGTAACGATCGATATTCTGATGTTTTTATATTTTGATACATCGACCGATTTTTGACCTCGCACAACTCTAGCGCCAGGTTGCTTAAGATCAACTTCCACACGTGAGTGTCTTCGAGTGGACAATTAGTGTAGATCCGAGACTGTGTTCCCCATATGTCTTAATATAAGTAAACAAAAGACATGCTGATACTATAGAGTTACAAATATCGTTCACTGTCAATATCTCAATGAAAATAAATAAATAAGCAAAATGTACAGAAACGATTATACCTTTGGTTTGAAATATTGCATTCACAAGTACTGATGTCAAGACCACCAGCAGATTCACTAACTATCTAAGCAAATATTAACAAATGCATTACATATTTTCAATTTTGTGGAGAGAAGGGCGTGTATATTACCCCTATACAGTAAATTTTGTAGAGACAAGAACGTGTTCATTACTCTTATACAGTACAGTAGCTATAATTGTAAGAAATGTATCATGTTTTGTGTTAATTTCCATGGCAGGCTAAAAAAAGTTATAATTGCAAAATAGTATTTTTCCATTATTTTTGTTGTGAAAATTTAACAAGAAATTTTTGTACTAAAAACAGATCTTCTCGTATCACATATTGAAAACTTTGTGGAGACAATTAGAATTACAAACGAATAATGATAATGATTAAATAATTTTAATAATGGTATAAAGGAAGATTCGGAAAAATCAGTGCAGTTTATGCTTAAATAATAAGATTGTATTTGATTTATGTTCAATGTTTATTTAATCATAAATTACTAGGTGTTGGAGCCAATAAAATATGACTGATGAGCACGAGGTAACTTGTTGAATAAAGATATTTGTTCCTATTTAGTAGTTTAAGAGAGCAGCTGGAGCAGCCAAAGGAGCGGCAACAGCAGCTGGAGCAGCCAAAGGAGCAGCAATGGCAGCTGGAGCAGCAACAGCGGAGTAAGCAATTGGAGCAGCAGCAACAGCTGGAGCAGCAACAGCAGCTACAGCTGGAGCAGAGTATGAGACAGCAACTGGAGTAGCTACGTTCTGAACGATTGGGCTGACAGCAGCGTAGGCATGACTCTGAGTAAAACTGTAGGCGAAGTTGCCTCCCAAACGGTCAGACTGGATGACAGCGCTGTCAAAGCTTGGAGCTCGCACAAGGGTGGTAGCTGGGGCTACGATACCAGCGTGGGCAGCGGCGAAAACAGCGCACAAGGCAACGATGACCTAAAACAAAGATAAGAAGACAGTTAATTTATCTTATGTTATTGAAGTTACATCGCATTT
Organism: Thermobia domestica; assembly: GCF_964235325.1. Classification (NCBI taxonomy): domain Eukaryota; kingdom Metazoa; phylum Arthropoda; class Insecta; order Zygentoma; family Lepismatidae; genus Thermobia; species Thermobia domestica. The sequence continues at coordinate 158,644,896 of NC_137455.1, read as the reverse complement.
AATTTTTACACTTATCTCAAACGGAACCACATGCGAAAAACTAATTTATGAAGGCGCACCTAAAAGAATAGTATAGTGCATCAAACGTAGATTTGAAACATCGACACACCGGTGATATACCTTTTGTGGAAAGTGAGTCTTTCAAATAGTCTATTTTGCTTTTGGAAAGGGAAACTCAGGTTCGATTGCAGCTGAGAGCTCATATAATTCAGATCGCACGTTAAGTTGTAAGTCCAAGTCTCATATAGCTCCAGTGCTGAAAGGGATGCTAAATTCCAACCCAACTAATAAACTATTTGAACTGTATGAAATATGCAGTATGTACTAAGAAAATATTTCAATGAATTGCATTGCAATTAGATAATACTGAAAGTTGAGAACGCATTAATACAGATACAGTGTCGACAGTGGCGTATTTAGGGGGTGGCTATCGGGCTCAAGCCCCCAAAATATATAAATTTATATATAGTATATATAATAACTGTATACCTACATAGACCCAGTATATATACACCCACTCAGGAGAATGTGCATAGCTCCCCGAAACAAAATCCTAAATACGCCACTGAGTGTCGGAGTACATCATTTAAAAAAACGCAGTAAATGATCAGAAACACTTCTTTTCTTATAACTGGAAAGTTAATGTCCTAACGTGTATTAATGTGAAATGGAAGTACAGTATTAATTTCTTACAAAATACATATTTTATTCTTTTATTTGTACTTTGAAAGTATGATGTACACACTTTTAAAATATGATTGAAGTGTGGTACTTCCAAAATATTAAAATATCCATAGTTTTATTTATTGAGATGATATCAAAATATCATAAACTAAGTTTGAAATATTGTTACTCCATGAAATAAAAAAAAAAAAAAAACATTATATTTCTAGGTTTATCTCCCATGGTTATGACCTTTAGGAGAAAGGAGACGGATGATTATAGAAGATAATTGATTGTGAATGAATTGGTAGAATGAAAATATGGAAGAAAACGGGGGGACCTCGAGAAAACTTACGGATACAATGTTGTTCATCACATACTCACTTGGTTTGGGATCAAATGAAGGATCTCTAGTATCAGAGATCTTAACCTTCTTCTGTGCAAACTATATGTCTGAAAATATGTTGCTGTAAAACTTCGAATATTTGAATAATCAATATTTTGTATATCGATATTTTGAATAATCGATATTGTGTAATAAAAAATCAATTTAGTTAATTTAGTTGTAAAACATAAGCGTATATAGAATTTTGTGAAATGAAACAATTTATTTGGTCCTAAAAGAAATTTGAATATTTGAATAATCAATATTTTGTATATCGATATTTTGAATAATCGATATTGTGTAATAAAAATCAATTTAGGTAATTTAGTTGTAAAACATAAGCATATATAGAATTTTGTGAAATGAAACAATTTATTTGGTCCTAAAAGAAATTTTTTGTGATCACTGAGTTAGCCAATATATGATAACAAAGCTGATTCTCTTGAGATTGTTTAGCAGTAGAAATCTCATATTTGATATTCAGAATTCTAGATCTAATATGAGATTGTGTGGCTTTTGTGCTGGACTATGATTCGGATTATATTGGGATACCCCAACTCTCACCCGTTTTACACTACTCCACCAATTATTTTATCTTCTTCCTTTCTGTAATATTTTCCATTGTACAAGCATTGCTTTTTAAAGACTTAAATTTGATTTAAACTATTCGCTAAACAAGACAATATGTTTATTGTAAAAAAAAAAAAATTGTATCTTGTAACGGTTTCACCAACTAACCGCTTGGCTTCAGTCATTTCATCAGATGAAACCAAGTGTATAGTTGGCGAAACTGTTACACATTAAGTTTTACAGTAAACGTATTGTTTTGCTCAATAAATAGCTTAAATGAATTTTTTTTTGTCTTCTTTCTGTATTTATCATATAATCTCTTTTAGCCTACAGGGGATAATCGAAATATTCCACTGCAGAATTTCATTTATTTAATAGAGTTGCTTATGTAGACAAGAATTGCGACTGTCTCATCTCCAATAGGTGTCATGAAAGTAATGTTTCGTCTCGTAAAAACAATATCTGCTTCTATTGGAAAAGTTCTAACTCTCTTGTGGGAAACTTTACTCATTTACCTAATTTGCTACCTTTGGAAAAGGAAGAAATTCTTCTATTAAACTACGATAGTATATTTCTTAATTGCTACTGGTGTGACTAAAAACCCTTAGCCGTTGCAGCTCATGAAGGGCTATTGCCAACCAGAATGCTTCAACTTTTACAATATGTAGCCATCACATCGTTCTTTAACTTCATTTTCTTGTAGTCTTTCATTTCCTCCCACATTCTCATTCCATATTTTTTTCCATCATCATTCACTTGCTTTAATACTCCACCTCCTTTAGCCTAAAGGACACAATCGTAGGACGTTAAACTGAAAGATTTCATTTGTATCTTCGTTATTTCTTGACTTTTAGATAAGAGTTGTTAAGTAGCTGTTTCACTGCTTCAAGGTGGAAATAATCTTAAGACACAACGGTTATCTGCAGTTGTAGTTTTCTTGCCCGCTTGACTTTATAAGCAATACTAATAATGTGGCTAGCGCGCGTACCTTTAGTTCATGTGGTCCCACGTTCGATTCCCGATGAGAGAACATTGCAATTTGAACCCTTTACTGTGAATCAGATTCTAGCTTAAACTGCAGAGTCACGTTTTATATAGGCTCGGTTCTGAAAAGGGACGCTAAACTTTCAGTAAACTAACAAAGATTCAATTGTAGTACTTACCTTCATTGTGAGTTGGTTGTTTGGAATGAACTGTTGTGTTCTATGGAACAAACGAACTTTTTGGATAATTGAGCAAATCAAACGGAATTTATATAGACCGTTCTAAATAAATGAAGGGAAAATTCAAGGCCACAGGTAGTTAACAACGTTGGATTGTGAAGAGGAAGCCAATACGCCCATATCTCGAGGGGTTTCTAGCCACACATGCCACGCCCTTGAGGTTCTTGACAGATAGAATTCTCATGTTTTTGAGTTCTTTGTTGTTCTCTTGTTATTTAAGCAGGAACTGTCTAGAATGTCGTGTTTAAAAATCATTGTAATTAAGGCAAAAGATTATATTATGAGAATATTTACGTCAGTAAAATAAATACAGTACTAAATTATATTAGAGATGGCGCTAGATGAGTTAGGGTGAGTTAAATGCTTTTAGCTTCTCTAGTACCCCCTGGATTTTATAGCCATAGGCCGGATACACTAAAATATAATTCAAAAATTAACAAGAATTAATATTTTAAAATAAATTAATATTTTATTTTATGAAAAATTTTACATGTATTTACTTCGATTCATATTCTTGAGTTATTTTGTGCATGAATCACCTAAAGAAATACTGTAAACATTTACTTCAAAATACTAAAAAAAAAAAAAAAAAAAGAAATCTATAGGCTACATAAGTAGCAGTGTAATTTCAGATTTTGCTAGAGGGAGGCAAAATTCTTTACTCATATATGAATTTCACGTTCTTTATTAGACCGTATAACTATACAATTTATTAAAAAAATATGTATTCTTCAAATTCAGGGGGACGATAACCTACCTCTACTCTCCCAAATGACGCCCCTGTTTATAAGCAAATATTGATAGCTTTCAGTACGTATTTTTGAAATACAAAATAATATCAATTAATTATGTAGGTACATAAATAGATCATTCCATACGTAATCTTTACTATATATAAAACTACATGAGCTGACATAAATTATTGAGCACTTCCTGTAGGGCTACAATGTTTAAATTTGGCATGATTGTAGCTTTCCGGAACTAACCGACAGGAAAATTGCCAAAAGTGAATATTTTTAACTTTTAGGGGATCTAAAGAGGGGATGAAGAATTTCTCCATGTTATTTAAATGGGCCTTTTTTTGGACCTATAATCTCATGTGTTAGGTACTTAGAATTGGAATAAAAAGTTGAAATTCGGTATGCTTGTACGTTTTCGTTAGCACTACCTAATTAAATCAGTAAAAATAAAAAAAAATCCAACTTTAGAGTGGTTTTATAGGGAACTGAAAAAACTTTCCCATGTTATTTATATCAGACATCTTTTACACCCTCAAATTATTGAGCACTTCCTGTAGGGCTACAATGATTAAATTTGACATGATCGTAGCCTTCCAGGTCTAACCAACAGAAAAATTGCTAAAAGTGAATATTTTTAAAATTTTTTAGGGGTCTAAAGGGAGATGAAGAAATTCCCGTGCTATTTAAATGAACCTTTTCTTGAGATACAAAATATTATCTTTTAGATAGTTGAAATAGGAAAAGAAACGATAGAATTATGTGTTCAAGAGGTGCGAAGCCGTAGGCCGAGCAAAGACAGTGTGTGGGGGCGAAGCCCCCGGATGGGCAAATTCAGGAAATATGAGGAGCAAGTTCACAAAATTCACTGTTGATGCAAAGGCCGATAGATAATAAATGCGGGGCTGTAGGCCGAGTAAACTTAGGGGTCTGGGGGTGGAGCCCCCAGCTAGCCAAAAGCTAGTCACCAAATTTGAAACTAAAATGTCGCTCATATGTTTTAAATTTTCTTCAAATTTTTTACATGTGTTGTGGTATCCTAACATAGCACACCTGTCAAATTTTACAGCTCTACCTCAAAGTGGACTGCTGTAGGAGCAATTCGAAATTTGGGGGTTCTGTGCAAAAAGCACCTAAATCCATCTTCGACTTAAAGTACTGAAACCGCTAGATCTCTGGAGATATTGAAGCTATTTGAAAATTGTTTTTACTAAAATATTCTTAGAATTTGTAGCATTTAAAACATTACTAATAAACTTCTCAAGTGGGATTAAGCAAATGAATTTTGCCATCAATGAGAAACAAAGAAGAAAAAATGTCAAAATTTGGCAATTATTTCTGAAAAAAGGCCACCTAACGCCAACCTCAAATTTTTAAAATAAGTAGCTCTGGTGTTCCTCTTTAGTGTTGCCACGAGACGAGACATTTCTCGTGTCTCGTCTCGTCTCGTCTCGTAAACGAGACGAGACACGAGACGGGACGGAACCCTTTTAGACGAGACACGAGACGAGACAGACTACTTGTCCCGTCTCGAAAACGAGACGAGACATGAGAAGAGACGGGACGTCTCGTGAAATGTCTCGTCTCGTCTCGTGTCTCGAAAATGAAAACGCTGGCGGGAACGGCCAAGATTAAAATTGCCAGTGGTCATATAGATTGCAAAAAGAAAATCCCCTTTGTGAGAAAACATGTTGAAAAGCCTTCATGAAAAAGTGTCCTCTGTCTATTGAATGAAACAATCGTGATACATGAGCTTCCAGGGATATCATCCTTAATGTCTTGTCCCCAATTCCCCTTGCTTTAAACTAAGTAATTCTCTCTTTTTTTATTTCTGGCTGGAATGATGACAAACAAAATCAAAGACAGGGAAGATTTTTACAAGGTCAAGAAACCGAACTACCACCACCATCTATTCAATTTGAAAACTGGGTAAGGTCTACACTCATTACAGGCTGTAGTTGAAAGCTCTGGCTGAGATGGTGAAGATAACAGAACAGACCACACTTGTCTTTATTCTCTGGTGGCGGTATTCTTTTTGCTATATGAACCGAAAACGGCAATTGAAGTATGTCATCTTGCAACTAAAATTTTGTCTTCTCTCTCTCTCTCTCTCTCTCTCTCTCACACACACACACACATACATACACATAAAACATACTTTTACCATTTTACCAATCGCTCGTTTATTATACAGCAGTCATGTTGTAAAATTCACCTCTTCGTTTGCAGGCGAAGGACAAAGAAAGCAAAGATATTATCGATGAACCCTTCAAATTGTTTGCTTTCAGCAAATTTATGATACTAACAATAACACTTTAGGTGAAGAGGTTTTACAGGGGGACCTTTGTTTTGTTACGCGGAAATGTTTGATCTGACCAGAGTGCGAAATTGTCCTCTGCTTCCATGTTGAGAGGAGGGGAATACTTCCCTTTCCTAGTGAATAATAATCATTAGGACCTGAATTATCTTCAGAAATTGTTTCTTACAGGCATATAAAACCTCTCGAACTTGATAAGTTTAAAGAACATTTGGCATAATATTCATGGAACTCCGTTGAAAGCAGAAAATATCATGAGAATTATCAAAATTCGAACATTGGAGAACATAATTAACAGAAAAGAAATAGGATACCCAAACAATATTTTTAAACCTGCTATAAAATGTATATCCTATATTTTTACTAATTCCTTACTCCCATGAAAGTATCCTGGGGAGGATATTCTCTCCAATTTTTTCACACTGAAATTCTTTTATCCCGTACGATTTCGCCCCCTGACACAATACGAAAAAACAAATGCTGTTAAAATCCATACACATGACCCTTCCAGGACTCAACCCAGGGCCTTCAAGCCATGGTCTATCGCCGCAGACCGCTCGGCTTCGTATGAAGAGGTACGTTGTATGATTGCGAATAGATCACGACAATATAAGAAACTTTAACCCAAAATGGCTAACCAAAAATCAACTTTTTTTTAGCCACTAGCTAATCTGGGTGTACTGTCATGAGTTTGTTACACAAACGGGGCAACCACCACATAGTAGCACACACCCCGCGGTTATGCTTACAGATTTGAACCATGGAGGTGAAGACTGGCCCCAAGCATTGTTTCGTGTCGTTCAGCTCCCATTACTATGGCACTTTAAGTAGAGGTTACTGTGCAGTAACATATAAAATTTCAATCAAATATTTTCCATTAGTCAATAAAATTATTTGGTTCCGAGCTTTTTTTAAAAAAAAAATAATTGCAACAAATCTAAACATGCTAAGATGGAAAGTAGTTTTTGGATTGTTATGGGTTAACACTGTGAAACCTAAAGGCTGGAATATATGAAATCAAAGTGTACACACATATTTCTCTCTCTCTCTCTCGCTATATATATATATATATATATATATATATATATATATATATATATATATATATATATATATACTATAAAGCAAGTGGGCTGATAGTATACGATAATGTCGGGGATGGTGACACCTTTACATCGAACTTTCCTTGTCGTGTAAACATTATTTGACATTAGTGTCTTCATCTTCGACGTACTTATGAGCAATTTGCTGTATATTCGTGTATTGAAATTGGTGAAACAAATTTCAATGTTTCAGAATGGTAAAAAAAAAAAAAAAAAAAAAAAAAAAAACAGGATCGAGAACCCTCAGACAACTAACAGCAGAGATGTATTATTTTGTAAACTATTTGTCCTTGCCTTGTGAGCTTATTTGCATTTATTTTTAAGACCTTTAGGCAACTTTGGCCGAATGGATGATGATGGGGAAATTAGTGGAATGAAGAAAGTGGTAGGATGCTAGACAACTTCGAGAAAACACACACATTCGAAAAATGAAATGAAATGAAATGAAATCTTTGAGTTTTACGTCCCACGCTTATGCCGGTTAGGCTAAAGGAGACAGTGATGATGAGTAATGAATGAAATGGTGGAATGAAGAAAGTGGGAGGAAACGGGAAAACCGCGAGAAAACCCACGCACACGGTGTTTGTCCACCACAAAGTTGACTTGGCGGGTCTGGGATCGAACCCGAGACCCCAAGCATCAGAGGTGAACGCTCTACCACTGAGCCCCCGCGGTCCCCACACACATTCAATGTTTGTCCATCACAAAGCTGACAAGGCACTAACCGAGATCGAACCGACTACCACATAGACCAGAGGTGAAGGCTTCACGGTGTAGCTACCGTGACATTTCTTGTCTTGTGTGGTCTGGGTAATACTTGTAACTTAGTTGTATCTTGATTAGCATATTGCAGTTTGCTACATTTTACTTTTGTTCCCATGGTATGCTGCTATATTTTTTTACGAGACAAGACGAGACAAAACGAGACAAACGAGACGAGACGAGACGGGACGGGGCAGAACCACTCGAGACGAGACACGAGACGGGACGAGCACATTTTTTCGAGACGAGACACGAGACGGGACACGCTTTGCACGAGACGAGACGAGACAGCCTGAAGTATCGTCTCGTCTCGTCTCGTGGCAACACTATTCCTCTTTAACATATATAAAAAAAAATTAGGAGGGTGTTTTTTTGGTATGTTCAAGAAAAACAAATTATGACAATATAATTTGAGGTCGAACATAAGCACTTTTTGCACAAACCCCCCAAATTTCCAATGACTGTTTCCAATTTTCCGTGCTGAAAATGTTTATAATTGTCAAGAATGAGTTAATTGAATAAATGAACTGTGCCAGAAATCTGAAACTTCAAGTACTATTGCTGAAAGGACACATTCTTTCATTGGTTCCAAAATCATGAACGACTATGAAAACGGTTGAAACATTTCAAACAACCGAGTATCTCGTTCGTAAAGCTCAGAAGATCAGTAAGGAGCACGATATTTTAGCCAAACCTGGTTCTAAAAAAGGAGATAATATTCTTGCAAACACCTTTAATTTAGTCACAGTGATAAAGTGCCCTGAAATGCTGGATTCAGTGTCAGTGTCATAAATTTCACCATCAAAGAGAAAACAGAAGAAAAAATAATGTCATTTCTGAAAAAGGCCCATCTAACATCAACCTCAAATATTCAAAATAAGTAGCTCTGGTATTCTTGTTTATCATATTCAAAATATTGTAGGGTGTTTTTTCTAGTAAACGACTTGCATGGCTAAGTATGTTCCTTTACAATAGTTGATGGCTCTTATGAAATATAATAATAATAATAATAATAATAATAATAATAATAATAATAATAATAATAATAATAATAATAATAATAAAAAGTAGAAAGCCTTCCTTAAATGTAATTTATAAAGTTATTTTAAAACAAGATGTGTGTATTACGCAGCCTATATAGTGCTGTTTGATTTAACAAAAGAAACATTGAACAATAGTGAACTATCGTTATATCTATATATATAAAAGAGAACGCACAAAATCCTTTGTCCGCTCATCACGCTAATACGGCTGAACCGATTTCTTTCATTTTTGGGGGGTTATTAGGATTTGGACCCTAGATGGTTTTTATCATATCACTTTAATTTTTAATTACCAGTGTCTTGAGATAATTGACCATTCAAGTGTCCATAACGTACAAATCCTTTGTTAGTTAATCATAGGTAAAAATAAACGTATTTATATGCAACCCGCATGACCGTGTCACTCGGCGGGTTAACATAAATGACAGGCGATATAATGTTAACATTTACTGCAAGCATATTTCACGGGTATTAAACACATGAGATATGGAGTTGTGCATTTAAATTTTCATTTCAACCCAGCGAAGCGGGTAATATATGCTAGTAATACATAAATACAGTAGGGCGTCGAAGATCCGAACTAATTGGGACCACAGGTAGTTCGGATTTTCGAAAGTGACCAGGAAAATGCCATTTAGGCTTAAATATACTGTACGGTATTCTCTTTTATCGATACAGTGGTTATACAGAACATACAGTAATTACAATACCTTACGTAAGACTATTTACATTTAATGTTTCTGAAGAACCTGCTCGTACAATAAATTACGCTATTCTTGTAACACACTTAACACTTAACTTTTATAGGCCTAAGGGAAAATAAAAATATGTATGACAAATAATTACATATGAATGAGCTTTTGTAAAAAAACATTGACTTCACACAAAGAAAAGTCAATTAGTGTACTGTCACTAGCTTCTAGTGACCACGTTCGGATTTTTGAAGCTTCGGATTTTTGACGTCCGGATTATCGACGTCCTACTGTAACATTTACATGTTTGGCTGATTGTAAGCAATTTGAAACATTGAGTCTAAGATCTCTTATCGCCAATTTCAGAGAAGGTCTTCTCAGTAGCTTGAATTTCTTTTTCCGAAATGTAATTTCTGCCAATACCAGTTGAAATACTGGATACTCCAATATTAATAATGCAGTTTTCGTATGGAATCTAGCATGTGTCAGGTGTTTTTGGCCAGAAAAACATTTCCTTGGGTCCATAGGAATGAAGGAAATTCACATTAGTCACGATGTTCTTGTGAATTCTCAACTATTTATCCAATTCACCATTTCTCTTCAGAAATGCACGCATTAAATTGCTCACATGAAAAGATTAATGTCTTTCGATTCTGCTTAAGTATTTAGAGTGAATGAGATACACGACTTTGAAGAAGATACACGACTGACTTCAAGTTTCAACAGGCTGATGTGTTCATAATGATGAATTTCACGCATCTCTTGCAACGCTATGGCTTTTAAATCTCTTTTGAAGTATTGGACGAAGGTTTCCAACATATTCCAGCATAAAAAAGCGTTTGGTTATAGTTGGTTATAGTTGGTTATAGTTTGACAAAGTTCGAAGAAATCGGCAACAGTAACAACTCAGTCATCCAGTGGACTCTGTAAACTAGCATGTCTCACTAGACATTTCAGCGTCTCCATCGCAAACACTTTTGCCGTGACTTGTGATAAAATATGTGACAAAATAGTTTCACTCACAAGTGAGTCCAAAATCACTCATGCAGGCACAAGTTGACAGTTTTTTTTTTTTTTTTTTTTTTAACAGTCTTTATATCGGGCTTCTGTTCCATCTCCAAAGTAGATAACGTGTATAATCTGAGGAAAAACATAGTTAACATACTTCAAAAGAATAACATGGAAAGCATAAAATGTAACTGTGTCATACTTTAACATATCACTGACACAACATAATAAAAAAAAAATGATAACAGAAGTTACAGGATCTCTTAGGATGTTGCATTTAAAATGATTTGAATGTTGCACAGTTGAGTAGAATGTTGGTCCAGTGCTACTCTTGAACTTCATCTTGAATAATAGAGGAGTAGTTTTCAGCAAAATCAACTATAATTAAGCATGATTTGTCATCCAAAATCTCTACTGTGTGTGTTTTAAGTAGTCGCTCTGGGATTTGGCTATGAAGTGATGCTGCGCTAATTTGTCATTTTTTTCCTACAAAAATCTCAATGTAGTCCTCTGTTTCTTTAATAATTGTCTCCATTTGGGTTCCGTCAGTTTGAACCCATTGTTTGTACCGGTACATATATATTCTGAGTGAGTCAGTTCTTTTAATGCACGAACGAGATACTCAATTGTTTGAAATGGTTCAATTGTTTTCTTAGTCGTCCATGATTTTGGAACTAATGAAAGAATGTAAGTCCCTTCAGCAATGGTACTTAAAGTTTCAAATTTCTGACATAATTCATTTATTCAATTATCTCACACTTGACAATTATAAACATTTTCAACACGGAAAATTGGAAACTGTCATTGGAAATTTAAGGGTTTTGCGCAAAAAGTGCTTGAGTCCGCCCTCAACTTACATTGTCATAATTTTTTTTTTCTTGAACATGTCAAAAAACACCCTCATAATTTTGTTTATATGTTACAGAGGAACATCAAAGCTACTTATTTTAAAAGTTTGAGGTTGGTGTGAGGTCCTTGTTCAGAAATCATTGCCAAATTTTGACATTATTTTGTCTTCTTTTTTCTCTTTGATGGCAAAATTCATTTGCTTAATCCCACTTGAGAAGTTTATTAGTAATGTTTTAAATGCTACAAATTCTAAGAATATTTTAGTGAAAACCATTTTCAAATAGCTTCAATATCTCCAGAGATCTAGCACTTTCAGTACTTTAAGTTGAAGGTGGACTTAGGTGGTTTTTGCACAAAAAACCAAATTTCGAATGGCTCCTACAGTAGTCTCCTTTGAGATAGAGCTGTAAAATTTGACAGGTGTGCTATGTTTGTATAGGCCCTACCACAACATTTGTACAAAATTTGAAGAAATTCTAAAAAAAACATGAGCCACCTTGATTTGTTGATTTCATATGGAATGGCCCAAATAACAATTAATATCTCCTAAGCAATTTAAAACCACTTAGATAATTCTGAAGAATATGAACAACCTAGAGCTTCATAATCTTTTATAAACACTTTTATGACTTTCTAATGTGAAGTCATCAGCAGTATAATTTCATATTTCTTCTTATTTTATCGTAAGTACCGGTACATGTTTTGAAACAAAGCCAAAAGAAAAATTACAGTTGTACATTAAGTGAATACATACAGGACGTTTTACGATTCGGTGCTGATAGCAGGGTGATTCTAAGCAAAAGAGTTCCCATGAACATAGGTTCGTTTCTAAAAGGTTTGCGAGCCCCAGGTTGTCAACAATTTTGGACACCTCCCCACAGAAAATTATTTCTTACTCGACATATAATTGCTTTTTTTGAAGTGATATAGCGCGTAGAACCAGCTAAATAAGTTATCTACCGAATGGTGTATAGTACGGTACTCCGAAGCACATGATAAAGAAATTATAAAGGAAAATTTCCAAAATTATCTCGTGGTAGAGAGCGCCACTGTATGCGTCCAGTGAAGCAAGCACTGATAGATACGAGGAACCGACGCGAGGTGTGTGTAGCTTCGTTGTGCAAGAGTCGTTGTGCAAGTAGAAGCATTGTTACAGAGATATATATTTGGTGTTTCTATTTCGAAATGGACACAATCGAAGCAGCCGAAGAACGACAGAATCGGAAGGGACGCAAGAGAAGTGAAAATTGTGAACTCTGGCAAAGGATTGTTTGAGGTGCCCTCATCTTGAGGGCCCTAAAATGGCGGGGAAACTGTGCGAAAAACACTTTTGTTTTGAGTTTTATTTCTTTTTGACAATGTTGCCATCACTTTCAGGCCCCGAAAAAAATATATGTTGTACTTAAGAGTATAACAAATATTTTAAACAAAAAGTCAGCGACGTAGAATAAGGGCACTTGTAGGTCAAATGTCCCTTACTTTATGTTGCTTGAATGTAGCTAATTTAGCACTATGTGGAATACCATTCTTACTCTAAGGATTTAATTTTGGAGATTTCTTCCTTGTCTTTAATTAATGTAGTTAATTTTTTATTATTATTTTTTTCTACACTGTATGTTATTCTGTGCGTTTAAGATTTTATTTGACAGGCAGGGGCTTTGGGGGAGCCATTATTCATTCTATTAGAGATAATGAAGGTTGAATTATATGTAAGGGTATATTAGGACTGGTAGTGATAGCAATTGTGGAAGGTGCAAGATTAAGTTGATTAATTTTTCCTAGTGTTAATTGTGTTGTGTTACCTTTATATTTAAAGATAGGTGCTTTACTTGTCAGTGTGGTGGGCTTGTGAGTTGGTGTTTTGTTAGCTAGCTATTCTATACGTAGAGTATTTTTAATCTGGAGCCACAGTGTTCAGGAATCATATTGCAGTACGTAATAAGTAGTCTACAAAAGACAATGCTTTTGACCTACAGTTTTTATCATTCAGAAGTAGGGATGCGCACGAGTCGAGTCGAGACAGAATTTTCCTGAGGAAATTCGAGTCGCGACACAGCTCTTCCAATAGAAAAATACACGTTTTTCGAGTCGAGACATCACTTTCACAGCACATTTTCGAGACGAGACAGCCTCAAATCTTGTCTCATGTGCATCCCTATTCAGAAGATTACACGCATATTTCGTACACCCACCCAGATTACGGTACGGACGATAATGATTGAGGAAGGGTATAGTGACACAAAAATAAGTACTTTTTTGTTTCTTAAAAATTCTTTTGGTTGAGTAGTATATCTTATATTTTTGTACACGCTCGAGATTATATCTATTTAAAAAAATATCGTTACATCACTGATTGAAGGTGATGCAAGCTCACTGCGATAAATAAAATTAAAAGTTCAGTTTACGCACACGTAACATAAAAATGAAAATTTTCTCAACATCTTATGAAATATGAAAAATTTAAACACGTTATTTCGACTAGGATCAGGAATTAGATTTCTGTATTTTGAGCAGCTATGACCATGTTAGCTCGTCATGTATGAGAGATGACATCCCTCGGAGATCATACTACCAGGGAATCGAGGAGAAAAAAGGAATGGGGAAGGAAGGTAGTGACCTGGAAGCATTATGTTAGGTACCACCGTAGCTTTTGCCTGGTTCGAATGAGAAAGTTCTCACTCAGGATGGATGACCTAAAAAAAAAAAAAAAAACTTTTGCCCTTTTTCAATCGAATGCCTCGATCGGGAATCGAACCCGGAACCGCTCGAACAAAAGGGTTATTTCGATTCGACACACCATGAAACAGTAAGATCGCTGGTCCCATTGTTCTATGAGGCATGGTTTAAAATATGAAATTTCATATTGTATGTCTCTCCTGTGATAAAATAATTTTCCATATTAATTATCATAAAAATAACTCGAGTTTAATTAAATACGGCGTATATTTTGTTTCAGTCTTTCTAATCATTTTCATGGCTTTGAGGTTGAAATCGGACAGTAAATTTGCCTTCCATTCTTTGAAATCTTTTCAAACTTTTCTAAACGTGGCGTGTCTTTTCCTTGACTCTTAGGAATTGCATTTATAACCTGGATTGAAATTAACAGAGAGTCTAGGACGAATTTATCCCATCTTAAAAAGACATGTTTAATAATAGCTTTTCTACATATCACAGATTTCTGTGATGCATACCACTTGCTTTCATTGAGATTTCCCAATTGAGCTCAGTACTTTCATTTGAACTCTTGGATAAGGAGCGAACTCAATTCCAACTATAAGAAAATGTTTCAGGGTAACCTTTACTACAATTTATAGATTTTCACGGACTGCCGATTTTTTCTTTCAGACTTCCGACTCTCAACTCCCTCATGACACAGACTCACTGTGACATAGTTGATAAGGCGTCTGCTTGCCAATTATACAGCCTGGATCCAGTTGCCAGTGGCAACCTCGTTCCCATGCGAGTGCTTCCCATGAGACGAGAAACAAAGATTTCGCGTCATGTCTCGTTAAGTTTATAAAAGTTTCGTTTCGTCTTGATTATCGAATAATTATTATTTTTCGTCTCGTATCGATTCAGGAAAAGCTTTCCACGTTTCGTCTCAAAAAATTCTGTCTCATTTTGTAAATTTATCTATGGTTGAGAGCCAAAGCGGCGTAACTGCCGAATTTTGAAATTAAGATTTCTGAGCTATGAAAACATATATCATGGCTTGAATTTTGTTGTGACAGAACTAAATTTTAATTGTAACTTAAATATCATTTTCAGAAGACAACACATTACAAAATATTGTGAAAGTACAAACCACCACATTTTTAAACTCGATTTTCTCAAAAGTACTAAAAAAAAAGCAGTACATATCCTTTTGGCTCTCAACCATCGTTATCTACTAAATCAGGGATGCAAATAAGCAACAAAATTTTACTAGCTTAAGAAAAAAGCTACTAGTTCACATCCCACAATAGAAATCATTTACTTACCTTTGAAATAAATGATAGTGATATTAAAAACTCGCCGCACCGATGAATCACTCGCCCCTGGCGAGTGGGCGAGTGGCTATTTGCATCCCTGTACAAAATTTATGCCCTATTTTTTTTTAATTTTATTTAGAAGTTTTGACGCCAGTATCACGAAAGGTATGATTACTTCAACATTTAAATGGTATTTATTATTGGAGATATTATGCAATGACTTGCATATATTTAAACTTTAATAAATACCCGTAATTGTGTTCATGTAATCACTTTATCAATGTATAGTCATTATACTATGAATCATGTAACATCAGGCATTTAGTTGAAAAAATATTTACCGGAACTCATCTTACGAAGGGGGCGCGGTGGCTCAGTGGTAGAGCGTTCACCTCTGGTGCTTGGGGTCCCGGGTTCAATCCCAGCCCCCGGCAAGTGAACTTTGTGGTGGACAAACACCGTGCTCGTGGGATTTCTCGAGGTTTTCCCGTTTCATCCCACTTTCTTCATTCCACCATTTCACTCATCTCTCATCATCACCGTCTCCTTTAGCCTAACCGGCATAAACGTGGGACGTAAAACTTAAAGATTTCATTTCATTTTTTTTCATCTTACGAAGTTAGTAGTCTTCATATGGACTCATGCTGGGTTTCCTACATTGACTGACACATATATTCTGGGACAGCGTTCCAGTGTGTTCCGGCCCAACTAAACCAGTGTGTAACACTAAAACAGTGTTACAGATTTAGGACTTGGGTGAATTAGTGGTGTCCACGAGACTCGTGAAATTTTTCGTGTCGACTCGAATTAAAAAAAAAAAATGTACTTCTCGCAACGAGATTAGAAATTTATCGTCCCGTGAACAACAGTATCCATGTGAGTCCGTGACTTATTAAACCTCGATAAAACGGGAACCAGGGCAAACTTAGGGGTAGATACAGCTGAAGCGTTTTGCTGACTTCATTACATCCTTCGCTGAAGTCGAATAAATATGGAGCCTTACTTCCGCAGCTAGTGGGTCTCCTGGTCTGTTCCAAATGCGGGCATAGGCCTATCCATAGTATTTTCTCACATATTGCAGGTCTATGACTTACCATTAAATCCAAATGGAATTAATGAAATTTGTAATTTTACCTCTTATTGTTACCTTTTGAAAAGGCGTCCTCAACATGTGGTACGTGAGACGCTGCCGGGTGGTGCGTACGTCTTATGATGATACGCCAGTGGGAAAAATTGAGGAATCTTACTTTGTAGTACAGGAGATGGGTAAGTAATGATGGTGAATGAAATAATTGGTGAAATGAGAATGTGGAAGGAAACAGAAAAACCTCAAGAAAAACCACATACATAATGGTGTTCACCATAAACTCATGTGACTGGGGATCAAACCGATAACTCCTCGCACTATTGAATCGACTACGTACATGTTTAGCTTAAGGAAACATTAACAAATAGAATGTTGGATTCATGATGTTTTGTATTGTGCTTCTAAAACGTTCACTTATTATAGAACATTCTCAAGCGTAACATTACTTCTTGATAGTATAAAGTTAATAAATGAATAAATAAATAAAAATTCTGACTTACACGATACAATGAAACAGTTCGAGCTTCGTTATAATCTAGGAAATCATTCTTTCAGAACAAATATATATGTATATACAGGGGCGGATCCAGGATATGATCAAGGGAGGGGCTAAACCATATTTTGCCGTTTTACCCAGTATAAAGCAGGATTGAAGCTTATTTTATCCAGTGTATACCTTAGCGTCAAGGGGGGGGCTATAGCCCCTATAGCCCCCCTTGGATCCGCCACTGTATATATATATATATATATATATATATATATATATATATATATATATATATATATATATATATATATACTTTTCTATGACGAACACCGTGTGCGTGGGTTTCCTCGGGGTTCTCCCGTTTTCTCCCACTTTCTTCATTCCACCATTTAATTCATTATTCACCATCACCGTCTCCTTTAGCCTAACCGGCATAACCGTGGGACGTAAAACTCAAAGATTTCATTTCATTTCATTTTCTATGACACTCTTCATACCTAAGTAAATGTAGTATATATGTTAGATGTAAATTATGTCAGTCACAGATCGCAGAAATTAGAATCTCATTCTCTTATAAATATAAATTTTCACAGTGCGTTTTTGGTGCAAACAGTAATCGCTACCAAACAAAATTTCTATTTGCGCTCTTGACTATCTATTCCATGACAGTCATAGGAGTCTACGCGAAATGTTTCTTTTGTAGAAAATAAAATTTTTTGTTGGGCGTGTAGCTGTACGTGCTATTGACCCTAAATCAGGGGTGAAAATAAGCAACAAAATTTTACTAGCCCAAGAAAAAGCTACAAGCCCACATCCCACAATAGAAATCATTTACTTGATATTAAAAACGCGTCTGCGCCGATGAACCACTCACCCTGGGCGAGTTATTATTTGCATCCCCGTCCTAAATTGTATTGTTGTATTTTAGATCTATTTAATATACTTTGTTGAGGAAACAAAAAGCAACATATTTGTACATCGTCATGGCCAACAACATTGTAATTATATTCATAGTAGTACATTCATTATATTTACAATTACATTTACAGGATTTAATACTGTCCTTCTTGGTCGTTCGCATGGAAGAAGCAATATTTGTGAACACGCAAGACAAATGATCATAGTTAATAATAAATTATGTATTTCATAAGCTCGTAGTTGGAGTAATGCACACACACACACACACACACACACACAAAAAAAAATACCCAAACTCATATTTCTTTGATGGCTGTAACGCATAGGAATTCTGTTTATAATATGGAGATAATAACAAAAGCTATATTAATTTTCAGCTGCATTATCACTTACACTCCACGTGTGCAGTTCATAGTAACAAATATCGTTTCGTAACTTGCGGAAATTCCCACAATAATAATTTTACTGTTCCTTTCTGATCCATGTTTGTCTTTCATGTCTAGTCTATATGAAGTGCATGTTACTTTGAGGAAACTTCCGGTTTCGTTCATCGTATGAGCATGAGTGGCAATGAACCATAAACTGCACAATAACAAGAGTGGAATGAGAGGTGCTAAGAAGGAAAACAATTGGTTGGGAAAGGATTTGCCATTCTTCCTTGATGATTTCTGGAAATGTTTGCTGCTCTATGTGTTAAAGAATATATGATGCAAGGCTTATAACTTAATAGTCACGCATGTTTCTCTTTCTTTTCTTTACCGTTGTTCAAGTGTAATAGTTTTATCTTTAGAATAACGTTTTGGTATAAGGAATATTTCAAAGTAAATCTAATCTTTCAGTTTTACGTCTCACAATTATACCGGCTAGAGTAAAGGAGATGGTGATGAGAAATGAATGCAATGGTGGAATGATTAAAATGGGAAGAAACGGGAGAACCTCAAGAAAACCCACAAACATGGTTTTTGTCGTGAGTTGGGATCGAACTGGCCCACTTAGCCCACTTGGCGTGAGTTGGGATTGAACCAGGGACCCCATGCACCAGAGGTGAACGCTCTACCGTTGAGAAACCGTGATTCCCATAAGGAATACTAACGCCTCGTCATTGCTACTCATATAGGGAAAGCGGAAGAAGTGAAAAGTTTTGATTCCCAAAAAGAATGTAGGAGGGCAGCTATTGTAGGGTGGTCGAACGATCTGAGGTGCTAGGCTGAGTATCGTGAGGCGAATTCGATTAGGGATTCGAATTCCTGCCTTATTGGATTTAGTATTAAACGGAATAATATTAATTAGAAGACCACGAGGACAAGTATCCCAATTGTAGCGAATGTAAGAGAAACAATAGAGCGTTCTGCTGAAGGTGGGGTTGCCACCTTTCAGTGAGTCTAAAGTGGAACACATTTATTGAGCATTTGCAGATTGCCGGTTTGCTTCATGCCCAAATTTTTTATATGGAATAATCTATTAAGAATAACACGAAGAAATACATATTCAGGTGAAAATTTAAAGGAAAAATACTCGAAACAGAAAACTCATAGTGTCAGCTTGGTTGTGGTTAGTTGAACTGAAGTTTTGAACCAT
This sequence comes from Thermobia domestica, assembly GCF_964235325.1. Lineage (NCBI taxonomy): Eukaryota > Metazoa > Arthropoda > Insecta > Zygentoma > Lepismatidae > Thermobia > Thermobia domestica. The sequence continues at coordinate 158,625,503 of NC_137455.1, read as the reverse complement.
TGAAACGGTGCAAACAAAGAATAACTCATTGTCGACGAATTCACTCGTGCCAATATGAAAACTTTTAGGAAGAGAGCCATATTGGTGTTTCGAAGATACACATCATGAGTCGAAATTTACATATGCCACTAAGCATTTCTGTAGCACATTTTGTAAGTATTTGGTTTGGGTAATTTGTTGTCCCACCATATAACGCGTCCCTCTTAGGCGTAGTTCGGGACTAAAAACAATCTGGACGTCCCGAGTAATTCGAGAAAGATAGAAACCCTAAGTGGAGGAGACCCACGTTCGATCCCAGTCCAAGAAAATCTTTGGTGGACAACATCGTTTCATGCAGACACGTAGCCAGGATTTCGTGAAATAGGGGGCCGTGACATGAAATATTGTGGCCACCACACCAGAGGCTCGATCATTCTAAACTATTTTACTGGAACATATACGGGTTCGTTTAGACAGGATTTCTTAAGGGGGAAGAGTAACATGAAATACTTAAGGCTCAGAAGCTCGATCAATCTAAACTACTTTATTTGCAACATATATTGGTTTGTTAGGACAATAAAATGAATATATGTTAGTAAGCATTTTAATAACAAACTATGAGGAAATCTCGAGGAAAATAATAATAATAAAAAAAAGTATTGAAAAAGATTTTTACAATATCTACGTTCCTTCCTTTGTTTATTCAAATATAACAATTTTCCTTTCATTATGACCTCAACTATTATAAAAAGTACATATTCACTATTATAAAAAGTACATACTCAATAATGTCTTGTAAAATATTTTTCAATATCTGCGTTCCTTTCTCTGTTGAATCAAATGTTAACAGAATTTTCTTTCCATATAAAATTTTGTTTTTATTATTCCGTCAACTACTGTCTGTTCCAAATGACAGGTTAAAGGTGCAGTAAAAAGTTGTTTTTGAAATAACATGTTTGGTACTGCAAGGATGCGATGACGAAAGATTATGGTAAAAAGTGTCCACGCTGTTACACAACGGCACTATGCTTTCGGAAGCTTGAAATCTCCCTGATTAGTAGCAGAAATTCTGAGAATTCCGTAACTTTTCTAGAAATATCAAATTCCCTGACTCTTCCAGGATATCTCGCTCACCTCGCCACCATATATTGCAAGTAATACAAATCTCCTCATAAGAAAGAGTAACCAAAAGCTTCCTGTAGTTTATTTTTAACGCTGATTCTTTTTCTCATTTCATTTTGTTTCATCCTTCCTTAATTTTTTTTTTCATTTCTGGTCCCAAAGGGGGTGTCCGGACCCCCTCTTGGCTACGTGTCTGTGTCCATGGGTTTTCTCGTTATACCCCGTTTCCTCCTGCATTATCATTCCGGCATTATTTATCTGTCTATCTGCCTTCAGGGCATAGCTCTAAGATTTGAAACTAAAATATTGTAATCTCTCCCTCAAAATAAAATGAAATATTTAGTTTAACGTCCCATGATTATGAACCGAGGCTAAGGGAGACGCTGATGATGAGAAATGAATGAAATGGTAGAATGAAGAAAGTGAGAGGAAACGGAAGAACTCCAAGAAAACCCACGCACAGGGTGTTTGTCCATCGCAAAGCTCACTCGGCCCGAGCCGGGATCAAACCAGAGACCTCACACAACAGAGGTAAACGCTCTACCACTGAACCACAGCCCCCCCTACAAGAAATTACGCCTAACATCTCTTTTCAGACCAAATCTCTATCAAATCCTACGAAATATCTAACCATAGTTTCTAGCTTGGTATTGTTTATAATACTGTAGCATCATTTCTCAGTGATGTGTCGGTTAGTCCTGTATATATTGGTCTAGTTGGAAAATATCTGAGAGTTCATATGGCTCATATTTCAAGCTAACTGTTGATTCATATCTCATAGGTCTCAATGTTGAAAGAGATATTAAGCTCCAAATAAATCAGCCAGTAAACAAACAAAACTTAAGGAATGTCTGGAGGTAAATTTCATGTTTGTAATAAGTCTGCAACTTGAGACGGAGCAGTCTTAAGAACAAATCAAGCAGTCGAATTCATTTTCGCTTATTATATTTAATCCTTCTATCTAGGCTAGGGCAAGAGCCCGCGGTTCATGATGCACGAGATACCGAGATCAGTTGCTGGTGGGAGAGCGTCAAATGCACTACAGTAGTTCGTATCATAGAATAGCGCTAAATAAACAAATCAATCGAATTTAGAACATTATTATTATAAACATTAGGAGAGAAGTTTCCATATAAAGTGGTATGTTAATGTTATCTAGGACAAGAATAAACGCATGATTTAGGTACAGGCATTTCTAGCAGCAAACTTCACATTTCTCCAGTAATACTACAGGAAACAGCATACATTAAAGGGGTATAAGGATAAGTAATTCAAATTCCACGAGTAGGCCATCAATGTTCATTAATTAATTAGTTCAAGATAGAGTTGGAAACAAATTATTTAGAATATATATATTTTTAAAAATTGGCTACACATTTTTCATTCCTATTCACGGTCTTATTAATGTGACATTACTTACCTTTTCAGTACATACAAGACGATTCTGATTAGCAGTACCAAGTTTCGAAAGTTGATTTTTACCTTATTGTAGGTTATGGTATTCTTGTAGGCACTCTCTCATTACTATTATAAGGAAGAGGAACCGTGTTTTAGAGTTCGAGCTCATACTTTATTCGCTTATAAAAAGTTGGGACTGCCTTTTGAAATTGTGTTCCTTTAAAATGAGCACATCCCGCTAAGATTTATGTAACATAATAATGCTGTGAAATTAAATGTTCTACAGTTAAGAAGTATGAAGTTAAGAATAAGAAACCTTGCTTTTGAGGTAACAGAAAGAAATTATACAAATCTTGATTCCGATAGGAAGGACAAAATGTTTGGATGTGACTGGATGAAAGGTTTTAGGAAGAGAAATCTTGATATTTCGTTGTGTCCAGAGCCGATGTCCTTAGGAAGAGCCAAATGGTTCACTAGAGGCGCCGTTGAAAATTTGTTTGGTGTTACTCACTAGACTACCAAAAAGAAAGGGCAAGCAACAGAACAATGTACTCTTCTTCCTGCAAGCCCGTATCTATATGAAGAAAGAAAACAGCCGAAGAAAAGGCAATGAATTTACGGAGAATTTCCGTTAGGAAGTTAAGAAAAAAATCAATTTTGATATGGAAGATGAATGTGAAGAAATGTCGTTCAGAGATGATGATGACACTCCTTGCCTGCTTCATAATAAGCTTTATTCATTGTCTTACCTCACCCAAAAGAAGATAGGCCATAATGTATGACATGCCAAAAGTGGGCTCATGCAGACTGTGCCGGAGTATCAAACTAAACAAAAGTTTATGTTTGTGAACTGTGTCAGTAATTATGGGTAGACTCGTTTGAAACATTGAATTCAAATAAATCGTTTTAAATATTTTTTTCATGTTGAAATTTCATAAAAGCACATTTTTTAACTCTACATTTTTTTTTTGTATTTTTTGCAGTTTACATCTTCAAATGCAAGATTTATAGCTCGTATTGTATATTGATTTACAACACATTATGCCTAAAGTTTATAATTCAAATTAAAATGTGTTTCAAATATATATTTTATATCTCTGTCTATTCGATCATCAGTATGCTATTTTACTCAAATATTGGCCTTAAATAGCACACTATGTTCGAAGATATTCTTTTACGCATTTCGGTTTTCATTTTTCTTCCCAAGTTTGAGACCTAATTGCTAGCTTTATATAAAGCAAACGAATAATGTAACCTAAAATTCGGACTATTTTTGAATTATATATATATATATAATTTTTAGAAAAATAAAATAAAAAATAGTGTGTCATTTTAAGCTCAATTCCACACTTAACAAATTTGAGCATTAAAACTACATAGATATAGCGTTCCGCTTAGATTTCCAGCTGAGACGTAAAATACACACTTTCCTGGATGAAGGATCGTCACTGGTCAAAGTTAATGCAAATAGTCCTACTTTAAAAAAAAAAGAAAAAGAAAATTGAGAGCAACAGTTCGATAAGTTCAGATGTGAAGAGAAGAATTTTTTGTAATTAATTTTAAGAACAACTTACACCGGTGCTTGGCAAGACCGTACTTTAAAAAGAATGAAAAAAAGGGCTGCGAATTTTTATTAAAAAGAAACCAAAGCATGAATTTGATAGACCTAAAAACATTTAACATGCCATTTTGTCCACTATATACTTTAAATTTACAGGTAGGTTTTTTATTAGTAATATGCGCCCTACGTACTGCCTTGGTGTTAAAGGTTAAAGTTTGTTGGTTGATAGGCATGCAGATGGCGAAGGCTGAGAAGCTTTTTCACGTACTTATCCATATGGTAAAGGCTAAGAAACTTTTCACGTACGTATCCATATCGGCAAAAACTGAAAGGCTTTTTCATGTACTTTCCACATAGTGAAGACTGAGAAGCTTTTTCACGTACTTATCCATATGGCGAATGCTGAGAAGCTTTTTCACGTACTTACGCATATGGCGAAGGCTGAGAACCTTTTTCACGTACTTATCCATATGAGAAATTCTCAGAAGCTTTTTCACGTACTTATCCATATGGTGAAGGATGAGAAGCTTTTTCACGTACTTATTCATATGGCGAAGGCTGGGAACCTTTTTCACGTACTTATCCATATGATAAAGGCTCAGAAGCCTTTTCACGTACTTATCCATATGGCGAATGCTGAGAAGCTTTTTCACGTACTTATGCATATGGCGAAGGCTGAGAACCTTTTTCACGTACTTATCCATATGATAAAGACTCAGAAGCCTTTTCACGTACTTATCCATATGGCGAAGGCTGAGAAGCTTTTTCACGTATTTATTCATATGGCGAAGGCTGGGAACCTTTTTCACGTACTTCAAACATACTGCTTCAGTGCTTATTCTTATAAGTGGTTAAAAAAAAATAAAACAATTTGTCTTGCTTCTACACAAAAAAGATGAAAATTTTTGCTTCGGAACATCTTTTAATTAAAAAACTGAAATGGGCTTATGACTGTTAAGGAAAACTAAATGTCATAGTTTTATCACAAAGCAGTATTATTTTCCTATATGAATAACAACATACAGCAACCCATCCACTGGATATTCAAATTAGTTCATGGTTGAATACCAGTTGAAGATATGAAAGAACTAAACACAGTTAAATTATTACACTTTTGTTTATTACACAAGTAATGCATGTACTACAACTGTTTATATACAAATGAACATCATTATTTAAAATATATTATTCCTATGACGACAACAATTAACACAATGACGAATTAAAATTTAGAGTTCTTTTCCTTCAAGTTTTCAGACATTAATATGTAATATCTCCATGTAGACAAATCAACAATATCGTAGTAGTAAATGATAGAATATCAGTAACAATTAATAGAATAATCATTGTTGCGTAATATAGATTACATTTGACAGTCACTGATAAAAACTGAACACTAACATTTTATAATTTCAATATTTTATTTGAACATTTTGACAAATTTCTAAAAGAAATTGGCCTTTGAACTTGAATAAATTAATTAAAAAACTAATGAATTATTAACTCAACACATAAGCTATTGCTTTGAAGTTTCTTTACAACTTTGGTTTAACACAAGATTTACAAAGTATTTGTGGTTAATTTACACATTTGAAAGCACTTTCTACTGTTAGTTCGGATTGGATATTGGACTAAGGATTTCTATAATTAATCTTTAATAGTGATAAAAAACAATTCATTATCTCTTGTTTTCAAAAGTTTATCACTTGCACTTGAACAGTCTTATCTCCCAATCCCCTTAGAATGGTGGGCCTGGTGCAGGGCCAGGTGCAGGCGCTAGTGGTGACGGAATTCCAAGATTGGCTGAAGCAGTTTCAGCGGCACTCCTGGCAGCACTAGCAGCTTGTTGAGCTAATGTTGCCTGCGATGCCGCCCTAGCTGCATTTGCTGCTTGTGCAATAAGTGCATTTTGTGCCTCCAGCGCTGCTTGAGCAGCAACAACGGCTTGTGCTGCTGCTTGAGCTGCAGGATTTGTAGGAATACTAGGTCTACCGATTGAGCCAGGACCACCAGGCCCTCCAGGAACGCCTCCAGGCACGGAGCTTATTGTTGAAATTGGAGGAGTTCCTGGACCAGTTACAGTCACTGTTGCCGTTACGGGACCTGTAGGAACTGCAGTTGCTGCTTGTTGTCGACGAATAACTGTGTTGACTCTGTTTCTAGTTCCTTGTCTTGAAGCTTGGCCTAGAAATTGTTCCCTGTTCTGAGAGCGCCTTTGTGGTGGCCTCCTTGGTGGTGGAGGATAAGGCCTTGGAGGTGGCGGTGGATATGGTGGTGGAGGCGGAGGAGGTGGTGGTGGTGGTGGTGGAGGAGGAGGAGGAGGAGGGGGTAATGGTGGATGTAAAATAGGTACTGCAAACACTGTGGGTAAAGCCACAGCGGTAGGAGCTGCAACAGCCACTTTTGCCTCTTTTACTCCAACATGTATTGGCTTTCTAATAATTGTGTATTCTTTTCGCACAGGTGCAGTGTGTAGGCCCACCTCAAATCTCAACCTCACTGGCTCTCTATGATGATGTAGAGTAAATGGAGTCTTCGTAATCTTTTTCTTGTACGTAAATGCATGTGGAGGAAGTACTCCTGAGTGAACTGCGTATTGATTTTGAATAACATTTGTTGGCACTGACAGATGAGTTGGTACTGCAAAGTTTGGTGGCGCTGGTGCTAATGCTACCGCTGTGGGAGCGGCAATTGCAACTTCAGTAGGGGCATACACATTCTGCAAAGGAACCCCAAACTGAATAAATGTAGGATTACTTGTGAATGAGGCTCTCGAAACAACCAGGAAGGCCCAAATTATGGGCAGAGCCTGAAAAGAAAAAAGGTAAATATAGTAACAAATTTATTTCTATTTTATCAACATAAATTTTGTAAATTTATGACTTTTATTATAAATTTTTCAAGTAAGTATTTTTCATACGAGAACAATCTTCTTGTTTCATATATACAGTAAAGCATAGTGGTGTTACCAGTCTACAGTAGAAAATTTACATGAATTTTTAAATACAGCTACAGAGAGAAAACTAATTCTGAACTTGTAATATTTATTTAGAACGAATTTCTTAAAAATCGTTTCTAACGGTGTTATTCCTTCTTGAGTTGCGTTACCATCACACTATTAATCCACACTATTTTCACTGTGTTTACTTGAATTTTCTGCAACAACGTTGCAGATAATAAGATAATATAGGCCAGGAGTTAATTTTAAAATATAGTCCTGAGTTCTGTCATTAAATAGCAGCGATGTTAGGATACTAAAATTATAGAGCAATTTTACAAGTGGTACTGATTTGGGGTATACATGTCAGTAGAAAAACATATCGGAATGCGTCGTGGACCAGAAGGGAGATGGACATTCTAGCATGCAATTACACATAAAACAATATAAATACAATTATATCTCATAAGAATCTCCGTAGTGTTATGCTGATGAAGATTGCATCTTTTGTTGGCTATATTAACCTTTTAATTAACCTATGATACAAGGAAGAATCAGAAAGTAAGGTTACAAAACCTGCAGTGAAACTTGTATATACACAAACAATCAATACAACCAATAGATAGTACATACATTAAGTTATTTTTCTACATAGTCTACATATTGGCTGAGGCACTTGTCGCATCGTGGGATGAGTTTGAAGATTTCCTTCTGGTAAAAGTACCGTCCTTGAGTGTTCAGCCACGTTGTCACGACATGTTTCACCTCCTCGTCTGAAGAGAAGCGACGGCCTCTTAACGACTCCTTTCAGTGCGGGAACAGGTGGAAGTCGTTTGGAGCGAGGTCCATTGTAGGGAGGGTGGTCGACGATATCCCAGAGAAATTCCTTCAACACTACTTCAAACTTTCGATACCATTCTGCGACATGCTGACGAGACATTATAGTCACTCTGTAAACCTCTACCAGCTGCCGGTGAATTTCAGCAGCGGTTAAATGTTTCGCCCACAGAAATCGAATAACTGAGCGTTCATCTTCGCGAGACCAGTCACCATTTGTGTTTATCTACAACTAGCGCGTAAGTGGCAGATGGCCGAAACTCTGAACAGTTGCGAATTCCATATATTAAAATTGCTTCACAATCCTAATTTCTCTATAACAGACGAAACTTCAGAAACACCGACCTTGTAACCTTAGTTTCTGATCCTTCCTCGTACTAAACAGAGAAATATCTGAACAATGGATTTTACATTGAAGTGTAAATCAAATGCTTAAATTCCCGCAACTAAATTTGCCAATTTGCGAAATGCACAAACACAGATAGAACATACATTTATTTGAACATGAAGGAACGAAATTAATTGATTATACAGTAAAACGGTTTGCACGCTACAGACTAACCATCAGAATCAAGAATTGGTTACAAGATGTAACCGCCACCAATATAAAACCCATTTCAAGCGGCTACAATAGGCAGCTCATACCTCTAGACCAACTAAATAAAACGGCAACAGATCACGCAGAAGTAATCTCAAGTGATTTTCCTAAACCATACTACCGTACAAGGTGATGCAGAAATGGATACATCCGAATATAAATTCAATGGTGCACAATGTACGAAAACCAACATTGTAGTTTTGTAATATGGGTAAGAAAAATGTTACATAACATTTGAAGATTACGGCTATCATAATGAAATCTGCCATCTGGAATTCATAATGGAAATTATGAAGAAAAAAATCAGCATGCCTCATCTCATTCTCATACAAAATTTTCTTACTAGTTGGATGGTATGGTTATTTTTGCTCTAGTACTAACTGTGGCGAAGCTATGCCTATTTTGTAACGAACTAACCCAACATGGCTATGGGAGACGCAAAGTGAATTGAGATAGTGTTAATTTTAGGAGAGTGACACATAAGTGATGTAGATGATTTCAACTGCTGTCACTCATACAAGATCCCCATCAGCAGTTGTATTGTTGTTAAAGTGCTTGCAAAATTTAAAGAAGCTGGGAGGACTGTTACTAATAAACACAAATGATGAGTGTTTGCTGAGAATAGCAGTGCTGGGCTCAAACATAAAAAACTAAGCGATACATTCGTCGTGTAGTTCATAAAGTTGTGTCAACCATACTTCCATTATGCAAATTTTGTCCCTGACAAGTGATGTAAGTTCTAACTTACCGACATCTTCCTGATGATGATTCCATCGCCGCGTAGGGTTTGCGGAATAAGTATATGGTAGTCGGCATTGATATTATCTGTCTGCAGATCTTCTCGGGGAAGTGCTGGTGTGGGCCCTTTCTTCATTAACGGAATTTTAACATCGGATGTTAGAAGATGATATCTTGGCATCACTGTTGTCAGAGAAGAAATCCTTCCCTTCGTTTAACAGTACAAAGACGGCCGTATCACGGTAATAATTACGTTTGTGAGTATTTTGGTTTTGTTCAGCGGTCACTGAGTTCTCCTGGCCTTTGTGAGTACTTTGGTTTTGTTCAGCGGCTACTAAATTCTCCTGACCAAATTCTGCTGGATTTTTACGTCTAGGAACATGTTAAAACCCCCATATATATCGTTAAATGTCGTCATTACCACATGCATTTTAAGCAATGATTTTGCAATAATAAGCAACAAAATTTATGTTAACCGGAATGGACAGAACAGTGAACATACCATTTAAACGGAAGTGGTCTTGGGTTCATGAGTAGCCTGTTTTGTGGGGTCAAGAACAAACAAAAGGTCATTATTTCATCACGATTGTTCAACGTGTCTACAAGGAATGGTTTAACAGAGATGTGATCTCGGAACTGTGACTGTCGACGAGTTTTACTAATGGTCAAGGAAAATCGTTTTCAAACGGACAGAAGTATTCAAAGTGCGTGAATGCTAGTCTATCCCTATCGTTTTCCGAAAGAGCAGAGGAAGCTTAATGCAATGAGAATTCGAAGTCGAGTACCACCAGTAAAAAGAGACTAAAGCAGCATATCTTCGATGGGTTTAGGAACACAGACAGTGGACTGTAGTGGAAACGTGTAATGTGGTTCTAACGTAAGTCCTGCGTGTTGTGATGATGCAAAGTCTCGACTGCACCGAAAACACAATGAAGCATTTTATCTGTACTGTGTAGAGTATGTGGTTCATGCTGTAGAAGGTTCTGTGGTTATGTGTAGAGGTGGTCATTCTTAGTGATCGAGTGCTGACCTTTCTTCAATGTCGTCATGATTAGTGTTACTCATGAGACGAGAAGTACATTTTCAAATTTGTGTCTCCTGAGCAACACTAGTTCACCCAAGTCTTGGATCTCAAACACTGTTTTAGTGTTACATGGTTGATAAAGCACTTCAACGAATACAATGAAGAGCATTTATCAATGTCTTAAGATATGTAAGTCTTTAATATAACTATTCCAATAATAAATGTGATTTAAGTGTTGTTATATCGCATTTTTAGTGACTGTTGTTATATCACATTTTTCGTGACGCAAAAGCATTTTTATAACTTCTAGAAATTCAGCAAAAAAAGGGCCTACATTTTGTACATATATTTACGAAACAAGACCAGGCGAGAAAAACTTCGAGATTAGATGAGTAAGCATTCTTCAAAAATCAATACGAGGCGAAACCTTAATAAAAAATTTTCAAGACGAGAAGAAGGAACTCTAATTATCATCTCGCCTGTCTCGTGGGCAACATTATTAATGATAAATGTGCACTCTCATATTTCAACATGACAACTGCCATGTTCACAGGCTTACAAACGTTTGCACATGGTTTGTGAAACAATTCAGGCACCTTGTTGCATCTGGTCTGGCCTGCGAAGTCCTCAGATTTAAATCTAATTGAACATCAGCGGGATTATCTGGCAAAACTTCGGAAAGGCAGAAATAGTCATCTCCACGTTTTGATGGAACTATGGAATCTAATATTGAGCAAGTCGGTTCACAAGGATGCAAACATACTTGCAATATCTTGTGTAGTCAGTTCCAAACAGATTGTAGAAGATTATCCATGCCAGAGGTGGTGTTACCTAGTATTAAGTAAATTCTTCGGAGGAAGGGAAGCAATTTTTGTCTGGTGTACTAACATCTGAATAAATATACATGGATAAATGACATAAAGGGTTGTATATATTTAGACTCTCTTCGCTTCTTGATTTCTGTGAGAGAATGGCTTTTTGGGACGCTAAGACCTGACCACCGATGATCCTGATGTGTGCAATATTTGGTTGAGATCAAGTTAATTGTTAAGAACAAGAAGAAACGAAATTCTCTTTTCGGAGAAGAATGGAACTCCACTGCAACTATATTGTTTATTTTTCTCTTTTATTTATTTATTTATTTTTGTGATCAGGGAATGTACCAACTGCTAAAAGAAAGTACGGACCACCTCACTAAACTTCTTCGCTCCAATTTCTTAAATTAAATCAAATCTGCTGCGGTTATTGCTGAAACATTTATTTATAAAATACGGAAAATTATACTACGTGTTTTACAAAACTTCGAAGGAAATTTGCCCTAAAATTAAACTCCTTGTTAATTTTTCATGAGAAATGCCGTATGCCGTGTTGTACGATTGAAAATATGAAGAAAATCGCCTGAGTAGTACTTGAAAAATCACGTAAGAAAAACTCATTCCTATGAATAAACTACTCCTTGTTGGTGTATCACATTATGGGGTTGTTAATGAAATATAAACAAAATCGCTTCAACAATTTCTGAGAAAATCGTCTAAAAAATCTCATACCCACGTGTAAACTAGCACTTTTGGACATCTTCAGGAGAAGTAGCTTACGCCATATTATAGAGTTACTAATGAAAATGTTGTTTCTGAAATGCAAATAAAATGGGCTCAGCAGTTTTAGAGAAAATATTTTGAATAAACTCAATTGATATGGGGTTATTAATGAAATATTTAGTTATGAAATATGAACAAGATGGTTTTCCACTTATTCGAGAAAATCATCAGGTGGAAAGTCTTAACCTCCAAAGTAATTTATAGAAATTAATTAATCCAAAGTAAATATGGAAATTAGTTAATCACTATGTTGAAAAGAAAAACACTTTCGCTATAATTTTCTGCAAGAAATGCATAATGTTGCATGCACATATCGACCTCCAAATTTTTGAACGTGATACATTGACTGGTCATCGTTATTGTGACACTGTATGTTTCTTGCACACGTGCGTCTTTTCACAGGTTGAGTCAGAACCTATCTCATGTTCATGAATGATAACGCACATCCACATCGAACAGCGCAGGTGGTACGAGAGAATATTCGGTGAGTGGACCAGTCTGTCCGTTCTCCCGACTTGAATCCCATCGAATATGTTTGAAATGCGGTAGGGTGACGTCTTGCAGCACGTCCAGATGCACCAATTATCATGCTGCAGTTGTCAACAGCGCTGGTGGAGTAATGGAACTCTATATCACAATTCATTACTAGGGCAACCATAAAGCATAAAAAGCAGTAAAGGCATAATGGAATTTTCCACCTATGGTTGGTACCAGATCTGTGATTTTGACCACTTTACATATCCAAATTTGCTAATCTTATAAGCATAATAAAGCATAATTTACAGAAATAAAGTATAAAGCATAATGCTTAATGTTTTTTTTTTTTCAGAACCCTGTGTATGTGTACAACAAAGGAAAATATGTTAATATATTTTGTGCCAAACAAAAATTATCAACAAATCAACAAACAATGGAAATCAATTGCCAATTGCCTTTACGCGTAACAATGGAAATTTCGAATTTCTCTTCTCTCTTCGCACCTTCCGCTTAGGTTTTTCCCCCTCACTTTGTGTTAACAGATAGACAATACAGCTGTGCTATTCCAAGATGTCAAAATCAAAAGTATATGCATCTCAGAGAGTAAAAGAATTCCTGGAAGAAAAGAAGTCCAGAAATAACTGATCATTTCAAAGTAGAAGGCGGTAATCTACGTTGTACTCGTTGTTCTGAATTCATTAAATATGAGAAGTCTACTGTGCAGCTACATGTTTCTTCTTCGAAGCACCGCTTAAGGAAAAATGCACAAAACGAGGGTGAAGCAGGAAGCAGCGACGATAATTTGGCCACCACTCTTCCTCAACTGTTGCAGCGCATGTTGGTAAAAATGAAGTATAATTCAAGGAACAGCATATTAAGGCATAATTTAGGAAAAGCATAATAAAGCATAATGTAAGGAAAAATAAAGCATAATATACAGATGTATAAAGCATAAAGTTGGTTGCCCTATTCATTACCAACCTTGTGGACAACAGAGGAGCACGTTGCAGAGCATGCATCGCTGATAGACAGGTTAGGACCACTGAACACCTGTAATGTAATCGGGGAAGGGAAAGCATGAGTCGCGGTGTCTGTAGTGTAAGTTCTTGTCACTGTTCAAAGTGCAATTTTTGTTCTTCCAATTACGTGTTTCTTTCTATTGTTTGTTATATCATATTGTAACACTACTTTCTATGTATGGTTCAAGTTTCACAGATCTATGCCATTTGGGTTGATCGTGACGGGGACAAATAGCATCGATGTTAACGTTCCCATTAAATCTCAAATAATCAATCAATCAATTTGCCACTTAGGGGCCGCGGTGGCTCAGTGGTAGAGCGTTCACCTCTGGTGCTAGGGGTCTCGGGTACAAACCCTGCTCCCGCCAAGTGAACTTTGTGGTGGACAAACACCGTGTGCGTGGGTTTTCTCGGGGTTCTCCCGTTTCCTCCCACTTTCTTCATTCCACCATTTCATTCATTACTCATTATCACCGTCTCCTTTAGCCTAACTGGCATAACCGTGGGACGTAAAACTCAAAATTTCATTTCATTTCATTTTCATTTTCAATTTGCCACTTGGTGACACAGCATGTGACCTTAAGTTTAGCACGCTAGAGTATAACTGCATGCATTTGTATAACGAATCTTGTTGACACGATAGTGTTCGTAATTTTGATTGTACTGTACCAAGATGATACATGCCATGTGCATTTGCTTGGTAGAATATTTGGTTTCATTTGTTTGTCAGCTATCTTGATTCAAAATGACAGCTGTTTGAAAGTGAAAAGGATCCTAACTTCTTTAATATTGATTCTAGAAGAAAAAATTAAAAGTGTTTCTTAATCCTTGTAAGAATCTCTAGAACGTTTGTTTGGAGCATTGTTTCGACACGCAATCTTGTTTGAAAATGGCCGCCGTTTTAAAACTTAAAGCAACCATAACTTCCTTACTATTAAGCGTAGAGAAAAAATGAAAAAGTATTGTCATAAAAAGTAGAAATGATAGGACAAAATTTGGTAGAAAAAACTGTAGATCGAGGAAAAACTGTAGATCGACTGTGTTCGTGAGCTTTCTTGGGTTTCTCCCGTTTCCTCCCATTTTATTCATTCCACCATTGCATTCATTTCTCATCATCACCATCTCCTTTAGCCTAACTGGCATAAGCGTGGAACATGAAACTTAAAAATTTAATTTCATTTCATTTCTATCCCTAAAATTAGTAGTGTTGACAATCACCGCCAAAGGTGTTATTCTTTGTTTCTACCGGTTCAGTGGTTCAGGACTTGTGTTGAACTAACTACCAACGAGTTGACGAACTTCTGCTTCGTATGTTTCTACTTTAAATTTTCAGTGCAATTTTCACCTGGAATATATGCAGTCGTATTTCTTTTTATTACTCACTAGCTGAACCTGTGCTCTCTATACAGCGCATCGTTCACATATGAACATGAATCTTCTTGTCATTCCTCACAACATCTGTACATGTCCCTTTACAGACACAAGTGAAAGACGTCTTGATAAAAATCGGCAACGGGTACCATAAAGGGGAAATGTTTTCTACTATTTTTTCAATATCTCGAGTCATTTGCAAGATTTGAGCCTACTTCCGGTTGGAGTTTCTAATTCATGTATGATCAGTGTTTTCTTTCTTCTTGCATGTAGTATGTAATAAGCAAACACATTACACACACAATTAATTATAATGTCAGTGATATATGGTGTTCATCGGGCAAAACACTCCAAACAATAAAGATTCAACTTAGACTGGAGAAATGGTTATCCTTCGTTTTTCATTATCATTTGGCCATGAAACAAACACCTGAGAGGTATGCAACCCTCGTATACAATTATGTGGTGTTGGAATGTATAATGCATAGGATATGATGCTTTAGTTTTTTTAATTTCAAAACTTCCAGTGTACCCGTAAAAATGTAATAAAGAAATAATGGTCATGTTTTTTAAATATCCAATTAGAACTGGACAATCTACATAAAATTTGCAATCGATCAGTGAAAATGTCATCTTTCTAGAGCCTGTAGTTTCCGAGATCTCATTGTCAAAAATATTTGCCACAAACATATAAACGTCCACAAACATGTAGTTCAAAAGAACTCCAAGGATGGTAGCATAATTCATTTACATTGATTTTGGAAAGGGCTTATTAAAATACAAAGGCTTTGAACAATAATTTTAAAAAGATTAAACTTGATATAAAAAATGGTCTATTCAAATAATTTATTTAAAGTACACATACTTTAAAATATTTGTCTTTGTTAAGCGTGAAATCACAAATAACCATAAATCAAAGGTTTGAAATTCAAAGTTATAGCTTGGAGCTCAGGTGCTTTTTTTCCTGTGGCGTTTCTAGTCTTACTTGCTTCTTTGTATACAACTATTTTATCTACAGGCTAAATGGAAACTTGCTAAAATTGTGGTCTTTCTAAAAACTCGCAAAGATCCAACTGCTGTGTCATCCTACGACACTAGAACGCCTTATGGTAAAACGGCCACATCACTACCTTCAAATCACGAACAAACTACCAACTATTCAAGCTGGATTCCGTCCACTCTATAGCCCTGCTGACCAATTACTCAAACTTTCTACACTACTTGTCAATCATTTTAATAAGCGTTTACCATCTGTTTTGATCTCCTTTGATATAGAATGAGCGTTCGATACTGTTTGGCATGAAGGGTTAATTTATAAACTCAAACGTCTGCCTCCTCACAGCTATGTCCGATTAATAGCCAATTTTCTACATTAGCGCCAGGCTTTCGTTCAGATCAACATGGCAAAATCACACATCTTTCAACTCCGCGCCGGTGTGCCCCCAAGGATCTGTATTATCTCCTCTATTATATATTCTTTATGCAGCCGACATGCCTCAACCTCAGCCCCACTATATGCCTTACAATTTGCTGATGATGCCGCTTATATAGCATCAGGATCTTCTGTTGATCGCATTAATCAACTCCTACAACCAGCTTTGGACAAACTAGTTACATGGTGCCTGAAATGGAAGCTCAAGACGAATTCAGCTAAGACTCAAATGACTCTCTTTGGGCTCAAACTCAATAAATACTGTAACAGTCGCAATCCGGAACGTCTATATTTAACTCTTTTTGACTTTCCAATCCCAATTCAAAACAGTCTCAAATATCTGGGTGTAATATTCGACAAACATCTTACTTGGAAGCCTCATCTGAAACAATTGGAAACTAATATCCGGCGCCGTTTGAACCTTTTACGAAACCTAAAAGGCACCACGTGGGGTCTTAATACAAAACTTCTACTGCTAACATATAAAGTCTTTATACGCCCAGCAATCACGTATGGACATCTTGCCTGGTTATCAGCAGCGCCAACTTTCTATGAGCGGCTGAAAGTTCTCGAAAGACACGCCTTACGTCTGGTCTACTCTTTCGCTTTCGATACTCCCACTGCTGAAATATATCGTCTATGAAATTTCCAACCATTTTGCCACATCTCTACCATCTACGCCAACGCTACATAGCGACAAGAATCCAATTGGCACATCCCATCGTCCATGAGCTGTTAGACCAAGTTCCTGCTGTACCACGCTATGCCTACCCACCACTGGATCATCTCTTAGCAATATACGAATGCTCCGAAGCCATAGATCAGTATAATCCTGACCACCGTATCTACCACCGAAATCCACATATATATTGCCCATAATCTCCGTACATGTACTCAAGAAGCATTTTAACACAATAGCCAACTCTGACACATTCTGGTCAACTTGATTTTGCTTTTAGTTCCCTACTTCAATTAACATTATTATATAGCCTGAAATCATTCTCCATGTCACATAAATCAAAAAAAGTTGAAAATATCTCTGGCCACAGAGAAGGTATTGACTTCTACGGCCCGCCCATTAGGGATGCGCACGAGACGAGTCGAGACAGGTATTTCCTGACAAAATTCGAGTCGAGACACGGCTCTTCCAATAGAAAAATATACATTTTTCGAGTCGTGACATCACTTTTACAGCACATTTTCGAGACGAGATAGCCACGAATCTTGTCTCGTGCGCATCCCTACCGTCCATCCATTGGATGGAAATGAAACTCTTGTTAAGAAAAAAGTGCTTTTCTTGCTATTGTAGCATTTTCATAGATAGATAATAATAAATTTTTCCTTACATAAATTTGAGTGCATTGAGAGAGAAAAGTTTATTTTTATCTAGAAAATCCGGAGATGTGAAATTTAGAAGGATTATGTATCACACACTAGATTTTTCTATACCAATCTACGTATAGGTTTATTGCTTAGCCAGGACAAATCTATACAGCCGTAAATATATGGAAATCATGTGTGTCCTACGTCGGCATGTGCAGGACACAGAAATTCATTTGTTTTGTGCTTTGATAAGCATTATCTGATTGTGTACGGATACTACTCAGTTGCGAAAATGTGCACAACACGGATTTTCCAGGAATGCAGTTCTGCCGTGACAGGAGCAGCTCCGGAAAAGCCGTCTGAAGCCGCGTTTTAATTTGTACGGACATTAAAATCCTTTGTTGGACTCTGTTCCTTACAAGTAACGTCGCCTTCTATTGCGTTATACGCTCAAATCATAACTTCGATGATCGTTTAATTGGTATTATTACTTTCTTATAATATGCATACATTTGATTTGTGGATCACTTATTTAGGTAGTTGTAATCTTCAACGAAAAAGAATAAGCAAATTTAGTGTTGGAGAGATTTTATTTCCCGAGTTCCGCAAAAGTTTGTCTTATTTGTGGTTTCTTGGTCTGTAGAAAGATATTTCAACGAAACTATTGCAAATTACTGTTTAAAAGAAATATTCCTAACTAGAATATGACCATATGCCGAGCATGCCCACTAGCATAACATGATTAGCTATTTTACGGGTAATGTTACTTGGAAGTAAACACATTACATTTTTAATCCAAAATACAAAAGTACTTTAAAAATTAAGAAAACCATGGCCAGGAAAACGTGTTCCAACCTTAGAAAAAAAAATTACGGAAATTTATCAATGTTTATCAATTAGAGGATTGAAAGATAAACAACATTAATCAGACTCAATCTTTAGTCGTTGTGGAAGAAACAGATAAATAAAAGTATTACGGTGGAGTAATGAAAGTTACAATTTGCTACAGACACACCAAATACAGTTAGCTTTTTTTTTCTTTCTTCAAAAGACTAAATGAAAGCAAAATATAAAACAATATACTGTACTTCTAAATCATAAGTAACTTGTCAACCTTATTGTTTATTTGGTTCTTTGTATAGGAATAAAATTGAATTTGTTCATCAGAAAAAAGTTGGATAATAAATAAGTTTAAAAACAACATCAACAACAAAATATGTACACGTTTCTTCAATTGTAAATTAAGTTTTAGTTTTACGTCCCACGGTTATGTCCTTTAGGCGAAAGGGGAACGCATAATTAATAAAATTGAATGATTATAAGAGAGTTTGTGGAATGATAACACGAGAGCAAACGAGAGAACTCGAGAAAATCCATAGACATGATTTTAACCACTAGAAACTCACATGACTTGGGATTGAACTAGGGATCCTCCCACTAGAGGTGAGGGCTCATCACTTTTTCTTTTTTAAAAAATCTATCCGACTCATTACTCTCTCTCACTCTGATACTTTGCATGACTACTAGACTCGACAGGGACACGAACACAAAAATATCGATGACAGTTTGAAGTGCTCATGAAGCATTGAGCTATTATGTCCCCATTCTTAAATTGTCGTTTATATTTGTCATATCATAAGCTAACACTCGAAATGGCTTACTACAGTATTTCCATACGTGCTATTCAGTGCTTTTATATTATTATTATTTTTACAAATTGGAGTTTGTGAATTTATTGTCAATTCGTAAATACATGTGTGATAATAGAAACAACGTTATACAAAGTATTCCTGTTCTCATATTTTAGAGCCATACGAAAATGTATTGAACTGTCTATCGTGCATGTGAACAGTGTGAAAGCCATATAGCGTGTTATGCGTAAAATCTGATGCTTCACAAACTCTTATTTAATTTGGAACTTTTCATTATTAGATATATTTTCACAAGGAAATTCATTTCATAATGAATTTGAGCTTAAGAGACTGAAATCAGGAGAGTAGCACTTCACGTTTACAAAATCTTGCATTAATACATGTAAAGCACTGGAGCTAATACACTGTGTGTAATGCCTCTCTTACCATAGTAATGACGTTTAATTATTTTACGTTATTTTGTACCGAATTGCCTTACATATGTGTCATCTACTCCAAAATTTATTTTCCTTTTTTATTTTTATTTTTCAAAAACTCATTTTGTTCATAAATTTCCAAGAACCTTTTCTAGCATATTCATCTGCACCGAATTCAGTATTATATTACATTTGGAAATTAAAAATAACACTATATGTTTTTTACAGTACAATTTTCAAGGGTACATATCACAGCTTCACTTGCAACAAACTAAAAACCATAGCTAGAAAAGCCAAAAGAAGAAAAAAAAAACTATTTTAATTTCCCATTTATGCTCTTTAGCCTAAGAAGGTGAACGATTGGTAAAAGTGCATAATTATAAGAATTACTTGAATGAAAATGTAAGAGGAAACGGAACAACTCAGAGAAATCTCACGGACAGAATGTTTTCCAACACAAACTCACATTGAACAGGGACTCCCCGCGCCAGAAGAAAACAGAATAAGTCCGTATTTTTACATATTACTTATTTGTAGTTAATTTGTACTATCCTAAAGGTACGAAATATAAATAATTTACGACATTTACTTTTTTTTAAAAGAGAGAATTTTCTATCAATTGAAATTGTTTTCTATCTTTTTTAGCTATTGAAATGTTAGAATTTCGGAGTGTTGAAAACTTGCACATCACTATCCAACAGTGTATTAGAATATTAGATATATTACGTATTGTCTATATTGATTACATAATCTATATTGAATTGTCTACGAGTGGACTAAGTGTAATCGTAGAATATTAATTTTTGAGGCATGTACACACGTCACTGGTTAATGGTATCATTTAAGTTCTTATAGTAGCCTATCACAACCGCAGGAGATTCCTTAAGGCAACCGTCACCAAGTTCCCCAACCCTATGCTATGACTCTGTAATATATTAAATTTTCAGTTATGCGTCCCATATTTATACGCTGTAAGCTAATGGAGACAAATGATTAGTAAAAGTGAATGATTATGAGAGAATTAGTGGAATGAGAGTGTGAGAGGAAACGAGAGTACCCCGATAGGACCCACAGACTTAATTTTGTCACTACAAATTCTCATAGCTTGGGATCGAACTAGGAAACCTTCCACCCAGAGGTGAGAGCTCTATCACAGATCTATCGTGCCCTCTTGTAATATTTAGTTATAGTTGAGTTGAGTTGATTTTGAGTTTTACGTCCCTTTCAGCGGCGAGGCTATATGAAATGGAATCTACTGATTAACGTAGAATCCGAACCACATGAGCTCCCGCCGGGAATCGAACCTGGGTCTCTCACGCTAACCGCTTAGCCACGAAGAAGCTCAGTATTTAGTTATCCTACTACTATAGGTTATACTACTATACTACTAGTGATAACCGTAGAACTATGAAAACCAAGGGGAAATTCTTTCTCAAATATTGGCATGAGTTACTACACATCACAGCAGTACCATTTTATTAATAAACTAACCTATAATATTAGTTATTAGTTACATCATTGGTGATCAGTAGGACTGCCAATTTTTTTTCCTTTTTTTTTTTTTTTTTTTTACTCATCTTACGGTTTCTTTCCAAAATGCTTCAGTTAGACACCGATCAGTAAGCAAACTTTTACTCTGTAATTCATGGTTCGTACATACAGCTAAGACAGCTATTCAAGACGGATTTAATTCTTAGTCAAACTTCTGTTTAATTCTGGGATTTCTAATGAGTTATTATTATTTGTGTCCTTCTGGGTGCTTGAAACAATTAATTAATCTAATCAAGGAGCAAAAATCCTGTAATTATTAACCAAAATATTAATACAATTTGCTTACCTTCATCCTGGTCTCTGATACGCACAATTCCTAGCAGTATTTTCCTATAACACACACTTTCTACAACTGAAGTACAATTTCTGACTCTAAGTTGCATTTATACAAAGTACAATCTCTCTTGGTGGTCGTCCATGTATGTGCAGTTCCGGTAGGAACATTTGAGACGTCCTTCCCTATAGATGTGAGGAATGTTGAAGTTCAATAAGGTGTGCTCTTACATATATATATATGCTCGCATGTAATTTTCAAGTACATTTTTCCAAAAGGAGTGATTTTATTTAGCCAGAGGTCTATTTATTTATTTTTATGTGTATTCTGACAGATTACGTGCATAGGCGCACACGTCTTTGGCCAATGTTTTATTGTTATCGCGCATCCTGGCGGACACGAAATTATGGACAGATTTCTCCCATTGTAAAGTAATTTCGAATGTTTTTAAATGTCCTTATAACAGCTTAAATGGATATTGTTTAAAAGTTATTTAAGACGGTCGTTAACGGTTTTCGATGTTTATTTTTGCTTTCTTTCTCTTCTGGAATCATTGCATGCGTATTGGTATTTCATGGACACACAAATTATTACCCTATATCTTCATAGTGTACCAAGGTTGATGTCTCTGTAAGAATTTATTGCTGGAGAGGAGTGACGTACCTTTTAGCACATATATAAAATAAGACAAAAATATCAAGTCATATACATATTATCTTTAACAAATTATATATATTTTCTGTATTGTCAAGTTTATTATTTATTTACTGTGACGCATCATGCACTTACTGCACATTTATTGTTGGAAAATGATGTGTTTGGTGACGTGAGGCGTACAACATCTGAGAAGTTCCACCCACAAGTGTTTCAGCTACTGTTACTCGCTGGTTTCACTCAGGCTGTATATTAGTCTGATAATTAAATATTTTGGCATATCCCAGGAAAAGTTATAGTTTGGCACCCTTTCCTTTAAACAAATATTCTGATGTTTTCCATGCTTTATACAGTATTGGTTTGTAGTAGAGAATATAATAATAATAATAATAATAATAATAATAATAATAATAATAATAATAATAATAATAATAATAATAATAATAATAATTAGCTAATGGGCCACTCCACATATATCTATGGCTCGTGAGTAAGATTCAAAGAGAAAGTAAAAGGAGTTCAGAAGGTTTAGCCCCTTAACGGTTTCTTGATCCCATTAAAGTTTAAAGCTAATTAGAAATACTAAATATCAAAATATTTTTTTAGCCTTTCTATAGTTTGACACAAATCTCCACAATTCCATACTTTTCAATCTGGTTCCTGAAGATTTGTAAGATTTCCATATCAAAGCTTTATCAAACTCTCATAGTCTTTTCAAAGCTTTGCACAGGGATTGAGAAGTACACTTATTCAACAGGAGTAATCTAAAAATAGAACCATTCCTGTGTGTATTCGTTTAATGAATGAAAAAACAAAATCCGAGCATTTTACTATACACTATACTTTCGGCTTACCGAGTCCCAGTTATCCAAACCTTCGGGTATCCGAGGTAGTTATTATATTCAATACATAATCTTTGCTCTAAGGATTTCTTATTCCCATTTCCCTGTTTGATTTTGTTGAGTAAGTATTAAAATAAATGACAAGAGCATTAATTAACAAATTTAAGTCAGGCAACGACTTCAATTTGCTTTAGGTTACATATTAACTGCACATTGAAAAAACTGCGTGGCATATTAATATCGTAGGTTACATGCATAAATCCTGTAGTTTTTTGGGTTTAGTGTATGACTATATATAACATCCTGCGGGATACGGACAAAATCTCGCGGCCGAAACATCGCCGCCCAAAATCTCGCCGGCCAAAACCTCGAGGGACAAAATCTCGCCGGGCCAAAACCTCGCGTGGCCAAAACCTCGCCACCCAAAACCTCGCGGGACAAAATCTCGCCGGGCCAAAACCTCGCGTGGCCAAAACCTCGCCGCCCAAGACCTCGCGGGACAAAATCTCGCCGGGCCAAAACCTCGCGTGGCCAAAACCTCGCCGGGCTAAAACCTCGCGTGTCCAAAACCTCGCCGCAAATGAAACTTTTCTTTAAAATTTACCCAATGAGTTTCTTAATATGCAATTCCACATTATAAATAATAATAATAATAATAATAATAATAATAATAATAATAATAATAATAATAATAATAATAATAAGAAGAAGAAGAAGAAGAAGAAGAAGATACAAAAAACATCGTGTGCGTGGGCTTTCTCGGGTTATTCCCGTTTCCTCCCACTTTCATTATTCGATCATTTCCTTCATCCTGGTCATCTACGTCTCCTTTAACCTACAGGACATAATCAAGGGACGTCGTAAAAACTCATATATTATTTCATACCTTCATAAATATTATTAGATTCTTGTCGAAATTTTAAGTTTTTGGATGTTCCAAAGTTCACGAAACTAACCCCGTTAGTTGTCATTACTTTCCTTATGCAGACTTTCCTTCCCTATAACCAGTTTAAAAACACCCTGTCGCCCTATCTTCACATTGAAATCCTCTAATACAGAAATAGAATTTTCATATGGTATCGCGGGACTTGCTCAAATACCCGTGATACTTCTTCTGAAACAGCGTCTTTTATACAGTCATCCTTATCATCTGTTGGAACATTTACATTTTGGTCAGGCGAGATTTTGGGTATGGCGATATTTTGGGGCGCGAGGTTTTGGCAAGGCGAGGTTTTGGCCCCGCGAGATTTTGGCCCGCGACGTTTTGGGCGGCGAGGTTTTGGCCAGGCGGGGTTTTGGCCCGGCGATATTTTGTCCCGTGAGGTTTTGGGCGGCGAGGTTTTGGCCAGGCGAGGTTTCGGCCGGGCGAGATTTTGGGCCGCGAGGTTTTGGGAGGCGAGGTTTTGACCAGGCGAGGTTTTGGTCCGCGAGGTTGTCGCCGCGAGGTTTTGTACCCAAACCAACATCCTGCAGCAGACGTATAACTGAAAACGTATGTTTTATAATACTTTCCGTATAAGTGTTCCCTCTATATGTACTTTCCGTATAAGTGTTCCCTCTATATGTACTTTCCGTATAAGTGTTCCCTCTATATGTACTTTCCGTATGAAAGAAAGAACTATGTAGGATCTCATATACAGGTGGACTTATATAGCGTATAGCTGACGTATGTAACATACATATACGTATGTAATATACTGAAGACTCTTAGATGTCAGACATCCTGCAGCGGCCTAATGTAATATCTAAGCAGGAAAAAGCAGTACGTATGTAGCATTTGGATAACATATGCTCCGTACAGGTTTCCGCAGTAATCATATGGATACCGTATAGGTCTGTTTGTACAATATGCCGCTGTCCAGATAACGGATTTTTTCCAATGTATCGTGTTTTGCAATCCCGGGTTTAGGTAATGTATATGACTATTCTAACTGATGCTTTGTTTTATTTATTTATTTATTTTTTTAGTTGTTTCTCTCAATTCTGCCAGACTAATATTCAGATGGTACATTTAAACACATATTCTGACCAACTTCCTTCCACCTCTCTTAACATTGTTTTTATTTAATGTTGTTTGTTGTTAATTACTGAAGTGTAAATTGATTTCACAATCAGCATTTAGATGTTTGTTGTTATTTGTTATGTGTTTTTTCTTCTTATAAACTTTTGAGTTAAGATGGGAATGAATAAAGTCTTATTATAGCAGTTTCTTAATACTTAGTTGGTTCGAGTTCAGTATTTGTTTGCATTATCTACATGGTTATTAGGTGTGGATCTACAGTTTAAGATGAAATCAGAACCATTGTAATTAGTTCAATGCTTCCCCATCTGGAATCAAACACGGAATCCCAGTATATTAGACAAACAAGAGGTTTTAATCTTTAATTGATTCATGCAGTCGATTACTTACTCGTAGATAAGAATTTTAGGATTGGCAAATATGGTCCTACACTAATGTACATACAATCTCAAGAACAGAATAGCCCTAAGTGAACATAAACACTGTTCAAATCAAGGTTGTATTCAGATGCCAATATTCGAAGTCAACTCCTCTTAAAACCTTCTAGTTGTCACTGAGTTAAAAAACATCTAGGTTATCTTCAAATTTTTCTATAAACTTCTAACATTTATATTACTATTAACTATTCTGGACAGTTAATTACATATTTGCCTTAAGTTCGTCAAAATAGGATTATTGAACTGTTTAAGACGTAATTTACTCCATGAATGTTCAATGATAACTCACAGAATACAATAGGTTTAAATTCATGTATTTTCGAATACTTTTCAACTTTTACCTTATATTTTCACAAAATTTCTTGTTTATAAATTGAATTTATATCCATTCATAATGGCGTCCTTCTTAACTGCATAAGGAAAAATCTGTCTGGTCACAAAACTTAACTACTTAAATGTACCGATTTGGCCATAAAAGAATATGATATCTTCGATACCAGACCATTGTCCATATCAACATTTACACAGATTAGATTACAGATTATTACAAACAGTAGTTCCTTTTTCTTTGCCTCGTATTTTCCTGCTCTATATTTTTTCTTCATACGCCTTTGGTTCAAATTCGTTACATTATTTTCTTGCTCCTACTTCTTCTTCCTCTTCGTTTATTATTATTATTATTATTATTATTATTATTATTATTATTATTATTATTATTATTATCAGTAGTAGTAGTAGTAGTAGTGCTGTTGTGCTCATTATAAATAAAATATATCACCTGTGTCAGGCTTTCTCAACCTATTCCATATCACATCCTCTTGGCAGCGACCCTATAAGTAATTTGTAGTTTGTAATAAGCTTTTTGATTATTGTTGCTTTTCGTTTATAATGATGAGCGCAAGAGTCTTGGTCTTGCAGTTTCTGCAAGAGTCTTGCATGCAAGACCAAGACCAAGATCAATGGGTGCAAGACCAAGACCAAGACCATACCTGCAAGACCAAGACCAAGACCAAGACTCTTGTGCAAGAGTCTTGCATAAGTACCGGCTCAGTGGTAGATCATTCACCTTTGGCGCTGCGGGCCCTGGTTCGATCCCAGCTTGCACCATATGAGCTTTTCTAGTGGATAAAGACCGTGTGCATAGGGTTTCCCGTTTCCTCCTACTTTCTTCATTTTACCATTTCATTCATTTCTCATCATCACCATCTCTCTTAGCTTCGGTGCATAATCGTGGCACGTAAAACTAGATATTGCATCATTTCAAAACATATCAGTGGTGCTCTTTTTCTAAAATTAAAGAGAAATATAGTATTGAACATCGATAATTCCGTACACCATAGGTGCCGAACATGGGTATGGCCTTGGCTCCAAGGATCTAGCATCCCTTAGAAATTTTTAGTGTGTGCTCAAAAAATTAATATCGAAATAACATTTTCATGACATTGACAAAAACTTGTGTATGTGGCCGCAAGTTTGATTTCATGGGCGGGTGTTTATACGTTGAATAATTGTTTATCAATAGAACCCTATAACTTTTAGATTCCTCAGGTATATGGGACACGAGGATTGAGCGATATAACATTATACAACAATAAATAATCCATATTCACAAGTGAGAGTGATTTTGTACAGTTATTTCAAATAACTTGGAGTTTGATGCAGGGGCGGATCCAGGACGGACTTCTGGGGGAGGGGGTTGCAATACTGCTACTTAGAGATACTTTTAAGTGCTCCAAACTCTGGGATGGGTTATATATATATATATATATATATATATATATATATATATATATATATATATATATATATATATATATATATATATATAAAATAAGAAAGTTTCCTCTTCTGGGGGGATCACCCCAATCGCCCCCTGGATCCGCCACTGGTTTGATGCTATGTTTTTGTATTTCTTATATAGGTCAAAAGTATTTGTATAAGTTGAGTTTACACAAAAGACATGGACATTTGAGTCGTTTTCAGTTTTTACTCAAGTTACGTATACTAAAATATTAAGAGGTTTGATTATTATCGTTATTATTTTAATTTTTCTTTCTCTTTTTTGACCAATATTGCTAACATATAGCTATCCTGCCATTATTGGCAGGTCACTTGTTGTAACTCAGAAGCTTCGATGACCGGTGGTCCTCAGCTAGTCTTTTCGTCTTGACGTAGCAATTTTCTGTTTTAATACCTTCCTTCAACTACAATCTCCTTTGCCCCCTCCCTCTCTTTCCTTCCACCATATTCTCTAGCATGTTCCTCATAATAAAGTTCCACCTCAGCCAATGTCGCAACCAGTTCCTTTTTCTCCTCTTTATTGCATCTGAAATAATTCTTTTCTCCCCTACTACTACTATTTCCAACACCTTCTCATTCGTTTTCCGTTCAACCCAGCGAATTCTCTTCTTTTATCGAAAGACTCCAATATTTTTTTAATCGCTTTTGCGTAATGTGTATGTTTCTGTTCCATAGAGTACATATTGAAATCAATAAAATAAAATCTCAATATTTAATTAGAAGTTTGATCAATACGGAGATTAGCTAATCTTAGTTGAAAATTAAATATGTAAAAATAATTTAGCAATTTATAGTATCCCACTAATCTGTGCCGTCTTGATTTTCTTTCATGCGTCTCCCCAATTTGGGAACCAGTAGAGTACTGAATGTTAAAAAAATATTTAAAAATTACAAAACGTAATTTATCTTATAAGTAGTGAAGAGTTTGGACCCATTGAAAAAATAATTAAGGTTATTACCTATGTTGTATACTATCATCATACGTACACGAAGGTAAACTATATTTCATTTAGAAACATAAATTGTATTTTCGTTACTATTGGCGCATTGTAGAATTTATCCAGAATTAAATTTACGTATGAAAAGCATAAGATTTCTTAAAAGCAAGACTTGCAAGACTCTTGCAGCAAGACCAAGACCAAGACCAAAGGTTCCAGTGCAACCCGGGTGCTCTTGGTCTTGGTCTTGCATTTGCTCATCACTATTCGTTTATATTTGTATATATTCAAATTTTCAGGCCCTGGTAACTTGGTTCCTATTCATTAGAAACAAGTCATACCATGACCATGGTATCCAACGCTACTGTACTTCTGATGTGTATTATCCTGTCCATCTGCTTTGTGCTGTATGTGTGTTAGATACTTCCAACTTTTTTATGTTTGTGATATTATAACATCCTTAGTTTCCAACACTAAATAATAAACGTGGTGTTTTAAGTTTTTGTTTGACATGCTGATTTGAAGTATATAACAATCTGACGTAATACAATTTGAAAAAAAAATTAACTTTATATTGGGCTGGCAACACTGTTCATCCTGTTATATTACAAAATACCTAGGATGTTGTCCCCCTCCCTATAGTTTCTTGGTGCAAAATTTTGCTTCTCTGCCTCCTACGATTTATGAGATATTTACTACTATCATTATAAATGCACCACCCTATATATATAATTTCGAAAATCTGAAAAATATGTATCTGGAAAATTTCTATTCCCGGAACTGCTCCCCCTTCAAGAAATTTCTGTATCCGTCTCTCCCTATGCATTGTATAACCATGGTTGAAAAAGGTTTCTTCTGGTTCTTCAAGAGACACCATGGCACAATATCATATATGTCGAACAAATGTATCCTGATGTTTTTTGAAGTTTTGATCAAAAAGTTATTTTCTAAGGATGTGTGTCTTTCAGGTTTGTCATATTTATTCTCTTTATATTGGGTCATCTGAAGAGCAGACACTTCGACCCTCACACTCAGAAGAACTTCTAATTTGTGTGATCACGCGAACTATATTGTAGAAGAAAAACGAAGGATTCCAGCATATTTTATAAAAAAAATTTAGTTTCAGTGTGATAGGTAAGTTATTTCATATTAATTTTGCAAATTCATGTTAATATTGGGCAGTAGTCTTGTAGCTCTTTGTAAGCATTGTTTTACAATTGCGAAATCGCAGATTCGTATTTGATGGCCAGTCTGACCGAAATTTTCCTGGATGTCCATAGTTTCATTGAGCGAATGCTGAGATGTACACTTAAATATAGGTCCCAGTTCTAATTATTGTTCATCTTTAACTATTTATTATAAACTGGCCTTGGAGGCTGTACCTGAACATTTAATACATAAACAAATGTATTTTAGTTCAATTAAATTAATAATTATAATCAGAGTAGCAGGGTGTTACCATTCACCCTGTACTTGTAAAGTAAAAGGTTATGAAAGAAATATGCTTATTTGGAAGAATAAGAGTGTATTTTATTCATGTATAAATTATATTTTTTCCTTTCAAACGTCAACATTAGAAGGCCGAAAAAAACAGCAAGAGAGTAGGCGAAGAGAGAAAGATAGAGACAGAGAGACAGATAGACAGACAGAGACTATACAACACGTTCTAGCACAAGCACACTAGGCATGTTTACTTGGCGGCAATGACAGCTTGACCAACAGCTGGGGCTACAGCAACATGGTTAGCGACGACAGCGGGTTGGCTGACGACAGCTGGGCCAGCTACAGCGGAATAAGCAACTGGAGAAGCTACAGCGGAGTAAGCAACTGGAGAAGCCACAGCGGAGTAAGCAACTGGAGCAGCAGCAACAGCTGGGGCAGCAACAGCAGCTACAGCTGGAGCGGAGTAGGAGACAGCGACTGGAGTAGCTACGTTCTGAACGATTGGGCTGACGGCAGCGTAGGCATGGTTCTCAGCAACGCTGTAGGCGAAGTTTCCTCCCAAACGGTCAGACTGGATGACAGCGCTGTCAAAGCTTGGGGCACGCACAACGGCGGCAGCTGGGGCAACAATACCAGCGTTGGCGTAAGCCAGAACGGCGCAAAGAGCAATGATGACCTGTAAGATACAAGAAACAGAAAAATATTATTTCCTAGGAAACAATATATAATCTATACGAAAAAAGGATACACAAAGTATAAATGTAATTATAAATATAAATTTGTTTGTAAATACAAAATAGAAAACTGTTATACTGCAAATTTTACTGTTTTATACAGTTAGTCGTTGATTTACAACTGAGTTCGGTGGCTCAGTGGTAGAGCACTTACCGCTGGTGCGTGGGGTTCCTGGTTCGATCCCCGGTCAAGTAAGTTTGTGGTGGACAACATCGTGCTCGTGGGTTTTCTCGGGGTACTCGAGTTTCCTCCTACTTTCTCATTCTATTAATTCTTTAATTTTCATTCGCTTTCTTTAATAATCGTCTCCCTTAGCCTAACAGGCATAATCATGGGACATTAAACTCAAAGATTTCATGTCATTTTTTTCCAGGTCGAAGTCAATTTGATCCTAAGTCTTCCAGAGGTAGAGTATAAAATATAATTTTGATCGATTGTTATATAGACAACTAGCAGCGTTCACCCCGCTTCGCTGCGGTCACCCCGGAACGCAATAAACTTTGTTACTTAGATAATTTTTACTTTTTCGCTTTCAAGTGATATGATAAAAACCATAGAAGATTGCAGTAAATGTTAACATTATATCGCCTGTCATTTATGTTAACCCGCCCCGCTTCGCTGCGGTCACCCCCGAACGCAATAAACTTTGTTACTTAGATAATTTTTACTTTTTCGCTTTCAAGTGATATGATAAAAACCATTATAACGCCTGTCATGTATGTTAACCCGCCGAGTGACACGGTCATGCGGGTTGCATATAAATACGTTTATTTTTACCTATGATGAAGTAATAACAAAGGATTTGTACGTATGGACACCTGAATGGTCAATTATCTCAAGACACTGGTAATTAAAAATTAAAGTGATATGATAAAAACCATCTAGGGTCCAAATCCTAATAACCCCCCAAAAATAAAAGAAATTGGTTCAGCCGTATTAGCGTGATGAGCGGACAAAGGATTTGTACGTTCTCTTTTATATATATAGATTTACGTTGCGGGTTACACTAGATCAGAATTAGTACAACACTTGGTCGTACGAATTAAACGAATTAATTGATGTTCATGAACGTAGTTATGTTATTATATCTTTTATTATTAATAGAGATCGTTGATGGTGATAACCACCTAACCGAATCTTTACAACTGGTCGTAAGTGCGGGTAGTGGTAATTCTTGTCGGTCATAAGTCGGCAACTAACTGTATAAGTGGTGCGTCCACGGGCGTCAATCTAGTCGAGGGAGACTCCCCCCCCCCCCAAAGAAGACTTGGCTAAGCCAGGATCTGCATATAATTGTTTGGACATCTGTTAACAAAACACAGATATCTGAATGATCCCCTAATTATACTGATTGTGTCAATTACACTGCATCCCATTGTATGAGATTGATTTATTCAATTACCCACTTCGTTGGGTTAAACTTAAAAAAATAATATATTTCGTTAGTCAGTCACTTTTTACTATTACTAAAGCGCTCTCTGATATTGGTCATTTTCGATCCCTTTTATATATCCTCACTCTTCCAAGGTGTGGGGCTGAATTTGAACTTAAACGTCATTAAAAGTGTCACTGTTCATCTCAGCGACCCCGAAAACTATGGATTCGACACTAATATCGGTCATTTTCGATCATTTATATATATATATATATATATATATATATATATATATATATATATATATATATATATATATATATATCCCTCCCCATCCTCTAAGTTGCACCGTCAAACTGAAATGATAAAAACCATCCTAGGCTCATACTTCATCTATGTTGAAACTTTGATCAAGATCGGTTGGGTGCTTCAAGAGTTAAGTCACAAACATACTCACTTTCATTTTTATTTATACAGATTTAATTTTTATGTAGTTAAATCGTGTAGCTCTGAATTTTAAAATCTTTTAGAAAGTTAAATGAAACAGTTAAATAACTTATTCATTGCAGCTATTTCTGATTGAAACTGTAGAGCGAAATGTTTTTTTGGATAATTTTGCATATTAATTAATATATTCCAGATAATGAACACTTGATATGATCAAATTTAAGGAATTCAATTACCTTCTACCTGAATAAATCATTTTTTTATTTTATTTGGTTTATTTTGAATTTTGTATTGAACTTTAAGTTTTTTTTCTTAGAAATCTAGTTCAGAAGCACTTAATCGGACACAATGCATTCAAATGACTGTTACGAGTCTTACTTTTTAATATATATCTATTGTACTTATAATTCGGATTCAACATTCGTCATTTATCTATTTACCTACGTATATAAATTCAGAGAAATGGCAACTCATTTTCCTCTAGAGATCTTGTTACATTTTCCCCCTATTAGAGCGCTATAATTATTTATGTCAGAAAGAATACAGTCTATATACACTGCAACTGGAAAAATTCGCTAAAAACCCAGGAATTTTCAGAATTAATAAGTATTCATGTACCGTTATCCAATTGAATTCATCATTGCAGAATGTATTTTTGTCATAAAGGTTTGTTAGATACCAAAAGCACTTATATATTTATGCATTTATACTTATGCATTTATAATATTCTTATCAAAACTTTTAAACTTGTGAAAAATAGTAATTTTCATGTAATTATATGTATTCTTTCTGAATTAAGAAAAATGAAAAATATGTTACAGATTATCATTTAGCATTTTCTAGTAAATATAAACCAGAAATAATAATTCTTACTGATTTCTTGAAATTATCGTTAAACTAAACTGTGAAAAATAAAATTTTAAAATGTATTAAAAAATAGGATGAAAAATATCAAGTAAAAGTGTTTCAAATAATTAAAGATGCTTTTTTTTTTTTAAAAAAAAAAAAAAGAAACCTGTTGAGAGGCATATTTGAAGATATTTTTGGTCATTTGATGGTAGTTTGATCGCTCTTTTCATCACTGACGTTACTTACAAGGCGTGATTTTTAGTTTAAAGTGTATTTTGAACTGTGTGTAAGAATATACGAATAAGTAAGGGTTAAAGCATATTTTACGTGATTTAAACGAAATGAATTACCTACTTCCTGTATATGGCAATTTAGAAGAATTTACGTATAAATTGGCTGTTTTTAAAGATTATGCAAATAAACTGAGATGTCGAAGAATTGAGAGAAGACCGGAGATTTAAAACAAATGCAAAGTTAGGAAATGAAATATTGAGAAAGAAATATTCTAATTAATTGATACTCTCATTTTTTTCTTTTAAAAGTATCTTAAATATTTTTACTTAAAAAAACTTTAATCATAGCTAATATTTTGAGTGAATCATCATGAAAGAAATTTTAAGAAAAAAAAATAAAGCAAGTACATGAAAATTTGAATTTTATACTCTGACAAGATGGAATAAATAGTGTTTGTTATGCTTATCTGTTTATTAGAATTTTAATTTTATCTCTTGGTCTGTTCAAAGTTTTGGTCTGATTTTTTATGTTACAATGTTGCCTTATTCTAAGATCTTACAACTTTAAACCAAGGTTTTACAGACCCATTTTTTTTAAAAGAGCAATAAACTCATTGCATGAAATAAGATAAATAGAATGAAATATTTGCATTTATTATATTAAATATTAAGTACTTAAGTAAAAGTGTTAGTAAACATAAGAAATGGCACGGTTTCCATTGATTTGCCTTTTTAAAAAAGTGGTTATATTTGTCATATATAGTTTACAAAAACCTCAATTTCTTCAAACTTCAACAAAATTTTCTTATCACGTAGACCTACTTTTACAAATAATGGTCTCTCAAGTTTCAACTCAAACTGTTTCTAAAATAATAAGAAAATTGCAGTCAGACTTTCAATATCAAATTCCAGCATTTTCGTATCAATGAGAAAATATTTCGATAAGCGATGTACAGTCTTGTCCATAAAAACCTAGCCACTCGTATTCTTTGAAAACTTATGTACTCCAACTCACACTTGGAATTAAATCAAACAAATGTCCTCCCCGCGGGGCTAGTGGCTAGCATGTGCGCCTTGGTACACGTGGTTCCGGGTTCTATTTCCGGTAGGACAGCATAAGAAAATTACTTTCACAATCATTTACTTTCTAAATAATCTCTTTTTGGCCTAAAGGGCATAACAGTGGCACGGTAAACTAAATCATTGATTGAATTTCATTTCCAATCAAACAAATGTGGATTTTCTTTGTACAATTGAGATCTTTATAGACAGAGTATCAGAATTTCCTACGAAAGGTTGCCAGAATATGCAGGGCCGGATTTAGCATTTTGGCGCCCCTAGGCCCAATATTTTTTCCGCCCCCTAGTCTGGTTAAAGTTACTTTCCTAAAAACCTTTATTAAAAAATTACAGCAAGTTCTCCCGTGTTTGAGATCTATGTTGTAACGAAGTTTATGCATAATGCTGAAAAATAGTTTAACTTTACCAACAATTATTTGTTCCAATGAACTTCAAAATCAGAATGCTTTATTAGCCTGATTTTTAAAAATCAATTAAAAAAATATGTTAAGTTATGGCTATTTATTTTTATTTCTAGATATTTTTTTATTTTTTCTCTCGGCCAATCGCCCCCTGGGAGCTTGCGCCCATAGGCCCGGGCCTACCGGGCCTATTGGAAAATCCGGCCCTCAGAATATGGCAATTGGTAGCCAAGATTTTTTTGAACAAGACTGTATAATTGTAGGATAAGAAGTGATAGCCTTAGTTTAAGACAAGATTTTTAAATGAACCAATAATCATTCTATTGAAATGACGAAGTTGTAAAACTTAGAAAAGTGATATTAGTTTGTTTATAGAGATAAGTATTGCTATACTAAATTTTGGCATTTTTATTAAAAAAAAGTTTTATTTTTAAATAACGAAAGAATATATATTTCCGAAGTATTGAAAATCACAAAGAAGTAAGATTATTTGTAAGTGAAAGACAAATAAAGTTATTTTGTAGTGTTGTAATTGGTATTTGAAGTGGTGACTATTGTCACAGTAAGGAAATCTAAGTTTTAGTTCTCACCAGTCTAAAAATCACATTTTTTTTTTTAATTATTTCGTGGTTGCAAGAAGAAAAAGAAACTCGAATTTGTATAATTACTCGTAGGGAAAGACATTCTTAGGATGCTTCTGATGTTTCGCTCTCCATTTTAGTTAAATTACAAGAACCGCTTAAAACCATGTTGTTATGACTGCGCTCTGTAAAATTACAATCCAAAGTAAGACAGCACTTGTGCTTAATAGTAACTTTATGAAAACCTTTTGGCAGTCGATTTGCTAATCATGCGTAGATATTTTGCTGAAAATAATTTAAAACATGCCTTTCTTGTGCTTCAAATCCATGGGAAATAATGGGGATTAGTCATGGAGTTTACATATCTTTTAGTGATACAGGTGCAACTATGACTAGGTGTGCACTTACCTTCATGTTGATGTTTGAGTTATTTCTCTTGCTGCTGACAAGGAAATGTGTTGGGTATCGGATAGCGGATCGCCTTTTTATATCGAGGGGTTACCGCGCGTAAGAAATGCGGGAAGGAAGGACCACACCCGGTCCATTGGTAATCGACCATGGCCTTCTGCAACCGAAAGACCTTGGCAGGAGCTTGAACTGCCATTACGCTCACTGAAATATTTAAAGCGAATTTTTAAATTATGTCCAGCCAGACGGTTCACCTTAACTAAATCTAAAGAAGGTTTCTTTTTATTTTGTTTTTTAATTTTAAGAGTCAAGTTGAAGGCAAAAATGTTCATGTTCAAAGACAATAGATAATAATCTCTAGTTACGTCACATAATAACAATGTAACAAGTGTGTTCACCTTTGAAGGAAATAGTATTAAAGGTCGAACTTTTAGGAATCCTTATTTAGCAGTTTAGGAATTCAGGGTTCGATTCCCGGATGCGATAAAGATCAATATTTTCCACTATTGGAAATATTTTCGATAATCCATAAAACAGGCATAAATGGAGGAGAACTCTTATAGCTGAGAATAATTCTTTCTCGTATTTTTCTTTTCGCTTAGAATCTCTGTCACACTTTGATGTTGCTGAAGTGGCATACCAATAAATTATAATTTCATTTTTTTAGGGCCCCGAGTAGGCTCTCGTCTTTGGTACTAGTGATCCTGAGTTTGATTCCCGGTGGAGGCACTCGGCCAAATAAAAAGAGTAAAAGCTTTTACAGGCCAGCCATCTTGAGAGAGGGTTTTCCTCATTCACACCAGGTAAATGCCGGGATGGTACCTAACATATAGATCCCAGACACTTTTTCCTTCCCCAATACTTTCTGCCTTTCCTTTCCACGGATAGTGTGATCGTCGAAGAAAGTCATCCCTCATATGTGACGTGCTAATATGGCCATTGATGCTGAAAGCCCAGAAATCTAATTCCTAATCCTACTACCAATTTGTTTCTTGTTTGTTCATTGAAGTTTGGAGTCCTTTTTTGAAAAACGAGGCTATATGAGACGTAGGCCTACAAATCAAGGTAGAATCTGAAACATCGTTATGCGGTCAGGTGATCGAAAGTAATTGGCCACAACATTCCCACCATTTTACTTTTCTCAAAACAATGTAAAAAATAATAAAATAATATTGAAATTTAGACTACTTGGTTTCCTAAAACGTAGGAAGCTCTTTGAAATAGAATAACAAGAGATTTTGACATGACGTTTTTAACTTAAAAATAAGTCACCATAACGTTACAATGTCATAAACTTACCATAATTACGTAACTATGATAATGTTACGATGATGATACTATGATACTATGATGACTATGATACTATATGATAAAGTTACCGTATTATAAAGAATGCTACAATATGTCACATGAACTTACTGTGCCACATGTAGTTGAAAACAATACGATATCCAAAACTCTTTCTATTCTATTGCATAGAACTTTCTTGTTCTAGAATATTCTCAAATTTCAATATTATGCAATAGAAAACTATATTTCAATTTTACTATAATGATTCGTAAACAAACAAACTATAATCGTTTCATTCAAGTCAGTTTCGTTTGTTCTGAAACTGAATTCTTTGAAGAGAGAGTAAAAATCCAACTATTTTCACGCATTGGCTTAACAGTCGATTCGCATGATTTTTGGTATTGTGTGACTGATACGTAAAATAAATGATTGTTAGAGCAATTCTGCCATTTTTGATTCAAGGCTCACTTGGGCTCAAGCTCACACTTCTCAAAGGGGCTCGCGGTACTAACCTCAAGAGGCTGAAGCTAGATCTGACTCCCACTTGCTGGAGCGTGGTCCAGATTCCTTTTTCGAAGCATGAAGTGTTTATTGCTAAGCCATAATCGTAAGGCATGTAGAAAGTTACTTGAATCATCATATATAACAACTCCGGACTAAAATCCAGAAACATGGCGTTGGAAGTTGATACAATGAACTCATATGGCCAAATTTAGGGCTATTCTGTCAATTTGCAGTGCCTGGAACGAGAGTAAATTGTAGGGCCAATGATGTAACTGAGAATTCCATATCCAACATAAATAAATATTGTTTGCACCAATGAGTTAAATTCACGATACAATAAATCGTCCATACCAAGTATAGGCACAGCCGTAAAAATGTCTTACAAAATGGTGATTCATCATCTCAAAGTATTTTGATTCCCAAGAATCATTATTTTTTTTCAGAAAGGGCTAACTCTTTCCTTCTACGGCGTGGATCCCCAGCCGCCCCACTACTCCACCTACGAGACAGCCCTGGCCAAATTGAACGAGCGATATCTATCCGACACAGCTCTTTGTGGAGCGTAGATGCAGGGTATTCCCCCTTCCCCTCCCCAGATATATTAGTCTGTATAGAATTGCGAATTCTTATATTAAAAGTGTTTCATAAGGTTCATGACAATTATAAAATTCTTATGACTATTGTAGAATAAAATGACGACCTCTACTGTATTTTGCTTAATGGTCATTCCTTTTATTTGTGGAGTTTTTAATTTGATTATATATATATATATATATATATATATATATATATATATATATATATATATATATATATATATATATCGTATATTTAAATATTTTTATACTTACACATTCAAGCTTGAAACATTTTAATGCGTTACTTCTAGATTTCATCCTAATAATCATGTTACTGAGTAAAAATTGAAAGGTTCGCTTTACAATATAGCAAACTTTACCCTATGATGTTGCGCATAGTACATGAAATTTTTGTTTGATATTGTACCCTGTATGTACCATATAAAATACAGTTTAGAGAATAATGAGACAAACTAGTTCCAAGCTGCACAAACTTCTTTTATTCCCAGAGTTAAGAAATAAAATGAAATGAAATGTTTCACTTTACCGTCCCACGATTGTATCACAGGAAATGGATTGTTAAGACAAATGAATGATGGAGGAATAATTGGTGGAGTGAGAATGTGGGAGGAAACGGGAGTTCCCCGAGGAAACCACCAAATGGAATGTTGTCCATAACAAACTTACTTGGTCGGGATCGAACCAGGGACCCCATGCACCAGAAGTAAGCGATCTACCACTGAGCAACCGTGCACCTTTTCGAGTTAAGAAAATAACAACAGAAAATCAAGACCAGCCAGACATTCGCTGACATCTTATGAATTATATATTATTTGACATCTCTGTGTATTTATATTCACGATTGTTTAGATTAGGAAAAAATTCAGTTACAGACTGTGCATTACCAATAAACTTTGGTACATCACACGTTTGTTTGGTGTAAATGAGAAAAACCTACTGAAACTTCCCTCCTGATGATTGGCTTGAGAAAGCTGTTACAACTTTTCGACCAAGTGGGAATCAAACCCAGAACAGCTCAGACCAAAGGCGTAAGCGTTACCGACTACGCTACGCGGGACCACTTTAGGCTAATTAATAAAAGCAAATCATGAAAGAATTAGTAGAATTAGAATGTGGGAGAAAACAGGAAATCCATATTCATGATGTTATCCACCATAATCTCGGATGGCCTGGGATCAAGGCATGGCCCCTTGCACCAGAAATGAGCAGCCTACCACCGAGCCACCCTGTATCCCTCAATGGGTATTGTACTAAAGTTTAGGTACTTATAAGTTATGCCTAGCAACTATATTGTATTATATAACTATGTACATCTTTAAGTGTTATTCAAAAGTTTGTGTTTCACTTCTAATATTAATACATTTCCTTTGTTATATTGTGCTGGTAATACGCACAGTATTGCAAACCATATACGTTTAAGGACATCACGATCTCCTATTTCCATATGCAAAATACACAAGCTAATGAGTAAATGTCGACTTCACCCCTCGTTCACATCAGAATGTAATCACGATTTCGTACACAACATATGGAACTTACTAATTTACAGTAATTGAACAAGGATAAAACGAAATTTTAATGAAGCTGTTCTTTTTTTTAACTTTTGTAATTTTTCTCTTTTCTTACATTGGTAATCATGAAGGAATTACTGATGTCTCCTTCCACCTATCCTGGACAAGTACGTATGTAGAATAGAAACCTTGTCAAGGTCGACTTCTTTCTTTCCGTCTAGCGATAAATGCTGATCACTAGAATATAACGGAACGCGGAATGTCGCCGTAATACAAGTACTGTTACTTACAAAAGTTTTGCGCTTTTTTTTTTTTTTTTTTTTTGGTATTTTTAAACTTCATGGGATCTAAATCAAATTCGTTTTCACTACCTATTTACTAAAGTAGCAAATATTTATGTTTTTTTTTTTTTTTAATTTTGGACAAATTTTAATTTTGACTGACACTGATCTATTCAATGAGTTACTACTTAGAGTTAACAGATTCCTCCCAATTTATGTCCAAATCCGACAATAATTTTCTCTATGTGAAACTAATTTTATGTTCTGTAATTTTTAAACTTAACTTTTAGCAAAAGATCTCTCTTATCTTTGAATGTAAATGAGACAATCATTAGGGCCTATTCATTGTCCAGTGTTATCATGGGCCCCTGCAGTAGAAGCAAGGGAGGCAATTGATTGGTTGGACTGGAGTTTAGCGTCGACGTTATTTGAGACGTGTACCTACAGTTTAAGGTGAAACTCAAACCACCGCAATTCGTTCCAATTTCAAGGCTCTCCCATCAGGAATCGAATCGGGGACTTTGTGCACCTAAAACATACGCGTTTAGCTACTAGATCAGCGAGGATGAAAAAGTGAAGTCTGGTTCAAATCACATGTACTCTCATAGTAAAACGAACCCGGACCTCCCACTTAAGTCTCTTTCTCATATTTCTAGAATTTAATGATTTAGTTTTGAAGAAATGAAAGATGTACATTCACGGCCATTTTTTGTAGTATATACCTTCTTATACATCTAATATTTTAAGTAATTCAAGTAATAATTGAAAGTGACATACGAAAAGTAATCTTTACACTTATAGGTTTCATTTGAAGAATACGAAAGCTTTGTTTATCAGGATTATATATTTATATAGATCAGAGATTCATTGTATAACAACACAATCTACACATTGGTTTTTGCTTTAGCAGATCAGACTGTCTGCGGTATGGCAAGCAATTATTAAGCCCTAAAAAAACTTCTCATAAAATTTAACACCTTCTCAAAATTCAACCCTTTAGGGAGAAGGAGTTACAGACTTTACTAACATCACACGTTTCACCTAAACACCTGATCGATCAGGTACGAAATTTGAAATATGGCGCTTTTGGTTTACAGAATATGTTGTTCATTTGCACGAATTCAAAGTGGATACTCCTTCAAGGCCGTGTGACTAACGCAGTGCTCATGATTATGAGTTAAATTCACAGGCCTCAGTATTAAAAAAGGACGCCAAAATCCAATAGATCAATCCAGTTCAATTGAATATCGTTCATGCAGAAAAGAGGGAACCCTTCTTCTCCTGAACCGCTGGATGAACAGCCAGAAAATTGAGCACGTCGAGATTTTGAT
The DNA here is from genome assembly GCF_964235325.1 of Thermobia domestica. Taxonomy (NCBI): domain Eukaryota; kingdom Metazoa; phylum Arthropoda; class Insecta; order Zygentoma; family Lepismatidae; genus Thermobia; species Thermobia domestica. The sequence goes on along the minus strand of NC_137455.1, from coordinate 158,584,437 downwards.
ATACTTTCAATACCAGACTCTGCATGAATTCAATATGCATGATACAGGTGAGAGGGAAAGGATTACATATTATTACAATTATAAACTAACTAACTAATTGTGAACATGTAAAAATTGCTTTGTGGATCAGGATAATTTTTAATGTAATGACAAGTTATCAAAGAAAGTCACACCATACGACAGAAAGTGCACACTTTTAGAGTTGTGAACAACATCTAGAAAGACAGAGATAAGACAATAGAGGTAAGTCTAAATTGAACTCAACACGTGCTTAGCGACAAATGCATTATAAAGATGAAGAGCTAAATGAAAGTTACAAGATGCACAAAAAAGTTATATATATATATACAGTGGCGGATCCAGGATATGATCAAGGGAGGGACTAAACCATAGTTGGCCGCTTTATCGAGTGTAAAACAGGATTGAAGTCCATTTTATCCAGTGTGTACCTGAGGGTCAAGGGGGGCTATATATATATATATATATATATATATATATATATATATATATATATATATATATATATATATATATATATATATATATTGTTTAGGCAGTAGGGATGTAAAATCCAGAGAAAGATGTTCGAATAAAAGAAAACCTTACCCGGAAACATCAACACAAAACTGCAGAAAAGGCGGATGAAAGCATTCGAGATGGCGTTGTATGGATGTGAAACACGGACTCTAAAAGAAGATGAAAACGGAAAACAGAAACTCTCGAAATGTGGTACTATAGAAGGATGTTGGAAATTAGATGAGCAGGTAAGGTATCAAATGAAAGAGTATTGGAAATCATAGAAGTATACTGAACATCTTTTGCGTATGGCAATACGGTTTATTTTTTTCTCTTTGTGTTAGTTACAAAACTACAGTAGTTCAGTAACAATTTAGTATATTTTTATTTTTACACTATTATTACTTTATAATTTTTTACTTTATTTTTTCAGTGTATTTCAATGTTGCATTAATCTTGAAAAATGCAGTGGAATTTTTCTTTCATTGGATTGAATTTATCGTTCCAGACTATATGCGACGTGGACCTACAGCATAACATGGGATTCGAACCACATGAACTCCCACCAGAAATCGAACCCAGGTCTTCCGCGCCAAAAGGGCGTACACTATCGACATATCCAGGAGAGAACTCTATGGATTTTTTTTGATGGCACTCTGTACAGAATATATTAAAGTAAACAAAAAATCAATCATTCAACTAAAGGAAGATGAACACGAACTTGCAGCTTCAGAGAGCCGTGATATTTTATTTTCGTTTTGTGAACATTGAGAACTGTGGTACACAAGCTTATGTGTGAATGTCTACAAATATATGATTTTAAAAAAAAGTTTAACGTCCTACTAATATGACATTAAGACTAAAAGAGGAAGAAGAGACAGATAATTAATAAAAGTGAATGGTTGTCAAATTTAATTTGTGTTCTCCCACCAAGAATTAAACCCAGAACCACATGTGCCATAGCCGCACGGGCTAACCATCAGGCCAGTATTAAAGACTAAGCATGTGACTTAATTTCAGTACGAATAGCAAACATGAGCAAAGAGCTAGAAGCTCTTCCAACGATTTGGTAGCGTTTTGACAATCATATAAATGTTTCACGTAGCACTTCACAAGTGGCAGGACATCATTGGAAGATGAAGAGGAGTTAGAACGATCTTTCACGAGCGTTCACCTCTGGTGCGTATAGTCTCTGGTTCGAATCCAGCACGAGCCAAGTGGACTTTATAGTATATAAACATCGTGTGCATTTTTTTTTTTAAGTTTTCTCTCGTTTTCTCATTCCGCCATTTCATTCATTTCTCATCATTACTGTCTCCTTTAGTGTACAGTATAGGCGAGGATCTTAAAACTGAAAGATTTTATTTCATTTTCAGAAAATTACATCAATGTACTGTTCGGTACAAAGAAGACAATACTCAGGTCTGTTTTGAACATCCACAAAGTTTAGTGCGTAATTTGTGTCCAGGATTCAGATTCCTATATAGTAAGTGCTTCATATCGAACTTTGTTAGGATCATTGTCAGCCACCCAATGACAAGCAAGCCTTGACGTCGTACGCTGTAAGTAGAGCAAACACATTATGCTTCTTTTTTTTTTTTGTTGTTGTTGTTGTTTAGTTATGCTTTAGTTTTTTTTTTTCAAATTATGCTTTATTGTTAATTTCAATCATTTTATATCAATTGTGTATAATATATAATATTTACTGTGCATTAAATACCTAAATAAATATCATTATCTATTTATTAATATTTTATGCAACCAGTTTCTTTCATAATTTCTACTTAATGCACTGTAAAGAGATAAAATGATTTACTCGAGTCAGTTTTTTTTAATCTCTTGTGTGCGTCTTAGTAGTGCATATATACAGAAAGGGAAAGTTAAAGATACCACCAAAAAGTACAGAAAGCGCTCAAGTTTAAGATTTACACATAACAATATAATTTGGATTTCTTGTGTCCTATTCATTGTTGGCGGAAAGTTTGGACCTAGAACGGAACAGAAAGGGGAGAGTGATTCAATAAGATGTCCAAAAGATATGTTTGAATTTCATGCGAGAGTTGAGTTTAGACAAATTCAATATGAAAAGTATAGAAAATATTTCTTGCATTTGTTAGTTTAATTGTAGTTAATTCGATTTCTCAAACAACTGACCACACTTTCATTAAATATATATATATTTCTTGAGTAATGGAGGAAGTGTTTCCAGATTCCGAATTAAAAAGAAAAAGAAAACTACCTGGGATCTTGTCTGTGAATAAATTTCTAATACAATGTTTTCATCATTAATTGGAAGAAAGGTATATTTTTAAAAATCAACATTGATGTAAATGCTTGATTACATCATTGCAAATTACTTTGATGCAAAGTATATTTTCTTCATTTCGATATTGTTTCATAACTGTAAAAAAAAAAGTTTATCAAGTGTTAAAAAAACTCTTATTTTACTCTGCGAGACACTCGAAAGCACTGATTACTCTGATCAACCACTCCTTATATTCCTAATGGAAATTCAAATCGTTCCCACAATGCAACAAAAGTGACTCGGCGACACTACCGGGTAGAGTTGTAAGTAACTGCATCGTCTGCTACTGGCAGTAGTTAAGTGTATCATTGGCTACTTCTATTAAACTCACGCACTCTGAATGATTTCATTCGTTCTTGCCTTTACTAGTTCGTAGTACTCAACTTCCTTGAGTGGCGGCGCCACAGTCTCCACAGTTTCAGAAGTAAGAGCAGCTGAAACCTCTTATACTATATTATTACTTTATGCTCGAAAGAGTGTGATAAGGGAAAAAGTATTGCAGGAAGTTTTATGTGATCTGTGTGATATGTTAGAACGTTTCAGGTATTCAATTAATCTTATAATTTGGGAACTTTTTTAAAAAATATTCTTAATCAGCCACTTACATATTTTGACTAGCTGAAATTCATATTCTTTGCACTGGGAGAATAGAATTAGGGAAAAGTATTTAAACCGCTTCCCTCTTAGGTCTTATTTTTCGATAAAAGTGTAAAGATAAAAGTTCATAATGTCATTTCTTCCTGATGGAGTTGAATTTGGACTTAAACGGCATCGGAAGTGTCACTATTCATCACAATGATTCTGAAAACTTTGAATTAGATACTAATATCGGTCGTACTAAATTATTTTTATCCTCAGACCATTCCTTTCCCCACCCATCACCCCCTTTGCCGATAGTATGATAAAAGCCTAATCTAGATCATGATTCTCTCATCATCAAATTCGGTGCAGCAGTCTGGGAGGATTTGGCGGACGAATATCGTTAAATTAAATTATCTATACAAGTATAGATTATACAAAATATCCTCTCTTCTCCTCTTAAAACAGAAATTTTCAAAAGCACTCGGACATGGCCCCTTCATGCGCAATGAGTTTAGACCCCTATTGTTTATTATATACAAACCACCATCTTCCTAATTTTACAGAATTGTGATATACTAAATTTTTCCCATAAATTTTACCCCCTACTTCACCCCTTTGAATTCACATTTTAATCAAACTTAATGACAAAAACGTAAGGTACTTATAGTCTACTTATATACCAAAAATTATTAAAGAACTGCAGCAGCAGTCTGGGAAGTGTTGGTGGACATACGTATATATATCAGCTGAAATCCCTGATGTTCGCTCGGAGAAAATAAGTTCATGGAAATATTTAAATCCCCTTCTCCGTTAGGATACGTACTTCAATGAAAGCGTAGTAACAAGAATCCATGACATATTCTACTTTTGACATAAATTTTGAAATACTCTATCCTTCTAGTATATGCATTTAATCAAAGTGATAATAAAAACCCAGCTTGAGATGGATACTAACTGTGTTCAACAGTTATTTGAAACAGGTCAAACGTTTCCCATACCCCGTAAACCGTGGATTCGATACAAATCTGAGTCATTTTGGACATTTTATTTTTGAACTCTTCCCAAACCCCATGCCGGTGGGGCTGAATTTGTACTTTAACAATATCGTGACTGTCACTATTCATCTCAGCCACCCAGAAAACTATACATTTAACACTAATATCAGCCTGTTTTGATTACTTTAACCTGACACTGGCTTCCCTTCTAGGGGTGATAATGGGGGCTAAACTTGAACTTAAAGATACGGGAGTGTCCTATTCATCTCAGTAAGCCCGAAAACTCGACACTAATATCCGTCATGTAGCAACGGAGGCTCAGTCGTAGAGCATTTACATCTGGCCCTTGGGGTCTATGGTTCGATCTCAGCTCCCGCCGAGTGAGTTTTCCGTACACGTATAGGTGGGTTTCCCTAGCCTTCTCCTATTTCCTCCCATTTTCCTTATTCAACCATTTTTTTCCATCACTTCATCACCGTCTCCCTTAGCCTCAATTTGTAATCTTTGGACGCCAATCTAATAATAATAATAATAATAATAATAATAATAATAATAATAATAATAATAATAATAATAATAATAATAATAATATCTGTGATATTTATTATTCTTGCATGAAAGAGATGTATGCATGTTATGGGTAGCCTAGGAACTGAATAAACTATTTTTTTTTAATACAAAAAAAAAGTTGAATTTAGAAATTGTTGTTACAAAATGGAAGGATGATTAGAAGAAGCGGGTAAGTGAGACATTTGAAACACGAAATGCAAGAAGTTTGAATTTAGTGGCTCTCATCAAAGTAGTGAGGGGAAAAATCAGTTCCTGGAGGAAACAGGTTTTAAATTTTGGAGAAAACCTGGAAGAATGTTAGGTGTTAAGAATGCTGAGTTATATAAATGGTTATTGGCATATGGATGGAAAAAAGAATTATGTTTATTAAAATTGAAGGAAGTACTAATGTTGTTATTCATGGTGAATGTACTTAAGAAGAAAAGATGTCCTTTAGAGTAACAGATATGTTTCTTTCTAAAATAAAAGTCTAATATATAAAAGAAAAATCACTTTGTGTGTAACACAATCACGGGAAGACGAATGAATCGTTTGAAATTAATTTTTAGATATACTGTAGTTAGCAACTACGTGGAACTAGGGTTTAGTCATGTTACCTTGATTAAAATGTATATCCTACAGGAGAAGTGAGCAGATAAATCAATTATGCAAAGAATTAAGTATCTCATCAGCCTGTCAAGTTAGAAAGATAAAATGCGATATATAATGAAAGGAACGGCCTATCATAATAATCTTTCTCACTCCAATTTCTTAAACTAAATTATCTTATGCTGTAGCTATTAATGAAATATTTTCTTGTAAAATACGATCCAAATTATAAGGCGTTTTCGGAAGAAAGTTCACCCAAAGAAAATCAACCTCAAAACTAAATTATCCCTTGTAATTTTATCGATAAAAAATGACTTTCAGTCAATGTTAGAGCTATTAGTGAAATATTTGTTTATAAACTAGCAACAAAATAGCAGAATTTGTCCCTAAGAGTAAACTAACCCTTATAAATATTCTGGTGGAATTGATTTATTTAACATTATACCAATGTTAATGAAGTATTTGTGTCTGAAATATGAACAAAATCTCCCGAGTCGTTTTAGGGAAACTTCTGCCAAACTTATTTTAAGAATAAACTACCCCTCGTATATTTTTCAGAATAAATGAGTTATACCATATTGTCAAACAAATAATAATATGAAATATTTATTTATGAAATATGAAGAAAACCGTTCAAGTCTTTTGTTTTTGAGAAAATCAACCGAAAAAGACACACACACTTCGGAGAATAAACTACTCCTATATATTTCTTCAGGACAAACAAATAATGTCATATCAGGTTATTACTGAAATATTTCCTTATGTAATATTAACAAAATCACATGAGTCGTTTTTGAGAAAGTCACCTGAAAAGAACATTCATAATAATAAACTACCTCTCGTAATATTCTCAAAACAAATGAGTTATGTCATATTGTCGTGTTAGAATCGCGTGAATCGTTTTTGAGAAAATCATTCAAAAAATACTCACCCATAAGAGTAGAGTAACCTTATGGGTGAGTTCGATTTTCTCAGAGAAATTACTAATAACACGGTATGAGGTTGTAAGTGAAAAATTTATTTCTGAAATATAAACAAAATCCATTTTAGAGCAATTTTAAAAAGAATACATTTTTATTTTCACCCTTTAGTAAACTATCCTTACTTTTAGGGGTAGAAAGGAAATTCGTGAAACTCATTTGAAGAATCACCATAAAAAAAGGATGTTTAAAATTTGGTCTCGATACATTGAACAGTATGTCCTCTAGGTGTGTGAACATCAGGACAAACGGACAGACAGATGTTGAAAAATCACTTTTCGTTGTCTATAGCCCATGGAACGTGTACATTCCTTGAAATCTCGAAATAGTTTTTTTTTTCGCGATCATCAAACTTTCTTCTCTCCCGAAAGTAAGAATAAGCGGACACATGATCCAGTGTTTTTGAAAATTTCCATTTTAAGGGGGAAAGGGGCAGCTTTGTAAGGAAATATATACGCAAAGAGCGTTTAATAAGTTTTGCATAGATAGTTATAATATTGTTATTAGTCGAAATATGATGATGAAATTTTAGGTGAACATACTTTAATTCTTTGGTTACAAGACCATGTCATTCAATGTAGCCTCTATTTGCTATGATGCATCTCGTCCAATGTTTATTCCATGCCTTGAATTCACTTTGGTGACTTCATGTGGCTAAAATAATCGAAAGCGACCGATATTAGTGTCTAATCCGTAGTTTTACAGGTCGCTGAGATGATTAATGACACTTCCAATGCTATTTAAGTCCGAATTCACCCCTCATCGGCATGGGGATAGGGGGAAGAAAGATATAACATGTAAAAGTACCCAAAATACCTATATTAGTGTCCAATCAATAGTTTTCAGAGTCGCTGAGATCGAATAGTGACATCGTCGATGCCGTTTAAGTCCAAGTTCTGCCCCTAATGGCATGAGGTGAGAAAAGGAAAGGAATGAGGATGGGAAAGGGTATCATTACGGATTTTTATCATTACACTTCACTTAAAATGCATATCCTGAAAGGGAAAAGAGGGTTCGAATACTTTCAACAAAGCTATTTTTCCCGTGCAAAGAGCGAGTATTTCAGCTAGTTACTAATGAAAGAGAAATTTGGATGTGTAGCATACTTGATTTGTGCATAAAGCTTCATTAAGTTCATTCTGTTTCCTTCTTTTTCATTTGTTCCTCAAATAACGACCCATCAATTGTAATTTCTTTAGCTTTCTTCCTCTTTTTCCTCCTTCTGCATCTTCTATCATATCATTCACCATATAGTTTCTTATGTTCTAACCAGTTTCTGTTCCTCTTTTTAATACTGTCGAATGTCATTCTCTTCTTCCACATTACTTTTACAATTTTCTTATTAATCTTTCGTTCGATCCACTTGACTCAATCCATTCTTTCCCACATCCACATTTCGAAAGCCTTTAATCGTTTTTCGTCGATATTGCATATAGAGGCCGTGTTTCTGTTCAATAAGATACAGTACCTCATATTAAACGTTCAATGTCTATGTTTTCGTTGCTCTTATCCTAAACTAGCTGAATATACCCATTTTTTGCATGGGGGCTGTATTTGGAAGTCAACACCTATGGGAGTATCACCATTTATTTCAACGACAGCAAAAACTATGGAGTTGACACTAATATCGGTTATTTGAGCTACTTTTACATGACTCAGTATCCCCTCCCCCACTAACCCCCGGCACGCTACAATGGTAGCTGAATTTGTAAGTCATCGCTAATGGAAGTGTCACCATTGATCTCAGTGACTGCGAAAACTATGGATTTGACACTAATATCAGTAATTTTGGTTTACTTTTACATGTCTCGGTATTCCTCCTCCCCCGGTGAACCCGGCTCTCAACCGAATAGGGTAAATTTGGAAGTTAATGTGATTGGAGTTTAACCATTGATCTCAACTACCGCGAAAACTGTGAATTCGACACTGATGTCGGTCATTTTCTATTACTTTTACATGTCCCGGTAAACACCCCCCTGAGACTCCTCTGGTTCCAATAAAAAAAAAAAAAAACACTTCGACTTGGTCTGGACCAAGGTATCCGTGACCAAAATTTAGTAACTCTCGGTCAACTTGTCTGGTCCCCAGGCTGGTCCCGGTAAACACCCCCGTGAGACACCTTTGGTTCTGCGTTTTTCCTCATGTTTTCCAATATCATGTTAATTTTCTGTTCAGATTCCGTAATAAGAGTCGTATTATATGCAAACAGTATATTCATGGATCTAATCCCTTATCATTTAACTAAAATACCATTTTCTTCCCTACAATAAAATTCTGTAGAATATGCTTTACTATCTTCCCTAGATAGATATTAAATAGCTTTGGCTAGAGGCAACTTCTTTGTCGATCTTCTCTTCCAATTACTCTCTTGTCATTTTTCCCTATTATAATTTTTGCACTACTTCTTGGCTCATATATAAGTTTATTAACTTTACGGTCCTTCCATTCTAACGAAATCTTCTTTAGAACTCCTGTCAACACTTCCCAGCTCATTCGGTCGAAACGATTTTCTAGATCAATAAACACTACATGCACCTCATTCCCGTTTCACTGTTTGCTTTTCATAAGTCAACAGATAAGTTGAGCTCTTGAGCTCTTACCTCTCCTACACACAAACTGTTTCTCCTCAAATGCATTATACAATGTACTTCCATAGAACATATGTTCAATATTCGATGCGTAGTTTTTCCTTTCATGCGATGTGAGTTTGAATCTTTAGCGAACGGTATTATTATTGTTTTCAAAAATCTATTGCTTAAATATTTTATTCCAGAGACGAAATGATTTGTTCTTCCACTTTTCCATCATATTCTTATGGAACTCAGTTGGTATATTCTCTATTTTCTATCTATTCTCCTTTACGTTACTCATCTCAAATACCGTTTACTCAAACTCGTATCGACATGTAGTAAACTCTTTATCATACTGTCTTACTGTATTTTCCTTTTCAACATCTATAATACGATACCTATCCTTACACTCATACAAATCTTTAATACGCTCTATGCACTTGCTTAAAATTTCGTTGCCTTCGTTGATTATATTTCCTATTTAAAATGTCATGCAATGATGTGTTCTTTGCTCTGAATTTCGATAGATTTATTTTTTTTGGGGGGGGGGGGTACATTTCTACACCTGTAGATTTTTCCTTACTCCGCCTGTTTCTCTTCGTAATTCGTTATTTAATTTTCTATTCATCTCTTAAGCTCTTAACTGTATTATCCTCTTTCAAGGTATTCGTCTTCCTCATTGTCTACATCTTCTCCGAAATCAATGGTTTCTTACTCGTTTTCTATTTGCGATACCCTACTATCTCTTCAGCAGTCTGATACATGCAAAATTTAATATACTCCTACAATCTGTCAATCTGTCATTTGAACACATTTCTTCAAATTTTTCTTTGAATTTATTTCTCACTACTTCATTTTTCAACTATTCAGTATTCAATTACTTGTTTCCCACTTTTCTTCTGGTTATATTTTTCAGTTCGATGTCTACTTAAATGTCAGTTTTGGAGAGAATACCTTTGCTCAATTCTGACCATCTACTAAGTTTTTCCCATGTGTTCCTTTATATTGGTTGAACCAAGTGTTTCCAATTTAAGTGAATTGTCTCCAAAAAATTAACGTTTTTTTATTTGTTTCATTTATTTTTTTCGCCCAAATAAACCCTAGTTGTCTTTCTGTTCAACCACAACGGTATTAAAATCGATTACACTTGCATCCCCATCTTGTCTATAATTTCTAATTTCTCTTTTTCTTCCCTACATTTCTAGCACGGTAGAACGGTCTAAGGTACTAGGATGACGATTGCAAGACCTGTCTGTGACGATTTGAATCCCTTTCAGGACTAGGTGTGTTACGTATTGCTCTTTCAGCATTCATTATCATCATTCTTTTCCAAGGGCTGACATAAAAAAATAACTGATCTTGAAGCATTCTTGCATACTATAGACAAATAACCGCAAATCGTGTGCCTGACCGAACATTGGTTAACAAAAGACAATATTGAACAAATAAAAATACAAAACTATGAAGTAGTTAGTCACTTCTGTAGGGAAATAAACAGCAGGGGAGGATTAGTAATCTTAGTCGTATAAAACTTGACATAAGATGTTAAAAAAATAGACATGCCAAGTACCGAGTTCGGTTATGAATGTGCAGTCATTACTATAGAAAAGTTAAATTTAATAATTGCTGTAGTATATCGTAGGCAAGGGGGATATCTTGACACCTTCTTTAATTCACTCAAAATGTTTCTAGAGGGCATACGGAATATACATAAGAAAAAATTATAATATGCCGAGATTTCAACATAGATTTCTTAAAAAACTGCCCAGAAAAAGAACGCGCAATTACACTTCTAAACACGTATAAGATAACATATATCATAAATAAACCCACAAGAATAACCAAGCACTCAAAACGGCTATTGACAATGTATTTACTAATATAAAATATAACATCAAATATGATGTAATTGATGCTCTATCTGATCACACATGCCAGATGATGTACATAGAAACACAACAAAAAATTGAAAATACACACGAAACACGTACAATCAGAAACTACAGCCTAAGACATAAAGAGAAGTTTATGAGATTAGTAACAAACGAAACATGGGTGGACGTGTATAACAAATCCACAACTGACCAAAAATATAACGCCTTTTTTGATCGTATTCACTGTATTTTTGACGCATCCTTCCCGAAAATAATAATAAAAAATAATACAAAAAACACTAAAAAATGTTGGGTGACACCAGAAATTAGGGAATTCAGTAAAATAAAAAGACTCTTACTGAAAAACTCTCAACAAACAGGAAATAAAACACTAAATAAAGCATTTATAAATCAATACAAAAGAAAATTACGTAATATTAGACAAAGTTACTACACCAACAAAAAATGACAGCAAATAACAAAACAAAAACACCGTGGAAGGTAGTTAAACAAAATACACGAAGGAAAAATAAACGTACATAAAACAATAGGCTATTAGTCTTTGTGTTAATCAGACACAGATCACGGATCCTGACCAAATATCAGAAATATTTAATGACTACTTTATCGATATTGCAGATAAATTAACGAACAAGATGCAAGATTGCGAAAAGGCTATTGAACTATTAAGAAATTTTAAACCTAGGACATGCAAAACCATGTTTCTCATGCCGATAATAGAACATGAGGTATTTTATGAAATAAAGACACTAAACTCAAATAAACCTGCAAGTGACGAAATTCCAATTGAAATAATCAAGCAGAACAGCCGGAATTTAGTACCGATACTCACATACCTATTCAATGAAAGTCTCAATACAGAAAAATATCCAACAAAATTAAAAGAAGGTAAAATAAAAACCAATCTTTAAACAGAGAGACAGAACATTAATACAAAATTACAGATCGATATTACTCTTACACCCAATAAATAAAATATTTGAGAAACTAGTTAAAAAGAGACTAATACATTTCTTGAACAAACAACAGATACTATGCCATGAGCAACACGGTTTTGTAACTGGGAAAATACAACTACGGTAACATATACGCTTATCAAAAACATACTAAAAGGGCTAAATGATAAATTACTAATTTTAGGCATTTTCTATGATTTAAGCAAAGCTCTCGTAAACCACAAAATACTCTTACGAAAACTTGAGCATTATGGCATAAGGAGGAAAGTGTTACAGCTGATGTAAACCTATTTACAGGATAGGACGCAAGCAGTTGAAGTGGTCCACATACAAAATGGGAATGTGAAAACATATTTATCAAACCCAAGACAAGTCCGCAACGGCGTGCCTCAGGGCTCAATATTAGGTCCAATCCTATTCCTATTGTATATAAATGATTTCCTTGGAATATTGAAGAATTTTGGAGTAATTTTATATGCAGATGACTCTATCGTAATTGTGGAAGTTAAAACAATAAGTGAGCTAAGGAACAACACATATAGAGTATTAGATCAAGTCAAAAAATGATTTGAAAGTAACTGCTTATGCTTTTCACACAAAACAAAACACAAAAATAAAAGAAACCAAAAATAAATTGACTGATCTAAAACTAGATTTCACCCATGAAATTAAATTTTTAGGACTAAATATAAATGAAACTCTAACTTGGGAAACCCACGTAAAAGAAATAATAGTAAAATTAAATTCCAGACTTTATGCACTCGAAACGTTAAACACTAAAGCTCTGATCCAAGTATACTACGGGTTTATACACCCTATACTAAATTACGGCATCATTTTCTGGGGAAAAACTTCAAGCAGCAAAGCAGTTTTCATGAAACAGAAGCAAGCAATACGGATAATATTTGGTTTACACATGAGAACATTAGGCAAAGATAAATTTAAACAGCACCACATCCTTACTCTACTATCTATGCGTGTATACTAAACTGCAATCTATACAGCAAAATTGAAAGACGGAACCCAAATAAGTCACTTTTATAATACCAGACAGCAAAATGAAAGAAGACAATATTTTACAAAACTAACATTAGTACAGAAAGGCCCAAGCCATATGTGAGTACAAATTTACAATAAGCTGCCCAGAGAAATAAAAAATGAAGAAAATGTTTTTGAAAAGAAACTCAAGAGATTCCTGGTGGATAAAGTATGTTACAGCGTAGCAGATTATCTTTGCAATAATGTGTATTAAATAGTGTAACATCTTTCCTTTTTTAAAGTGTATCAGAAACAAGAAAGAGGACTGTATGAACCCTCCAAATACCAAATGTATCTTCGTTTCAAATGGAGTGAATAAATACAAATACAAATACTGTCTCCTTCAGACTAAAGGACAAAAACGTTGGACCTAAAACTCAAAAATAAAATAAGATCATAACTTTCTTTTTATTTCTTCAGTTATTTGATTTGTATTATTTGCGATTGTGTACGTACATCAATAGTGCCACTAGAATCTTCTGTTTTCTCTAAGTCTTCACAACACAACCTTATAATCAAATTCTACTTTCACTTCCTTCTGTGCCGCAACCATGTCCAAAATTATGGTACACCATTACATCTGACTTTTCCATTACATAAGTAAAATATTTCATATCTTTCATTTTCAATTTCTCATTATCCCCTCACCTAACTTCACAAACTCTCATCAAATCTAAATTGTTTCATTTCTTCTTTATTATTTTTCTAATTTCCCTACCTATAACATAGTACAAACGTTTGATATTCCTATACTTGTTATTTATTTCAAGTTTATCTTTTACATTCCAGCTATCTTTCTTCCTCTCTTTTACAATAATCTTCCCCATAGGCACCCCTCTCCCAGAGATCCGAATGGGGGGACCTCAGGAACTACATTTTGGTTTCAGAAGAAAAGATTGTAGTCTACACGTTGCAAATTAGGAGAAATAGTTTTTAGCTTTGCATTCTTTCCACACTGCACAATCCCAGTTGTTCATGTCACTCTGACTACTATTGGAACTAATAACAAAAGTTGCCTTACAGATCATTATGACTTCCATCAATTTTGACTTCGAAGACACTCTTCACTTGGCCATTCCAGTTAGATCAAATCGGCAGGGAAAGTTCTACTACCGACATATAAAAATGTCTTCTTAAAGATAATGAAAAAATGAAATGAAATGAAATCTTTAAATTTTACGTCCCAAGGTTATGCTAAAGGAGACGGTGATTATGAGAAATGAATGAAATGGTGGAATGAAGAAAGTGGGAGGAAACGGGAGAACCCCGAGAAAACCCATGAGTACGGTGTTTGTCCACCACAAAGTCCATACGGCGCGAGCTGGGATCGAACCAGGGACATCACGCACCGGAGGTGAACGCTCTACCAGTGAGCCACCGCGGCCCCCGTAAAGATAATGTCTATCGGCTTAGAAATTGTATAAAATAATATTAGATAAGTTCTTTGGTACCTTTAAGAATAATGCTTTTTTGTAGCTTGACGTTCCGTTTTCGCCATCGAGACTACATGAGACATGAAATTACAATTTAACGCCGGATCTAAACCAAATTTTCTTTCAACGAAAATTTCATTCGGATCTCAGTTTTTAAGAGTGATAAGGCTAACAATATAGCTACATTTACCAGGAACCTTGGTGTTGTCTTTTAATGCTCTTTTGAAAATGAATTAGTGAAATGCAGGATATTTTTTTGTCGCGAACATATCTAGCATGATGGTCTATTTCCCCTCTAGCTTCCCTGAATTTTGGTTTCGATATGGTTTAGAAATACATGTCCTTAGCTAGGTCCTTGATAGCTTTGATGTTGCATTAAAACGTCAACTTTTTAGCTACATTAAAGTCTACAAATTTCGCTGTTTAGTATATAAGAAGACAATTTAGTATCATAAATTTATTTAAACTATATTCGTATGGTTCGCAAATACAAATTCACTTTCAAGAGACTTTTAGTTTCAGTAGCCATTTGAATTTTAATATATTACAATTTTTTAATCATCTTTGTTATCCAATTTGTTTTACATTGTTTGAAGTAGGTCTTTTTTAGCTATCTCCCTGGAGGGCTCATCTCAGGAAAGGGCGTGGTCAAGGCCATTTACCATGTGATTCTCTTCCCCTCCCCTCTCTCTCGTCAACTACTCACACCAACCGGAAAATCCTTGTTCGTTCGAACGTTATTCAAGGTTAAGTATTGAAACTTTTAAGTGTGGTTCGCTCCAATAATTTTTTATTCTATTGATTTTCTTACACACACACACACAAACCAAAAAGAAAAACTTAGAGATGTTGAACGGAACAGATAAATTAATCTCATGGCCCAATGCAGAATTTTTGTCACCTTCTTATAATTTTTTGAATATGACCAGTAGTTACTATGCTTCTTGGACAAACGTGGTGGTTTAAGTTTTAATTATTTTGTAATTAGCTGAAATTATTCGTATTTGCTTAGCTGGAAATCTTCAGTTTACCGTTAAACGATCCTGGGCCGTAGATTGACGAAGACCTGTTTCTACCGAAACCGTGGCACGAACTAGGTCTATTTCGATATATTGGTACCTTATACTATTACAGCAACGCTATTCAATGTAGTCGTAACTTCTAAAGTTATGTGCGTCACTGAAAATAGTAGCACGGAATGATGATGCAATTTATTCCTCGCTGGGTATCAGACAATGTGAGATTTTAGACGAACCAACATGCATATACGTACATATGTGAGTTTTATTCCATTGCTTCTTATCCTACTTTATCATTCCACCTTTTCAATTTATCAACTATAGACACTGGGGCAAAACACGGAGAGATGAGAGGGACATGTCCCCTCCAATCTTGGAACTGGGAGGACTGTCCACCCCAATAATCCGCTTTGAAATTTTTTTTTTTTTTCGGGGAGAGAAATATGATGATTTGTGTCCGATTGCCACAAAGGAAAGTGAAATAAAATTGATGTCCTCCCAGAATAAGCCTCAAATCTGCCCGCCTCACAATGTTGAAGACAAATCTACTTTCCTGATCCTCCACAGCATTGTTTTTCAACTTCATAAATATTTTGGACATCGCTTAAAAAATATCATGGGAACGGTCTTATCCGTCCCCCCCCCCCAAAAAAAAGTTGAAGACATATTTGCGCCACTTGCTACAGAGCATAACCATCGGATTCGTTTCACTTCAAAATAAGTACATATTGTTAAAAGAGTTTAAAACTTGAAGATTTAGCACGAAAAAATTCTCTAAGATTAAAATTCTCTGTTGTTTGTTGTTTAGAACATGTTGTTACTGAGTGCCATATATCAGACATTATAGTTATTTGTGTGTATAATGTATTATTTCACTACATAATACATATGAGAAGAAAACTAACACTGATCATATAAGAGTTAAAAATTTGTTGTAATAAACTGAAAGTATCAAATCTGGAACAAATAAAAGAAATAAGTTTGTAAATCTTTGTCTCCATTCATGGTCCTATTCCAATTCTCCACTATTTTCGTCATTCCAACATTTCTTTCCTTCTTGCTTCTTCATAGGTTATCATGTTGCTTATCACTGAGTATGATTGAAACTGAAATTGAAGCATATTAAAAAAAAATCAGACTTACCGGGATTCGAACCTGGATATTCTATGTGAGCTATGAGAAATATATTACAAGAGATGTAGTTTCCAATTAGTCTCCTCAAACGCTGTTGTATCTGACTGTAATCAAAGCCTAGTGTAAGAAAAGAAACATTACCCAGAAGAAATTTGAAGTAGCATACGAAATTGTGTAAACAGTTTGTTAATCGTGTATTCAAATTCTGGAGTAAGTCAATTATTTTGTTTACTTTGCTCATAACCTACCAAAAGACTGGGAATATTTCTTTGAGTAACTTGTTATCAACGGTTTTCTTTTCAAATTCGATTAGGAAACAATATTATATGAGTTGTAAATATAAATATAGTTGAAAACAAGGTATTAAATATTTTCACTATTCTATTATTATTCTCTCGAGTGCAAGGACCAGGGTTCGATTCTCGGTAGGAGTTCATGTGGTTTGCACCCCACGTTGTGTTATGGGTCCATGTCTCAAATAGGCGCGGCGCTGAAAGGGATGCTAAATTCTAATGAACTAACCATTATCCTCGTAACATAAAATCATTTAACGATGTTTCCTTAACACATAGAATATTTCATATGTTTCTTGTCATACATTTTAAATTGGCAAAATCATAACTTTTGTAGAAATGAATGAAGATATATTTACATTGTTCTTACTATAAAATACTATGTATAATATCGATTACCGTAGAAGAAGGTGCTTAACTCGAATTGAAAATCGAGTACTGTTTCGTATTGCACTTTAAAATCTCGTCTTATAAAAATAATGTTGGAATGGAACACTAAAGGTAAATTAATTAATTAATCAGTCAACTTTACGCAATAACAAATTTAACACAGTGTGTAGTAGGAAAAAAGAAGTAATACCGAGTATACTTAAGTTAGGTAACATTTAGTAGTGTGAGGTTATCTTAAAAGTATTGACATTGGAGGTCAAAATTTAAGATGTATATATATATATATATATATATATATATATATATATATATATATATATATATATATATATATATATATTACTTAAAAATAACATTATAGAACCCACATATAGATATTTTATTCGACAACCTTCTGTAATTGTTCCAGAAACACTAATTTTTCATCGCTATAGAACTCCTGTTGTTTCTGGTAAAATAATAAATAAATAAATAAATAGAAAGACTGACGCGTGGTTTTCACCGGCTTAGTTTCAAACTAATTTAACACAATTCAGAGAATTCCACAGAGAGCGAAACACATGATAATCTAATTGTGGCAGGTCCGGAGTGTAGGCGGGTGGACTAAAACCTATCAGCTAAGGACCTAAGTAGTTCTATATCAAAGGTAATATTTAATAAAATAGGGGGTAAATTTTGAGTTCGTGCTTTGTTGCAATAGACCCTATTATTTTACAAAATAACAGACATAACAAGTAACTGACAACTGTGAACACTGTTACTTTACGTGACAACAGTGGTGGAAAGGTTTCTATGATTTACAAATGTTACTGGAAACCGATCACCTACAGTTTTGGATGAGCACTAGAAGTCTGTACGGGCCGGAATATTTAGCCCAGACCCGGCCCGTGAATTTAATAATGTGAGGCCCGATCCGAGTCCGAAATATGTTTTAACATTTAGGCCCGAGCCCGGCCCGAGCTCGTGTGATAATTAAATGAGCCCGAATTTGGCTCGAATTACAGAAACTTAATAATTAAGGCAAAATTGTATTTTAATTTACAGTGATTAGAGGTTTAATTTTGCAGTTGTGCTTTAAAAGTTCTCCAGAAAGAACGGTCCAATAAATATTGTTGTACAGTATATTTACAAAGTTAAGCCCAAAAAGGCCCGAGAAAAATGGTTGTAAATTTGAAAATTTACAGCCCGAGCCCGGCTCGGGCACGAAGTTATTTATATTTTGTAGGCCCGAGTCCGGCCCGCGGGCTCGGCCCAAGCCCGTGAAGACCTCTAACGAGAACACATAACATGAAAATAAATCTTTAATTTAACGTCCCACGAACATGCCATTAGGCTGACAGTTGATCAATGAATGCGAATGACTGTGGAAAAGACTCTGGAATGAGAATGTGAGACGAGAAAACTGTCAATATCATTAATGGATTTTAATATTATCTTAGAAAAAAGTTGAATGAATTTATTTAGTTTAATGTCCCACGATTATGCCTTTTAGACTCAAAGAAACGGATGATTAATTAAAATGAATGATTGTGAAATTATATTTTTAGTACTCTTCCACCTGGAAACGAACTTGGGACCACATGCATCAAAGACACACAAGCTAGCCGCTAGACCAGCCGAAAGTGTTAATATTACCCTAAATTTGAGTTGTTGCTGAAGAGTATGACCTGTTCCCCGGCCGAAAGTAGCACCACACGCAATTGTTCTAAGAATGTATATTTCAGCATATCTTTGGAACACCTGGAGTGCACGACCAAATTTGGTACACGTACGATTTACAATCTCCAAAAAATACTGTGGGAGTAAGTCACCGCAAGAGATGGATTTTGGAAGGGGTGACATGTAACAATAGGACCTATGTTAGTGCAATCCATAGTTTTTGGGTACTCTGAAATAAATAGTGACGATCCCAATCAAAGTTCACCCCCATAGGCATGGAAGGTAGAGAGAGGTGAAAGATAAAATTCCCAGAATGACTGAGCTTAGTGTCGAATTCATAGTTTTCGGGGGTCGAGAAAACGGCTGACTTGTTTGAAATAACTTTTAGAGCATAGTTAGTACCCACCTCAAGCTCGTTTTTTTTTTCTTAAATCATATCAATTTGATTAAAGAGCGTATTCTAGAGGGTAGAGCGTTTGAAAACTTGTTGCAAAAGTAGAGTATTCTATGGATTTTTACCATTACTCTTTCAGCGAAATACGTATCCTAAATGGGAAGGGGATTCAAATATTTTCCAAATGATCCGTGCGAAGAGCAGGCAGGATCATTTGGTTGCAAGTAAAGCAAGAAAATAAACAGTAGGTTTAAATAAGTTTAGTTATGATACATTATTTAAAAAAAAAAAAAAAAAAAGAGAGAGAGAGAGAGAAATTACGACAGTACTTGATTGGAGGTAAAAAATAAGTCTTCTAAATTATATTTCGTAGTCTTGAATGACACTTCTAATGCTGCTACTTCAAGTCTCATTTGGAGGGCATGGTGGCTCAGTGGTAGAGCGATTATCTGTGGTGCGTGGGGTCCCTGGTTCCATCTTGGGCCAAGTAAGTTTGTGGTGAATGTTTTCCCGGGGCACTACTCTTTCCTTCTATGTTCTCATTCCACCGATTCTTCCATCATTCACTTGCCTCAATCACCTGTCTCCCTTAGCCTAATGAACATAATTGTGGGATGTTAAACTGGAAAAAAATAAATTTCATTTCATT
Organism: Thermobia domestica; assembly: GCF_964235325.1. NCBI lineage: Eukaryota > Metazoa > Arthropoda > Insecta > Zygentoma > Lepismatidae > Thermobia > Thermobia domestica. Next base: position 158,564,471 of record NC_137455.1, on the reverse strand, counting down.
TTTGAAGTCTCGTTTAAAGCCCGCCCGTTTGTAAACGCCGGGTCATTAGACGGGCCGCAATAGTGCACAGCTGGATCATAGAGAGTACTGTAGTTACTGAATGTTAAGAGTGCTTCTTACTCCACTTGGGTATGGTTTGCGGAAACATTAGTGTTAACCATCCAGTTGGTTGGCATTGTTATAAAATCTGGTTATATCCGTTATAAGATTCAACATTTTCTGTTTGATTATCTTTCGGTACATTTTTTTTTATGTATACGCAATTCCTACAATTAGGGTTGCGCAAGAGACAAATCGTGACAGAATTTTTATGCCGAGATTCGAGAAAAGACAGAGCTCTTCCAACATAAACTGATACATTTTTTCGAAACGAGACATCACCTTGACAACACACTTTCGAGACAAGACAGCTGAACTCTTGTCATGCGCATCTCTACCAATAATTACCTTTAATTTAACTTCACAACGGCATATTTACAAAAAAGAAATAAAAATACAAGAACATATTAATTGATTATTTCATTTAATAAAATTATATAAGTATTAAAATACAAAAGTGTGCGGGTTTAAAAAAAACAAAATAAATTAAAGGACTAAAGTAACTATAAATTCAGCCTATTAAGTTACTTAGTGAATATTTCTACGTATAAAAGTGTTTATAGATTGTTATAGTACTTTACCACTTTTACTAGTATTAGTTTCTTCGTAAAATCTAGAACGTATATTAACTACAAACGTTTTAGGCAATAATGTATTATATTTACAACATTCAGTAATGATAGTAAAGATATTATATAAGGTCTCTTTATGTCCAATTGACCTTCTTCCACTCTATTTATATTCAGTATTTTAAATAATAAAACACATTAATTAATTTACTACCTACTATTTTGTATGTAGATTCTAAGTATAATATTTTAGATGATTTTTATATTTATCATTGTAATAAACCTAAATGTAAAAGATATAACCAAGTTATTACCAAATTCTCATTTACCTACTCGTTTACACAAACATTCTAATAGATTAAACAATTCATCTATCAATGCAATTTATTGAGGACAAATATGTAGGATGAAAGTTTTTTTTTTTTTTTTTTTATCACTTGACACATCAATTTGCTCTACCCACGCAATATTTATTTATATAATGTTTATCCTTATAGTGTACCTAAGGTGTCTCCTTAGTAAATTTATAGGACAAGATGTTTTATTAGCCATGAGCTAATTTATTTTGATATGTTCATCTTTCGAATAAAAAGAGCTAATTCACTTTGAAAAGTGCATATAGCTTATAAATGAAGACAGTGAACACTTTTCTGAGAACATTCACTTTTCAAATAAAAAAGATTAATTCACTTTTTTAAAAAAACGCTTACTTTAAATAATATTGGTTAATTCACTGAGAATAGTTTTTTCAAATTGTACATAATTATTATGGTATAATGGGACAATTTTGGATGGGACATCTACAAGTCGATAGACCTCATATAAGTTAATGAAGTGATATGGTTTTGAGGTAAATCATCCGTAGTTTTTGAGAGAACCGACAACTTTTTTTCTTTTTTCTGTTAACATGAAAATTGATTCTGTACGAGAACAACATCACCTGTTAACACCAAATTTATTTTAGTCAAACCTTTCATTGTGACACTAGCAAGACTACATAATTTGTGGCAATTATGATATACAACTCACAGGTAAGTATTGGACATAAAACATTTGATAGATGAACCAGCATGCATGGCACAGAACTATAGTAAGGAGAGGTTAGTTAAGAAACACATGACTTTTAAGCAGAGTTAGTTCACTGAGCATAGTCCGTATCTTTTAAATAAAAGGAAAAAGTTAACTAACTTTAAAAAAATAAGGAAAGCTAATCCACTGTATACATGTAGCTGTTAAATAAGTTTGAATATAAGTAACTACTTAAAAGAAACCATTAGTGTTAGCAGTATGTTTCTAAGCAAAAGGTCATGGACATTATCACAATAAAAGAGAAATTTGTTAGAATTAACAAAATAATAAAACATTTAGCTTACAATTGAGGTCAAAAACAGATATTTTTAATATAGAATTTTATTATTATTAAACAAGGAATTAGATCACATTTGGTGTTAAAAAACGTAATATAATTCCTTTGTCCAGTGCACCTACCGAGTGATGACCAAAATTGGTTCATTGATGCGATTTTTTCCTCCGCATCTTTGAACAAATATTTTTTAAATTTATATACAAATAATCTCAATATATCGATACAATATTGTCTATTGATTCTTCTTTATTAATAAAATATATTTACCGGATCATACAGTGGATATTCAGCTGAAATCTTAAATCATACAAGCCGAAAAGAACTAGCTAAAATGAAATACAGTTTTTATAGTTTGAGCTGATTACGTAAAATATATTAGTAAATATTGTGGTTTCGATCATACAAATTGTACATTGTTTCTGAAATGTTTATTTTGGATTGACATTGATTTGTCTTTCAATTTTAAAACTTGATTTTCTTGAACAAAATAGGAAAAAATATATAACAAATTACTACTTTAAGGTTCCTAAGCAACTAATTAAAAATAGGTTATTTCAATAATCGTATCATACATATATTGCATTGAAATTTGCTAACATTATCAAGAGTACTGGAACTACATATACACACATACAAAATATTCCACGCATACATACATGTAAAAAGTAATAATATACACTCAAAATAATTTACTCCATATTAATAACATGACTTGTATAGGAAGATTAGGGAGACGGTGAACTATTTGGATCTTCGATCAAAATTGAGATATCATTACAATGTTTAGACATTCTTTACCTCTTTGGAGGTTTTGTTGGCTGTTTAAAAGTCGGAAATATTCGCTTCTGTGTTCCCATAAAAGAGTAGAGGTTATTTATAAAATACTGTAACTAGTAACTTATCATCTAACTGTCCAATACAATCTAGTTTCTATAGGTTTTATGCTATGTACTCCCTATAATACATTAATCTAATTTCTACGTTAAATCATTCTAGAATAGTTAATACTAAGCTTATAATAAATTTTAGTTATCATTGTATGAAATAGCTGAAATGTTAATATTGTTGACTAAAAAAACTTTCTTCCAATAAAAGTCTCATTTTAAACACACACTTTCAAGTAGATTGGGTGAAAACTTAAATACTTATCAATTCATCTGGAAAAGAGTTATTATGTTCTAAATATAAAAATTATTACAATAATTATTGTTTTATTACAAATTAGTTCTATGTATGTTGTAAGTACAAAATGAAGTACATATTTTTGAGAATGGAATACATGCTTCCATGACATTTCTCTGCTGCCACTTGAGCCGTCTGTGTTCCACAAATAAAATTAACACATTTCTCAGCATATTGTAGCGATTTATTTTTTAAAAAGACACATATTACAAATGTACTAATATTGTGCAAAATATTCGTGGCTTTATTGGTCGAGACTAGTAAGGTCTTGATGGTGGTGGATACGGTCTAGGAGGTGGTGGTCCATAAGGCTGTGGTGGTCTCGGAGGTGGAGGTTGTCTTGGTGGTGGTGGAATTGGCGGGGGAGGTCTATGATCGGGTGGAGGTGGTGGTGGTGGCGGATGGTGGTGGTACCCGTAATGTTCATAAGTAGCTGGAGGAGGAATTGGTGGATATTTTGGTGCATAAGTTGGGAAACCAAGAAGAGCTGCAGGAACCTGGATAGTTTGGATAGGAGTAACTGCGAGTGGTAATTCAACTTCGGGAGAAGCCTCAATAAGAGTCCATGGCTCAGCAATCACTTCTGTTTCGACAATTTCCCCCTCGGCTTCAAGAGATATTTCTCCTGGATTAACAATTCCAGTTTCAATTTCTACGGTAGCCTCTTGTGGTTTATTTTCGACAATTGCTTGATGGTGAACAGCTGGAGGCTTTGGTGTTGTCGATGACACATATATTGGTGAAGTAGGTCTTGTCTCAAATGGTTGTGGTCGACTTGTTTGAACAGTAATACTACTTGGTGTAGTGCTGGAGACTGGGGATTGAACAACCACAGTTGGTTCTTTAGGAACTGTAGTCTCCACAGTTATTGTTGGTGTTGTATCTGGTCTCGGCGTTGCTGGAACTGTAACTTTGCTATGAGATGTAACAGAAACTGTTGTCAGAGGTTTAGGAGTTGTTACTGCTGGCACTGCTATAGGAGAGGGAGGAAAAATAATTGAAGGTTTGTATTGCGCACCGTGACCCAAATCATCATCGTGATGCACATGATGGTGTACTACGGTGATTTCTTTCCGTGACACAGGAGATTCGCGCTCAATAATTAATGGCTTCTGAGGAATTTTCCGCAAAGGACTATGAAAGTGAACGGGTCTATGAAAAAGCAAAGGTCTTTTTGGAACTTCATGGACTAGTAACGGTTTTCGATGTTGAATAATGGGTCTATTGACCCATGAAGGCTTTCTCAAAAAGGTCACGGGCCATGGTTGAACACTTTTGGAGAGCCATGCGTCACTTGCTAAAGACTCAGACTTCCACAGTTCTGGCTTCCATATTTGATTTAACGACGAGGTTTCTGCCTTGGTGATACCAAGTGTTGCATCGGTAGGTCTATAAAAATAGGAATATGATATGGGGTATCCTGCATTTTGATAATGCCTGTGATCGTATAAAATATTTGTTCTTCCAGCCGCCAAAAATCCCCATAGCACGATGAGGACCTGGAATAATAAAAAATAATAATGACAATCTAACAGAGAAATACTTTTAACATAAATGTGCATTATAGTTTACCTTTGATAATATTTTATAATGTGAAAATAAATAATCACTAGTATACATTACCTTCAAAATTTACCATTTTGAGCAATTTGAAATGTATTAGGATTGTTATGAACCGGTCGTGACTAAATTATTGATAACCAAAAACAAAATATGAAATTATTCTTGTCTTACTTTGTATGTATATAAATGTAGGTACGTAGCTATGTAGCATATAACATCAATTTGAGTAGCAAATAATACATGGAAATAAACTAAAAATATATTTTTAGTAAAAATGCACTAAATAGGAGAAAATAATAAAATGCACGAAAAAAGAGAAAGTAATACAATGCACTAAATAGGAGAAAATAATAAAATGCAGGAGAATAGAGAAAGTATTATAATGCATTAAAAGAGAGAAAATAATCAGTGCACTAAATTAGGGAGAAAACAAAATGCACTAAAAGGGAGAAAATAATAAAATGCACTAAAAGAAAAAATAATAAAATGCACTAAATTAGAGAGAACACAAAATGCATTAAAAGGGAGAAAATAATAAAATGCGCTAAATAGGAGAAAATAAATGAACTAAAAGAGAGAAAATAATAAAATGCACTAAATTGGAAAGAAAAATAAAATGCATTAAAAGAGAGAACATAAAAAGTGCAATAGAAACGAGAAAATCATTTCCTGTTGGGATAAGGTGAAGGAAAGAAGGCACTAAAAGCTTTGGGCATGAGCTCTTAACCTTAGAATTATTATTATTATTATTTTCTAGCCATTATTCAATATCCTGCTATCAAATCTTTACTCCTAATTCCCTTAAGTGCATTATTCCAGTATGTGAGTTTACGTATTTTACTTTCAAAGGACATTTACAAAACTTGAGTTCATTCAAGCTTCATACAAAAGGATATACAAATGTAAGTACTTAAACTTGTTGATATGAAATCAACAGAACACCTAATTGTCGTCTACAACACACTACACTTCTATGAAGGCTTGGCTTGTATAAGCAGCAGACGCTCGATATATTGAGCGGCTCGGACGAACATAATGCTAGCTCCACTTTGAGTGAAATTGAATAATTATGTGGAATGGATTGTGATTGAGCCACAGAAGAGTATGTAAGTAGTTTTATTTTGGAAATGTTCCTGGAGATGGCAGGGGAAGCTTATTTGTTATTGTGTTATTGCATTTGAATTCCGTTGGAATGGTAAACTTTCTTTTCCATTTATTCGAATGGTAGAAAATCTAATAAATTCGAAGTTAGAAAGACTTGAACAAAGAACGATTTTAATGTACAGTGTAAAACGAGCCGAAGGCTTGGGCGCAGCAACTAGTTTTAAATAATTAATTTAGCATTAAAAAAACTATAAGCTACAGTGTAAATTGTATGGTTCATGTATCTATACAAAATTTGACGGCTCTAGTTAGTACGGAAGTGCGTGATATTTAAGTTGCAAGACTTGTCTCTAACAAATGGATAGAAAATTAATCTAATAATAGCATTGCAAAATATACAAATAGACGAAGTTCCAGTTTGAAACTTCAAATAAATTCCATCTAGTCCTGATCCTTAAAGAACTTGATAGTGTTTGAGGGTGAATATTTACGTGATATTGCCAAAACTGTGTTCTTACAAGTGAAGAAGTCCAAATGAATCAGAGGATCTTTGGTTAGGTAAGACACACTTAAAAAAAATTAACGAATGACTTAAATACAATGAGGAATACAAAAAATGTAGAAAGTGAGACAGTTTCTATAAAATTATATTCCATAAACTATTATTGTTTTCAATACAGTTTTTTATAGAGTATAAATGCAGGTGCCCAACAGTTGTTACGTTAAACTGTGCATCCAAATTCCTTATAACAAAAGGCTTTCAAATAGTTATTAGTTTACAAGAAGTATAAGACAGGTATGATGTAAACAGAGAATACTTGTTGAAGCTACCGTAGTGAAACTTCTTCCATTTGCCTCCACCGTCATTGGAGTCTCTGTCTGTCTATTCATCTGTCCGTCCGTTCCACAATAACTCGTAAAAGTTATCCGATTTTAATGAAACTTGTTATGTTACTTTCTTCAATTTCAGAAAACCCTGTTGTTTAGGGTTGCATTCATGAAGAATAAGGGGATAAGATGGGGTAAAAACCATCTTGATACTGTAAGTTTGAGCATATGCCACACAACCTTAAAAAAATGTTCATTTTATGACAAAACTTAGCGTATATTTTCTTTATGTGATTGAAAATCAACCCACAGATTAGTGAAAATAAAAAAAATGTCCCTCCCTACTCGTTCAGTTTTGAAAAATATGTTTCACGATAATTCTCGTTAAAAAAGTAATGTTAATTTTCGTGCAATATGTCGTACATTTTCTTAAAGGCTTCACAATCATCCCCTCTGTCGAAGTTAAAATCAGTAAAGAATAAAGTATTTGACTTACTCACCCCACTTCCCTTTCTTTCATATTTCCACGATAACTTTTGTAAAATTCATTCAGTTTTAATATTATATTATGTGTATTTCATTAACTCTTTTTCCGTAATTCCCAGAACTTGAGATTAAAATTAGTCACGAATAAGCGCTGATTTTAGACCCTAATGTGGGGTTATTACCCCACCTTCGATTAAAAAAAAAAATACGATCTAAGATATATTTCGTAAAAATAGTAGATTTCCATGGAATATATCACATATTTTTTTTTTTGTTTAAATACAAATTACAAGGATTTCAAGGGATTTCTGTATTCTGAAAAAAGAAATCACGAAAAATTCAACCAACAAAACAAAAATCGTTTATTCAATAGGAAAGAAGACAAGTGAGTTTTCTAGTTCCAATGAGTAGCTTGTTGAGATTTAAAGAGTAACACTGAAGTTTTCTTACTTCCAAGATATTGATTTGATAGTAACAATCAAGAAAGAAGTAATTCTGTCAATAATGAAGTTTTACCACAACTAAACATTATTCTCAAAACTGTCGTTCATAGTTTTTCAACGAACTTAAAAAGTTCGTTACTGAATTCTCTATGTCTGTGTGTCTGTCTGTCAGTCTGTTATTTGCAATTTTTTTAAAATCTTGAGCCCTCCAAACGATAGACCATCAATAACTACCTGAGAAAGTGATGGAATTTTTCGCGTCACTCTTACAATTCCCGAGATATTGGCCAAAAAATGGCTGCTTTCAGAAGATTTAAGGAGCCATATATCTGGAACCATAAGTTATACAGAGACGATATTGGTGTTGATCAATACCTAAGAGAATGATGAACATTTTGGTACTAAATAGTAACCGGTGGCCACTGGTTTGGCCATTAGCCAGTTGTAAAAGTGACCACCAATTAAAATCGGTACCAAAATATTTATCATTCTCTTCGATATTGGCCAACACCAAAATCATCTCTCTATGACTTACCGTTCCCAAAATATTGTTAAAAAAGTAGTACCGATTTCGGGAGATTTAAGGAGCCATATCTCGGGAACCGTACGTCATAAAGAGATCATATTGGTGTTGATCAATACCTAAGAGGATGGTGAACATTTTGATACCAAACAGTAATCGGTAGTCACTGGACAACTGGCCACCGTTCCCCAGATATTGGTAAAAAAAAGTTCGAATTTCGGGAGATTTAAGGAGCCATGTCTCGGGAACCGTAAGTCGTAGAGAGATGATATTTTGCGAATTTTTGAGAGAAACAGAAGAAGGTACTGATCAAAAGATTTGCTTTTACATGTAAGAACAATCACAGTTACCCTTCCCGCTTCATCTCTCCATTCTTTTTAAGTTCGTTCTGGCAATGCTCTTGGAGCATTCTCAACTGTTCTCATTTTTCAAACTGAACTTATATTATTCTAGGTTCTAATAGAATATCTGAAGTTCACAATATTGTTTCCGAACGGAGAATGAAACGCAAGCAAAATTTTATATCTAAACCGTAATGGTACTGATCTGTTTCTTGATTTATGACACCTTTTTTGTTGTCTCCAAGTTTGAATTTAGGCAACCCGTAAAACCCATGTAGCACTTATAGGGACTGTACTAGGTGCTTAGGCAACCAAACTGACACCATAGATATGTTGGGTTGCATAACTAACACTTTCTGTCACCTGAAGAAATGTCAGTTTGAAAACCAATCTAGGAAGCCCCTGACGGAACATAGAATTAACAAGTACTGAATATTGTAAAGGTACTTTTTAAAGTGTAGAATCCACTACAGGGAAATAAAGGTGGTTGTTGAATAATAAAGTCACAAAGTTAAAAAAAAAACTGTTTGTTGTTTCTGTTGTTTCTCCTTCAAAAACCAGATCTCTAGTACAAACTTAAGTATTATTATTAGTTGGTAAATGAAATGAAATATTTCAGTTTAACGTTCCACAATTATGCCCTTTAGGCTAAGAGAGACGGATAATTAAGGCAAGTGAATGATGATAGGAAAATTGGTGAAATGAGATTGTGGGAGAAAAGGGAAGTACCCCGAGAAAACTCACGGATACGATGTTGTCCACTATTATTAGTTGGTGTCTTTACTCGTTCTTTTTAACGTTAAAGTTCGTGCCAACTTTTTCAATAAAATCTGTTTGTTTCTGTCATAACCGGTTGCAGCTCTAGTTCTTACCGTATTTATTAAAAACTAGGCAACTCAGGAACTCTATTTAAGACGCAAAGTAACTGGGTGGTAGAGCGCTCACTTGTGATGTGGGATATCAATGGTTCAATCTAAGACCATGCAAGTTGGTGGTAAATAGTATCGTGTTCATCGATTTACTCAAGGATCTTCCGTTTCCTTCCATATTTCCACTCTACTAATTCTTTCATACTGATTAATAAGGCCTTAATTATCCGAATCCTTAAGCCTACAAGATATAGCCGTGGCACGTTAAACTGAAGATTCAATTGTTTTCGTAAATCTAATTAGGCATCTTAGGAGGAACTCAGCTAATTAGAGCAGACATTAACGAAAATTAACAAGACTTTCCAATACGGTTTCTGGAATTTCCTTCCCCATTCACCACCCAACATGAAGAATTTATGTACTAGATCATTTGGGGCTACTGTTTGACCTTTGAGGATAGAGGAAGTAACAAAAACGTAAGAATTAGTACGGCAGAGGTAAAAACAAGCATTTTAGAGAAAGAAAGATGCTTAGTAAAATAGGCCTTTTAGTGTTAACTTTAGAGGCACGATTGATATGAATAAAACAAAGACAAATATAGAAATTTCAAATGCTTTTGTCAACGTACAAACGAAGCAATTTTACTTCATAATGTAGATACACCAACAAACGATGGAAGAAAGAAAATTATTGAACACATTTCCGTTTAGGGATATATGTTTATTTAACAATCTTAAAGATACAATGTTCGATACTGAGATAATAACAAAAGAAAAGGAAATGGATAAAACTTCACCAGGTCTTATATTTAAAGTTACCATCCTGTGGCATTCGCCTGTTGGAATTGAGAGAAAACTCAGAGAATTTTCCGTAATTTCACCAGTAGGATTGCCGGTAGCGTGGTTTCAACCAAGGACTTCCATTGCAACTCACGGTCACTCACGATTGTTGTTATATGTCCAAAGAAAAAGTTTTCAGTGGCTTTTATTTCTGCAGATTAATTATTACTACAGCAGAAACCTAGGCGCTTTATGCATAAACTTTACTTGTACGCAATATTAATGAAATATTGTATCATAGTTACGTAAAATGCTCAGCAAAAGTTTTCACTCCATACACAATTTCTTTCCTCGAAAACTCGTAAATGAGTGGCCTAGTCTACACAAACATAATTTAATTCTCTTTAAAATTATTGACTAAAGCAAGTTACATCGTCTATCTTTGATGATTTACCATATTATTTTGTGTCAGTGAAGTGATCTACCATCTACCTGTACTCAAAATGCTGGTGTATATTATCAAGAAATGTTTATAGAAATAGTCTTACACATACCTTCATTATGCCCCGAGGGCTTGTGAGTATGCAGTGTCTTCTTATCTGTATGTGTTTAGCCACACATACACAGAGACATTGGTCACTCGTTAAGAACACCAAGTCAAGAACAATGCCTTATTTTGATTTACATATAGCTATATATATTACATATATATACCCACCCCCCTCTTCTCTAAAGCGTCTCAGAAATAGCAAATTTCCGGCATGTCATTTTATCTTGAGAATATTACGGCTATATAGTTTCGGGTATTTGCATGAAAACCAGTCCCGAGGGTCAGTTAAAGTTCTTGGTCAGTGGACAATAAAACATATTTGGACTTCTTTTCTCTTCGTTTTCACTTGTGTCGAAGTATGTCGGCAGGCTTTTACGACTGAGAATCTTCTTTCATACAATGAACTGCATTAAGTCATAAAACGATTATTTGAAGGTCTTTAGGTCGAATCTTGACCACCAACTTGTGCATGCAAATGTGGCTGTAAGGAAGGACGGCAAAAGAAGAAACACTGGCATTTTTCTGCCAACCATGCTGAACTCAAAAGAGACATCAATTGCTTTTGACAATGACCTGAATATAAGAATGAGCCTTACGTATTAAATTAAGAATACGTTGATGTTATTTTGTAAAATTATCCAAAGAAACAATGGAGAATACGAGAAATTTAGTGACTTCAGTTAACTATCGCTGATATTTTGAAAATAAACTAATCCTGTCACTTACCTACTATATGTACCCAAATAAATTAAGTAGAATAGCAATACTTCGTCACAAGAATTCTCATTTAGTCTACATGTTTTGAAGTGAATCGGTTGGCTTCCTCTTTACTCCTCAAATATACGAATAATGAATTGAACTAAGACTATTAATTTTTAACAGAACTACTAAGCATAAAGAAATTTAAATGACAAAAGCAAATCAAGGCCTTCTATTCGTACTATTGCTTTCATATCAAGTTAGATCTATTAAACTTCACTTGATGTTTTTATTATTATTATTATTATTATTATTATTATTATTATTATTATTATTATTATTATTATTATTATTATTATTATTATTATTATTAATTGCAGGTTAATGTTCCTTTCTAGCAACACCACTGTGTAACCTACTGTTTCATGTGGGATCCGAGCTAATATTCAAATTCGTATTCGATACTCTGTACCACCACCGAGGATAGAACCTATGATAATACGCACAGAAAATACAAGTCTTAGCAACTTGACTAGATGTACTTATCGTGTTTCGGGCCTACTATACTGAACACATTAGTGCTACGGCTCACAAAATACCTCAACTTCTCAAACGACATGTACACTTAGACGTTGTTTAGCCACAACATCAGTTGTGATTTCTGTTCTTACTTTTTCCTAATGATTCACGATGCCAAAAATTATACCATGTTAGGAATCAAACTTGAGATCACCTTCCCAAAGACAAGAATGCTTAGCATAGGATACAGAAGCAAAATATTTACTATACAGTTACATAGTTATATATGTAAAATAAATATAATAAGTTTATTCAAATTAGTTTTCGTTGGAATTTATGTTGTAAGATCTGAGGCTTTCGAATCTTCATCCATGATTTGTTTAACTTATTGTATGAGAAATGAACTTACTCATCATTCACTTTTTTAAATATCTCGTTCGAATTTTACATACAGTTAGATTTTAAAGTTATATTCTCACAATGGTTATTATACAATGCTATATTATTAACCTCTTAAAATTAAATTAGTTATTTTCTTTTGAAAAATCAGGTATTAAATAAAATAAATCAAATGGAAACCAAAAACTTTATTTCTGACATTATAAATATATTTTAATTACTTTAATCTTCTTATGTAAATCATGTTAAACGTAAACATTCTGTTATGTATATATGGTTGTATGTGCTGTACAGCCAAAATAGACTAGCAAGACACAGTTTTCCAGGGACGAAGAAAAACAATCGTACGTCTTTACTGGTTGGGTGCACAATGTCCAAATGCACTGCACATCTGGAAACAAAGATAAATGTTCATTAATCACATAGTGAACATACGGCCATGAACATGTAAAACAGAATTAATTCATTCAGGAAAGGCATCAGCATACAGGGTGGCCCAAAAGTAGGTATACACCCCTGCATTGATCAAATATAACATTCTAACTTATGGGTTTATTTGCCACGGCTGTTCTGAGCTTAAGATACTCGTATAAGTAAAAAGGCTTTAAGAACATATAATAAAAACACTAAGTCTATCTGATGACTAACAATAAGAAATTATTTAAAAAGCAATGAGTTGATCAGTACCGTTCTGTATACCTACTTTTGGGCCACCCTATATATATATTTGACTCTTTTTTACACAATACCCTACTTCTAATTAAGAATCTAAAAAGTGAAAACCTAATATAAGAAACATGCAAAAATATCTGGGATAATTGGAAATGTGTCATATGAAACTCTTTGTAACATTTATCTCCTTGTATGTTCTGTTTCATGAGGGAGTAATACCTCATTTGGATGGTTTATACATCCACTCATTTCAATGCACGTAATTTGTAAGTCTTATTTGTTTAGTTGCTTAGTTTGGAGTTCATTTCACTTTCAACAAAGGAATTCTACTTGACTCTGGTGCCTCAGAATAGACCCACTTAGATTACGTTATGTTCCTCTGTTATTGAATTAGGTTAGGTTAGTTTCAAACTTCTCGACCTACTCTCTGGCACTTATATCAGTAGTGTTACTGGAGTCATAACTCTTATATCCTTTTCATACGAAGCCACTGAGTTACGCCATTAGTATGAACCAAGCAACTGACAACAGATACCGACATATTTTCGTTTTTTCAACACCCACGTATTTTTTTAATAGTGGGATGGGGTTGCCAGGACACAAGAAATATATAAAATATATAGCACGTAGGTACTAGCAGTCTATATTAGACGTAGATCCGTGGCTTTAATTTAAACCACAGTAGGAGGGCACGATTGCTCAGTGGTAGAGCGTTTACTTGTGGTGTGTGGGATCCCTGGTTCGATCCCCGACCAATAAGTTTGTGGTGGACAACATCATGTCCGCGGATTTTCTCGGGGTACTCCCGTTTCCTCCCACTTACTCATTCTACCAATTCTTCCACCTTCATTCATTTGCTTTACTCATTGTCTCCCATAGCCCAAAGGGCGCACTCCTGGAACGTTAAACTGAAAGATTTAATTTTATTTTTAACAGAAAGTAAGAATTTCTGCATCTATTTTATTGTGGCTTGATTTATTAAGCCAACTATATAACGAAGAACTTGGAAGAAGCATGTACACTTACAAAGTTTATGTTATTTATATTTATGTAAACCAATTTTAATTCTTTAGTTCCACTGTGTATGTATACAAGTGTAGTGATTCAAGAAATTTTATGGATTGCAGTGATTTCATGCTATTTGAAACAGTTTTATGGCAATAACAACTCTTGTTCATTATTTAAAATTCTAGTTCTAAAAAATTGTATATTTCAGTTTACGACCAGTCCAGTTCGTGATCAACTCAATTTTCGTCCGTTACAGTGATTACCTCTGATTGACAGGTAAATAAGATTTGTCAGCTATAATAAAATTGTCGTTTGTAATCAAACAGTGACTGATTCTTTGAACGAAATCTTTGGGAAGTAGGAATCATTGAAATGATTGGTAGGTTTAATTATTTTACACTGTTAATAGAAATAAATCAACCAAGGTGGAAAGCATAGGTGGTTACAAAACTTTGCGTAGCTCTTTTAAGCGGGATATTAACAATTCCTCAACAATAATAAAATAATGACCTAAATGGTACGAGATCAAAAGTTTCTGAGTGGGACATGAAAAATATAAAATTTCTCTCAGATTTTAGTGAGAACTTTGCATTTTGTATCTTTTAGAATTCTGTTCTATATTTTAGCCTCCATTTCCCTTCATGTCAGTAATAGCATTTTACTATAACCCTGTCCATTTCCATTTTAAATATTGCTTTTCTCCATTTGTTAATTATTCTGTAATTTTCATTTGTAGTACTAAAAATGCCAATATTTGTAGAGGTAAAAATGATCCGATTTAGAGTAGGACACTTCCAAGCTAAGTGAGAGTGCTGACATAAAGGGTCTTTCCTAGTAAGATAGTGAAATCGGCCCTTGATCCAAATTGGGTTGCTATTGACCCAAAAGGTTACCCTTGATCTAAAACTACCTCAAAAAATTTTTGACCCCCTACCCCCTTTCCTTACAGAATTATCGTATCATACATGCTCAAAATTGAATATTTTTTTAAATTTTGGTGGGGGTGGTCGAAAAGTTTTGAAAGTTTCACAGATTGTGGATACTATCTAGATGTAAATGTGCATTCTTTTTTCAAAACCATCGATACGTATTTACTTTCTTTATTATTTTTTTGTTTGACGTGTTGAAATTTTCAAAAAAATGTAGAAAAAAAATGGGGGCGACACGTCGCTGATTTTCTGGTTAAACAAGTTGTTATACCCTTAGGTAAGACATATATATTTTTTCGGGTCCTGAAAGTGATGGCAACATTGTCAAAAAGAGATAAAACTGAAAACAAACGTATTTTTCGCACAGTTTTTCAATAGCTTAAACAGTTTCAGTGCGAATGAAAATCATGGAAATAATTTAAACTCCTGTCCCTAGATGTCTTGCAAAGTTCATACTAAAGATGGTTTCCTTCTAAATCCAGTGGGCTGCATGGAGAAAAGAGTTAAAATTGTGGTTTCACACCAAAAGCACCGGACGGGAAAGGCTTAACTATGTTATTCACGGGCATCCAAAGAACGCGTCTACCAATTTTCAACTTGTTATATTATTTTACTCCAGTTAAGGCTAATTCTCCTATACGAACAGGACCTATTTCTTATCAAAAGGAGATGAATGTTCTAAGATGATATGGGAGCGTTTAAGGACGAAGAAGATTAATTATATGCTCAAATGGAATATTTATTTCTCCAAAACATAATATCCTACAAATATTCAATAATAGCATTAATCTATTAGAACTTGAAAACATATCCACTGCAAGAATTACATGAAGCCATGACACTAATGAGGAAGAAACTGCTTTTGAAAATAGGAAGACCAATATTTTCTGAGGTTGGATAGAATAAAGAGTGTGGAACATTACAAGAAAGAAAAATTTAGAAACGAAGCTAACATTTTCCTGTACAAATGCATATCATATTTATACTTAGGTAGAAATGGTACTATTTTGATAAATCCAGTTTATTGGATTTCTATCTTTAAAACAGACACTTGAGTGGAATAACTTGGCAAGCCTCTGTGAAGTTTGATGGTAATATAGACAAACAATACGGCAATTTTTCTTTAATGAGGGAGATCCAGATGTCTTTGTGTGAAGCTAATGATAGAATAAGCTTACGTTGGATGAAAATTTTCAATGAAGTTATACCTCAAGGATCTGCAAGTGAATTACTTAAACTAGTGTAATTTGTCCTTTTAGTCTGTTTCGAATTCGACTTGCGAAAGACAATTCAATGCAATGGACCATTCATTTTCCAAAGAAATGCAATGGAACTATTGAAAGCTTAGTTTCAAAATCTGTCAAATTTATACTACGACGTGCAGTGGACTCTATGAATATATGGTTAAGAATCAAAAGCTTATGAATGCTACTAGTAGTAAAATACTGATTAATAAAAATTAGATACAGGATACTCGGTTAGGAAAATGATATTGTTTCATCCTCAATTCTCGCTGGAAACATTGTTAGTTACTTTTGCTACTCTGTGAAATACAACTTTTTTCATTTTTAGTCTTAGGCAAGGCCGGATTTAGGGGGGAGCACCGCTAGCATTGAAAATAGAAACACTTTCCGAAACTTTCTGCTG
This sequence comes from Thermobia domestica, assembly GCF_964235325.1. Lineage (NCBI taxonomy): Eukaryota > Metazoa > Arthropoda > Insecta > Zygentoma > Lepismatidae > Thermobia > Thermobia domestica. Next base: position 158,547,896 of record NC_137455.1, on the reverse strand, counting down.
TCATGCTTCCGTTTGGGCTTAAAAGAAAGAGAGGTTTTGCAAAAGCAATAGTTTAAGTCGATATTCTGAAGATTGAGGCCAAAGGATTCACCAAGCAAAGCAATATAACATTTGTCAAGTAGGGAAGAAACCAGAAGCCAGGAAGAGAGAACAATGTTACCTGCATATCACTTGCGACCCTCTTTAAAATACGCCCCTTCCCCTCCGTTCTGTATGTATCAGATGTAAAGAATATTGTCACATGTCACTTTGAAGAGTTTCAATGAGACTGGTTATTTTAGTGGTTATGGTGCAACCCCCTCAGAAAATCCTGGACCCGACCCTGGTCTTGGGTATAAATAAATATATGGGTCTGTAAATTTTATTATAGATTCGATTTTATTCGGTTCGAGAAGTTTTATTATAGATTACGGTTTCAGGATAATATATATATATATATATATATATATATATATATATATATATATATATATATATATATATATATATATATATATATATATATATATTCCGCCCTGTATATATATATATATATATATATATATATATATATAAATATACAGGGCGGATCCAGGATTGTCTGGGGGGGAGTGCACCAATATCTACTAAAATAACCAATCACAATGAAACTCTTCAAAGTGACATGTGATAATATTCTTTACCCCTGACAACATTGTTGCATAGAACGGAGGAAAGTATTTTAAAGAAGGTCGCAAGTGTTATGCAGGAAAAAAAAAATTCTCTCCTCCAAATTTCGCAGATATCAGGCGGCAAACTCCCAAAACTTTTAGAACAAAGAAACGCGTTTTTTTTTTTTTTTTTTTTTTTGAAAGCTAAAATTAAGGAACTTGAAGAAAATAGTAAAAATAAAAACATCCGGGACATGTATAAGGGGATCAGCGAATTTAAGAAAGGCTATCAACCTCGTGCTTATATATTAAAGAAATCTGACGGTGCAGTTCTCACTGACACGGATAGCATCTTAAATGGATGGAAAGATTTCTTTGACGATTTGCTTAACATACAACCAAAAACTAGTGTGCGTGGAGAAAAGGAGATACACACCGCAGAATCGTATATTCCAGAACCCAACCGAATAGAAGTAGAAACCGCTATAAAGAAATTAAAGAAACAAATCTCCGGGTATAGATGAAATTCCGGCTGAGTTAGTTTTAGCTGGAGGCGAAAAATTGTGGAACAAGATACACAAACTCATTCTCCTTATCTACAACAAGGAAGAATTGCCACAAGAGTGGAAAGAATCAATCATTGTTCCAATTCACAAGAAAGACGAGAAAACTGATTGTAATAATTACCGAGGCATTTCTCTTCAGTCAACATCCTATAAAATCCTTTCAAATATTTTATTAGCAAGATTGACCCCATACACAGATGAAATTATTGGAGATTATCAGTGCGGATGTAGGCAAAATCGATCAACTATCGACCAAATATTTACCATTCGCCAAATACTCGAAAATAAGTCGGAATACAATACCCCGGTACATCAACTATTTATTGATTTTAGAAAGGCGTACGACTCGGTTAGGAGAGAAACATTATATAACGTTCTTACAGAACTTGGAATACCGAGAAAGCTAATTAGATTAATTAAGATATGTTTAAATGAATCCCAAAGTAAAGTCCGGGTAGGAAATTTTTGTCCACGAGCTTTCACGTCGAAAATGGCCTGAAACAAGGAGATGCGTTGTCGCCATTATTATTTAACTTTATTCTGGAATACGGTATAAGGGAAATCAAAGATAGCAACCAGGACCTAGAGTTGAACGGTATTCACCAGGTTATGGCATATGCTGATGATGTAAATTTAATAGGAGATGATAGGAGAACAATAGAAACAAATGCAGAGATCTTATTAAACGCTTGTAGGGACATGGATTTAGAAGTAAATGCAGAGAAAACTAAATACATGGAAGTGCGTCGGAACCGTAATACAGCAAATTATGGATGCGTTAAAATATTAAATAATACTTTTGATAAAGTGGATAGTTTCAAATATCTAGGATCGATATTAACAGAGGAAAATCATATTCACGAAGAAATTAAATGTCGACTAAAAGCAGGGAATTCGTGTTACTATTCGGTTTAAAATCTCTTGTTGTCGCGAATTCTGTCGAGGAATCTGAAGCTTAAAATATACAAAACGATAATCATGCCTGTTGTTCTGTATGGTTGCGAAACATGGTCGCTTAGTCTGAGGAAAGAACATAGACTGAAAGTATTTGAGAACAAGATCCTGAGACGAATATTTGGACCCAAGAGGAACGGGAATGAGGAATGGCGGAAGCTTCATAACAAGGAACTATATAATTTATACGGTTTAGCCAACATTGTTAGGGTCATCAAGTCTAGGAGGCTTAGGTGGGCGGGTCATGTAGCTAGAATGGAAGAAAGTAGAAACGCTTTCGAAGTCTTGACTGAAAGACCAATCGGAAAACGACCATTAGGATGACCTAGGCGCAGATGGGAGGACAATATTAAGATGGATCTCGGAGAGATTGGAATACAAAGTAGAAACTGGATGCAGTTAGCTAAAGATAGAAGTCAGTGGAGAGCTTTTGTGAACGCGGCATTGAACCTCCGGGTTCCATAGGCCATAGACTTAGTTAGTTAGTTAGTTCTTCTCTCCTCCTAGCTTGTTTTCTTTCCTATTTGGCAAATGTTATATTGTTTTACTTGGTGAATGCTTTTCATTCAACCTTTAGAAAATCGACTTAAACTATTTGTTTTGCAAAGCTCTGCTTTCTTTTAAGCCCCAAACGTAAACATGATGGCAGAAAGTTTCGGAAAGTATTGCTATTTTCACTGCTAGTTTCTCATTTTAGATAGTGTATTTTTACAACGAAGGGGGGGGGGGGCACGTATATATATATCGAAACCATAAACGCTATCATAACACCTAAGCGTATAGAGCTAGTACAGCTTTAGTTAGAACAACTAAAATAAAGTTTGAATACACTTTTTTTTTGGTTCCATATATATCTCCCGAAAATTTATTCTTGTGTGCTATTAACTACCGTACTTTTCAAAAATAGTTGCTAAAAGCGTGTCAAAATCATGTTAAAACATTGTATTATTTTTGGCAGTGTAATCAAAAGCTTAAAGTGCATATTTTTTTTACAGGCTAGCCGATGGCTAGCACTCTGTTAGAGGGTTACGCCCTCTATTAGGGAATGGAATTTTATGGAGAATGGGATACTGGATGTATAAAGGATGGTCTATGGGAAGGTAGATATCAATTTATCTTTATTTAGTAAAATCTATAAATAAACACAGGACTTAAGGCTTTTGCAGCCTTAACATTTGGGTTGGGAGACATACAAAATAATATAAGGATATCATATAATATATATAACACATAATATACATAGTATGAGGAGAAAATATAAGACACATATAAAGAAGGATGATAAATCAAGAAGCGACGGTTAAAAATATAATGAAAGTTTAATCAGATGCAGAAGGAAATAATTTAAACACTAGGCCAAAGTAGTATCGATTTGTATGATGATGGTTGTGAGAGATGAGATGAGGTACAAAACACACCACAACACATAGGAAATGTTAATTGGACACATGAGAGTATCTTCTTGCCTAGGGGCAACTCTAGGCTATGATGGGGACAGGGGGGAGCCCATGTTAGTGATGAGGAGAATCACTGTGCAGTAGATGGAGTAATGAACGGATGATGAAAATGAGTATGAAAATCATCGAGGAGATGTAAGTCTGGGTGATTCGGTGGCAGTGTGTAACAATACAGGGTAAATAATAATGACAAGGGCGTGTGCATATATCGAGAGGGCGTGGGATGAACTGCTAAATGGTGCATGGTATCCATAAGAAGAGGATGATGATCGTGGTAACGGTTAGTAAGATAAGTAAGTCTGAGTTTTTCGATATGGTACTGTAATGTAGGGAATGTGATAAGACTGTAAAGATGTTGGGTAGGGCTGGGTAATTTGATTCTATGTGCAATTCGGAAGGCATGGCGTTCAAGTATTAGGAGTTTGTGGTAAAAACTGGTTGGGGCAGATATCCAGGCTGTGTGGCCGTGTGTGAGAGTTTGGCGAAGAAATGCCTTATAAGTAGTGAGAACAGTGGCTGGTTTTAAACCCCAAGTAGTGCCAGTTAAACGTTTCAGTAAATTTAAACGATTGTATGCTTTACAAGTGATTGATGCCAGGTGCTGCTTCCAGGTTAGATGTCGATCAAATGTTACACCTAGATATGTTGCTGTCTTACTGGCTTGTATGGGAACCTGGTCGACTTGAATGGATAATCTATTGGGGTTGCGGCGAATTCTAGTTGACTTTTTGGGTGGTAGGAATACGACGGCCTGTGTTTTTAAAGCGTTAATGTGAAGATGCCACTTCGTGCACCAGAGAGAGAAATTATCTATAGCTATCTGCAAAAGCGTATTAATTTGTTGCATGGTATTACCCAGTGCAAGGAAGGCAGTATCGTCAGCGTATTGAAATATGTGCACTTTGTCCGGTAGTGGAGGCATATCGGTGACAAACAGAAGGTATAGAAGTGGAGACAATGCCGAACCTTGTGGAACACCAGAGAGGAGAAAAATGGGATGAGATAACTTATTGTTGATAGAAACATATGCAAGTCGGCCAGTCAGAAAATTGTAAATGATTCGAATATATTGGATAGGAATAGTAAGGCGAATCAGTTTGTAAATGAGACCCAGATGCCAGACCTTGTCAAATGCTTTTTCTAAATCGAACAAAACGAGACAAGAGGGTTTGACAGAATTATAATGATTAGTGATCAGACTAGAAAGACGAAGCAGTTGATCATTGATGGAGAAAGCGGGTCGAAATCCAGCTTGATAATTAGGAAGTATGTGGTGTTCTGCGAGATATTGATGAAGGCGTTTGACCAAGATTCGTTCCAGGATTTTACTGAATGTGGATGTAAGCTGTATGGGACGATATGAAGAAACATCGTCCAATGGCTTGTTTGGCTTTGGAAACATCAGGGTTTTCGACATTTTCCAGGTGGTTGGGTAATACCCAGTGCGAAGAATAAAAGTGTAAATCGTTGCTAGAAGGGTTAATAAAGAGAGAGGACTTTCCTTGATATGTCGATAAGTGATGTTATCAAAGCCAGGTGCAGAATTACGTTTCCGGGTGACTACGGTTCTGATATCGTCAACAGTAATAGGAGAAGCTAATGGTGTGTGAGGTGGAAGAGAATGAATTATGCTGGGTTGTAACTGGTAAGCAGCGAGATTGATCTTTTCAACGGGATGAGATGCATGCTCAGGAGGTTGTGGTGTGAATATGCGTTGAAGATTGTCTGCAAATGCGTTTGCTTTTTCTACATCGTCTTGTGCAGGTGAGTTTTGCATTAACAGAGGATATGGGGTTTTAGTGTATTTGCCACACAGCGCATTGAATCTTTTCCAGTACTTGGAAGGATGATTAGTGTCTGAGAGTTTGTTGCAAGCTTTTACCCAACATCGAAGTTTATAAGCACGTATGTAGTTACGTACTGTGCGCTGTAACTGTTTGTGATGACGCAATGATTCCGGATTGTGGGTGAGAGTATACTCACGATAAAACTGACGTGATCGTGTGATCATTGTGAGGTAATGAGGTGGTAAATTAGGTTGATATGGTCGAGTTGTACTGGTAGGTATAGACAAAGAACTGGCTTTCTGGATGGAAGATGTGATCGTGTGTATGGCAGCGTACATATAGTCTTCTGTTGAGGGCGCTGTAGTATGAGCGATGGAGGTGGTAAGATGACTCCTGTATCTGTCCCAGTTAGCTTTATCGAAGCGAAGGCTTGTGGAAAGATTAGGTTTTGTTTGAGTTGGATTTGAGCTGTGAGTGTTGATAGAAAGTTTAATTGGAACATGGTCGCTGCCAAGTGGATCTAAAACTTCTATGAGGCTGCGTGAGGCAAGATTTGCTGACGTGATGACTATGTCTGGCGTTGTATTTGATATGGGGCGAGTCGGTTTGGGAAAATCGTGAATAATACCTGTGGTATGAGTAGTGAGGAAATTTCTGAAGTTAGTTCTGTCCTGCTTTGTTCGACTATGCATATTAAAGTCTGCCATAATGATATAATAGTTGAAGTTGTTAGAAATGAATTGAACAAATGCAGTGGGTAATAAGTGACCAGGTCGGATGTATATTGTTGCTACAGTGATTGTGATGTTTCGAAAATACAGTGATATGATAACGTACTCTGGAAGTTGAGGAGCATTGTAGATGTGGCGTCGGTGAGGAATCATATGAAGGAAACCTATGGCAGTACCACCATGGGCACGTTGAGCTGGTAATTTGGAGTCATCGCGAAACAAGGAATATCCTGGTATGCGACATCTTATAGCGGGTTGTAGAAATGTTTCGTTTAACAGAAAAGCATTGGCATGTTCTTCCCTGAGCAACGTTTCGAAGAGCACTTTGTTTTTTCGAAGAGAACGGATGTTAAGATATAAGAACACCAGAGCCATGATTGGAAGTGTCAGGTATGGAAGTATGAAAATGGACTGTGTTTCCAGAATAGGTGGCAGTAAAATTGATATTGAATGTAGATTTGGCAGCTTGAATGATCTGTTGAAGTATGTGCGGTCGTTGAAAAGGTTGAATGTTTTGCATTGCCAAAGTAAAGAACGTCAGTAGTTGATTGAGAGTGATTGGTGCGTCTGATGGATGGTGATTAGTGATAGGTTGCTCAGGAGTACGTAGTGGAACTACAAGCTCAGGGTGATCCTTTTGTGGTTCAGGTTTGCCTTTACATCTATAACTGTATGCAGGATGTTGCTCTTGACAAGTGGGGCATTTCGGAGGGGAGCTGAGATTCGTACAAGCACGTGTGGAGTGCGGGCCAGAGCAATAACCACATTTTTGTTTGTTTCGACATTCAGCAGTAGGATGCGTATTATACTCTTGACATTTCTCGCAACGTACTGGCAATGGTGGTGAGGAACGTGATGGTTCCACCCTGTGCTTGTGCTGATATATAACAGCTCCGTTAGCAAGCAGGTCATCAATCGTCTCTTGGTGTGAAGTCAATACCCGAACCATATAGGTAGGGCCTCGATCGTTCTTGATTCTAATGGTCTTTGTGATCATATGCCCTTCGTATTTCAATTCCTCTTGGATCTCATCATCAGTGTATGAAGGATCTACTCCCCGGATGACCACTGAGAGCAAGGGCGTACGCCTAGGAGGAGGTGCCTGTTTACGACGGGTGTCCTGTAATGAAGTTAATTGAGCATTCTTTCCGAATGTGTCTATTGGGACCTTATTCCTGATAGTTGAAAATAGAGATGAATCTGTAGTTTTTAGAATAATGCCATTGCGAGTATGAACTATTTCCGAGATAGCTGCACGTGGTAGGTATTTTCGTAATTGAAGCGCAACAAATTTAGAGTTAGAAAACTTAGTATCGAAATTAGTTAGGAGCATACTATAAATCGATGTTGGAACAGTGTGAGATTCTTCATTTACTGCATCTGCGATGATCATTTCATCTGTATCGGAGTCTGAATTAGAATGCAAGTGCTGCTTTTTTGGTGGAGGTGAAGTAACGAGGCGGGCGGCATAGCTCTGTTTCTCCTGAGGAGACCTAGATCTAACTGAGCTGGTCGAGATAACAGAGGATGTGGATGCTTGTGAGCTTTTCCGCTGGCGTCTATTTGTAGCGCTAGAGTCCGTCCGTGGTTGTGCCTTGGTGGCACGAACAGATGGTCCGGCTACGACGTGCGGGAGATTAGAATGCTTGCCGTTAGTCTTTGATCCGATTGCCTTGCCAGAGTCCGCCATAGTGTTATACCAGCCGATGGGCAAGAGCCCAGGATAAAGAAAGAAGCTGTGTCAGATGTTTTAATGAGAAATGAATATATGAATGATGTAGGTGAGAGTACCCGTTTGGATAGTACTCAAGGTAGATTGAGACTTCTACCAGATCCGTAGCACTGAAGACCCTTGGCTAGATCAGTCTGGACTGCAGTGCTCGAAGAAATGGCGTGGAGAAGCACCCAGGATGAGGAACAGGAAGGAATTCCAAAAAGCAGCTGTTCTGACGTCTGGTACGTCACAGCTGTTAATGATCGATTGATTCAACAGTCGATCGGAAGTATTGTGTGCATATTTTATGTTACCCCTACTTATTTATATGGGTTGAACTATGTAACTGTGGGAATGTAGTAAAGTTCTGTGGAAACATTATATTGTGCTGATGTAAAATCGATATTATTATTTTCTGTGGTTAAATGTGAATTTGGAGGAAAAAATACATAATTTCTTTCTACCATAGACTAGGAATTTTCCATAACTGAAGATTTGTTAATTTTCACTATGCATTTTATAGCATCGCTATTTTTGTATGCAATGCATATTGAAAGAAAGAAGTTTTCAGTAAAACAATGTATGAGCAATGAACGGATGAACCAACTTTTCAGAAATGAGAAAACGTTCGCAACTGGTAGGATTGGGTTTGGTTACTTTAAGTTTAGTTCTTTCTCGTTCTGTTGATATGGCAGTGTCGTGTCTTTTGACACATCTGTATCTTTTCTTTCCGCAACACGCACGAAACTTCGTCCTACCACGGGTTCTGCTTCTTCTTTGTTTAGGTTCGGTTGTACCATCGGTACACATGAATTGAACATCACCTTGTACGTTGTGATCACACTTCAATCGCACACACATATTTCGAACTTGTTTCCGACGGTTAGCTTGGTTCAAGTAAGCACCATATTGTATCACTGATAGATTCTCAAAACCTTGCATCTGTGAAAACACCATCAGACAGTTTGTTGAGATCACTCTAGTATTGTTGTTCACATTACTATCTCCCTTGTACTGGATTGGTTCACTGCTTTGATAGTAGACAAGTTCGTTTATGCGCAGAGGTGTTTCTACTTCTCCAGTAGCAATCTGCAAACGAACTGAAACTTCTTTCATCAGCTCTTGGTTATAGAGACCTGCACGGGCCGACTCTGTTATTTCTTTGGGCCGGGCCGGGCTTGGGCTGGCCGACACTGATTTCTCTTCAGGTCGGGCTGGGCTGGGGCCGATCAATTGCATTCTTTAATAATTATTGACTTTCGTTAAACGATAACTGGAATAAAGCCAATCGTTGAAGAAGTGTGTCCGTGAAAAATGTTACAAAGAATGCAATAGCTATTTACAGTTTGTGTTGCTTAGCGGCTCCACTTTCACTATAGAGGATTGCAGGCATTATGCGGTAAATTGAGCTCTGACCTTGACCTTCACTGAACTCAAAATATAACAAGAAGGGGTGGGAATGTTTTGCCTGTCGCTAAACAATATTTCCATCTTCACTTTATGCTAAAAATCAATTAAGTTAAATTTTTGTTACAGGGAATGGAGTTTTTGTTCTGTCGGTGACAGGCTAAGCTCTAGGAGGCAATGGTGCCATTCGGGAGGCAAGTGTCAGGTTGTAAACCAGAGTTTAATAAATGTTTCTGAGGTTAGGTCAAATTTAGTACTAAATTTTGAAAGATTGGGGCTCGAGCTAATTTTTTTAAAAAAAATATCAGGCTGGTGTCGGGCTAAAAACTTTTACAATTTATTGGGCCCGGGCCGGGCTTGGGCCAAGAATTTTAAAAAACTTATCGGGCCGGGCCGGGCTCGGGCCGAAAATCTCTAAAACTTTTCGGGCCCGGGCTGGGCCGGGCTTAGGTACGTTCGGGCTGGATTGGGCTCGGGCCGAAAAATTCGGCCCGTGCAGGTCTCTCTTGGTTAGTCACAGATTTAATCCGGTTTATCAAAATACCGGCCTTTTCAACACCTGCACCTTCGCTCATTGCGTTAGTTATTGTTAACATTGCTTTTCTCCTCGCACTTTTCATTATGCCTTTTCGTTCCGGTGCATCATTAGATAGTGTAGTTGTCTTCGGAATGTTAGAAGAACCATCAGTATCGGCATCGCAGCATGGATCTTCTAATGGTCTTGCATTATCTATTCTATCATCATCTTTCGTCGGGAAATTAATCTTTTTATCTGTAACCTTTCGTGACATATTGTTTGTAATTTTAGTAGTAACCTCATCAGCCGGTATATGCAAATCTCCTTTTAGATTATGTTGCAGGCGATCAAAACTTCCTTGTATAACCTGTATTTCATTTGAAAGAGATATGTGTTGTATCAGTATTTGTTCTAGTTTTTGAACGTTCGATTTTTGTATCCGTTCTAGTTTCTCAGCGTTCGATTTTTGTATCTGTTCTAGCTTTTTAGCGTTCGATTTTTGTATCTGTTCCAGCTTTTCATCATTCGATTTTTGTATTTGATCCAGCTTAACAGTTAGTAGTTGACTCGATTTTTGTATCTGTTCCAGCTTTTCATCATTCGATTTTTGTATTTGTTCCAGCTTAACAGTTAGTAGCTGACTGATCGTGCTAACAAGATTATCCTGACGATGCTCAAACACGTTTTCGGTGTTTTCGGGTATAGTTTCCACTAAAGTACTTGGTATATCCATTACGTCAGAATTTTGCATATCACTAGTTCTTTGTATTTTCTTCCCACTTCTGAAAACGGTGAAACTCATAAAAGAGATATATGTTTGCAAATATACCTCGTCCTTACTTGTATTCAGAACTTTAAGGTCCCTGGTTCGATCCCGGGTTTCGGCACCAGATAAAACGAAAATATTTTAATTTTATTTAGTTTTTCGTTCTAGCCCTAATCCGCTGAAATACCAAATCTATCCCAATAAGTTATAACATTAAACATATCAACTAATGACTACTGACCATTTTTAGTGTCCAGATATTGTCGATTTATTCTTCTATCTATACATACATATTACATCAACAGCCATTCTTTTCGTGTATCGTGTCAATAATAATGTTTACCATGACGACCGATTAATTTAATTACTTATTTTCTCTTTTTTTTCAAACTGTATATATGTTTTACGCCTCTGATCATATATTAATAAAATAGGTACAGATTGTCAATACCATTATATACCGTTGTAACTGGCATTGACAATTGTTCTGGAATCTAAGCATGTTGTAATATGGTTTTTTGCCCAACAGATGTCACCATTGTCAATTGTTTTAAGTTAAAATTATGTTGTAGTACGGCTTGCCGCTCAACAGATTTCGGTACTGTCAGCACGGTTAGTGAGATATTAAAATGGCAGGAGCACGCTTGACTTTCGAGCAGCGTAAGTACGTTTTGAAGTGTTTTATCAGGTTTGGGAATGCCATCGAAGTGCAGCGTCAGTGGAGAGGGGAATTTCGTACTGGACTGTGAAAGATAAACTGTATCGAAGACGTGAACCCTCGAGAACCTTCACCAGAAGATTACAAAGGTATATGCATCAGTCTCCATTGATATATTGACCGCTGTAGCTGCAGCGACCGCTCGTCATTCTGTTAGGTGTTTGGTCGCCAACATTTTGAACATCTGATGTAAACATATGCTTACTTGATGGTTTGTAATACATGTTTGAACAATAATTGAATGTAATTAAGAAATATGATATATAGTTTTTTTTTCTTAAACAATGTATACATTTTTCTGCCGAACTCTGTATTAGGTGAGCATACATTATAACTTCCAAATATGCTTCATTATATCACTGATGATAGGCTGTCGAGGTTGGTAAATAAAAGTTAGAGCGTAAACTGTGGTGCAGTTAACCGCATACTACAACAGTTGAAAAAAACATGAGTGTGCCTAAGCACATGATTCACTGTATAACGTACACTGTTGGTTGTATGTCTTCGCAGCCATCGTCCTACACGTCTTCATGTTACCCACACAACGTCATCGATTACTACTGAAATGGGTTCGTGCTTAGCGTCACTGGACCACTGAGCAATGGCACAACGTTGAAAGAACAAGGAATCATGATACTGCCTTCATGACATCGATAGACGGGTCAGAATCCGTCTATCCGTCTTCCAGGGAAACAGTTATTCGAGATGTGTACAGTAAGATGTCAGTCCGTTGGTGACTCCATTGTGATTTGGGGAACATTGACGTAATCATCCAGTATTGCGTGTGCTGTGACGCTCCGATTTTCATCCCAATGTTACTTACTTTTACTAATATATATTTACTCTTATTCATAACCTTGGTATTGAATCTCCTTATTATTCTAATGTTTCCTGTAACACTTAGTCGATCCTTTTATATGCTCTGTTCAGTCTTTTGTTCATTTTAGTCAGTATTGATACGTTATAATTTTTCTTTATTCTAAATTCTCATTGTAATTTTTGCTAATTAAAAGGAGTTAGGCTACTTTGGATGGATGCTGTTGCAACTTAACGATGGCAACCATCTGGTGTTGAAATCCGGAAGGTGGCCAAGGTCTTGTTGCTTCTCTTCTTTCTAGTTAATTCAGAATCCACTGTTTAGCCAAGAACCAAGATGGATTTAAATTTTCTCTTGCGTCGTAATTTTCTTCTTTAATAAATTTTGTTTGAAATATGTTAACTTAGTAGAGGCTAAATATTGGAATGATTTCTCCAAGAAACTTTTACAATATACGAAATTGTCGCAAAACATTTTTTAATCGACCGGAAAGAAGAAGACTCGCTCATTCATTAATAGACATTGGATTTTTATGCACTTAAAATTAATGAAATATTCGTGCAACTATGCTGTTAAATGTGTTAAGACATGCACTTAATGTGTACTAAGAATGCAATAAAAGAGCATTTTCAAACATTCAGCAAAGCAATTGTGACAAAGTTTTGTAGGTGAAATATAACATTGACATTGTGCTTTAGCTTTCAGGGACTTCTCTTCGGAATTTATGACAGTTATACGTTATATACTCCTAACTTTTTAAAACACACAGAAATTATAAGATTAAAATAAAATATGAGAACACGATTTCTAATTTTTCTTTACATTCGTATTTTAGAGTGCATTCACTTTACACGAGTATAACTTTTCTACTAGTTTACACTAAAAAAAAGTTTTTAAGGATTTACCTAGGTACTCCTTCCTGTAATTAGCCTTACAGTATACCACAAGATGTTTCTTTTCAATTGTTGGTGTCAGTTTGCGACATTTGTACCCAGAAAATGACATTAATATAAGTAGATGTTACTGGACAATATTTTTCTATTTATAGAGAGAAGCAAATTTAGTATCTATATTTTCCGACAAGTTGAAATTTAACATTTAAAGATATTTTCCCATGGCTTCAATTGTTTTGTAGTCAGAGCAATAACATCCATCAATTTCTTTTCCACAGAGCGCCGAAATTTTCAAGAACTGACTGAAGCCCGTGTCGAACTTCAACTAGAGCTAAGCATGCACTGAGCAACATTCCTCGAGTTTCTTGATTTTGAATTGATGCCGACATGGTATTACAATGTCTTTATCATTATGAGGTTTATCTTAATTTCTTGGCAATTGTAAGCGTCTTTGCTCTTCTGGCCGGTTGCTAACATTATTGGTCCTCCATGAACTAGGCATTCTTCCATCCTTTCAAGCAAAATGCCGCTTTGTTGCACAGACAGGTAAATGCATTGAAAATACATTCCATGCTGTACGCATACATATGAAATAAAAACATATAGAATATGCTCAATATGTTCTTAAGCACTAATATATGCTCTAACCTTTGAAATGTGCATTTACATGCACCATAACATTTCAAATTCAAGGTTTATTGTGCTGTTAGAAACCCCTACCAAGTTTAACAGAGACGCATATAAGCAAACAAAATATGCATTTGCATAAAAATCCGATGTCTACTCATTAACGAATACTTGTAACTCAAGGTAGTGGGACTGATTGCAACAAGTTTGCACCGAAATCGACTGTTCTTTTCTTTTCTTTGAAAGTTACTATTGATCATATTCTTATCAGTAATAAAATAATGAAGAGAGAAGAGGAAAATAAGTGCTCATTCTTGCCTGACTTCAGTTCCCAGCAATGCAATTTATTGGTAAGCCTCAAAGAACGTACCTCAAAGAAGGACCATACAGTGTTAAAATCAAATAGTTTTATTATCGTGGTATACATGGTATAGTTTTGAAATCCAGAGGAAAAGAGAAGAAAAGGAAAGGGTACCTTATCCTCGATTGAGCAGTCCGGGTAGTCCGGACGCAGGTAATGCGAGACATTGGGAAGAGTAGGAGACTTACAAAAACATGGATTATATTGTATCAAAACCTAATACTTTTTAATGAATAGTATCGTGGAACATATTCTTTTAAAAGCGGGGGAGAGGGTAATTCATACGTTTCATGTCCATCTGGCTGGTCTAGTGGTAAGCGCGATCCTGCTTCATTTGTCCCGGGTTCCATTCTCGGCAGAAGATCCCTGAAAATTTTGAATGCAGTACGTAGTGGTTCAGATTTCATTTAAGTCGCACATCCATGTTTCATATACCCTCGGTGCTGAAAGGGATGCTAAATTCTAATCCAATCAATCACACCTCACATATCACATCATCATCACTGGCATTCTGCCATTATTGGCAGGTCACTTGCCACAATAGAGAAGTTTCCATGGTCCACGGTCTTCAGCTAATCTCTTCGTCTTCACGTACGATTTCTGTTTTGATATCGCCCAATAATTGTAGCCTCTTTCACTTTTCCCTCTCCTCTCCTTCCTGCCACCACACTCTTAGCATGTCCCTCATGATACAATTTCTTCTTAGCCAAATGGTGGTAGATTTTCTCTACCACCATTCTAACACCCTCTTATTCGTTTTCCGTGCAACCCAGCTAATTCTCTCAATTCGTCTCCATATCCACATTTCGAATGCTTCGAGTCGTTTTATATAATTTTTGCGTTATGTGCATGTTTCTGACCCATACAATACAATATTCCACACGAAACATTTTATGAGTCTTTTACTCAATTCTTTATTTAAGGTCCTACAAAATAGACTTTTCTTTCTCCTAAAGGCTTCTTTCGCCATTCCTATCCGTGCTTTATTTCACGTTCACACTTCATATAATCACTAATAATACTACCTAGGTATCGAGAACTAGTCATCTGTTCTATTATTTCCGCTCCTACTTGTATAGATATTAGTTCCAATCACAATGGTTTCTGTCTTTCTAACATTTATTTTCTTCACATGTTCTTCACAGCCTTTCTTCAAGTTTTCTAATATTCCTCAAATTTTATTTGTTTTTCTCTTTAGATTTCGCAACAAACGCTATATCATCTGCAAACTATATACACCAAATCATTCTATCTCCTACCGAAATGCCGTGTTCATTATGTATACTGTTTTCATTTCTGTTCTAGATAGATGTTAAATAGATAATGTAGGCGAGAGACAGCATCCCTTCGAACCCCCCTTCCAACTGCACTCTCCTGTGTCATTTCTTCCCCTATTCTAACACTTACTTGTTGGTTCATATATACCATATTGAGAAGATAAATTTACAGCTCATTCTTCGCTCACTTTAATCTCAAAGCGGGGATTATGGGAAAGTCCAAAGGAAATATACTGTACATAATATTGTTATATTGTATCAAAATCTAATAAATTTTACTAAAGGAATGAGGACTAGTAAATCCGTATCTTGATTCTCTAATGATTATAACTCCATACAGTGGAGAGGATTGGGAAGCATTAAACAAATTAAGCGTCAGTGGTGTAGCGTAGTGTAGTTGCTAGTGTTCTCATCTTTGGTCCGAGTCGCCTTGTGCTCAATTCCCGGAAGGACATTCGGTAAAAAAAAAAATGTAAAAGCTCTTTCAGGTCAGCCATCCTGAGTGAAGTTTTCTGGGTTTTCTTCATTGACACCAGGTAAATGCTGGGATGATACCTAACACATTTGTCAGAAGCCGCTTCCTTCTCTGTCTTTTTCTTTCCAGCTCCTCAATTTCCCGAGTAGTGTGATTGTCAAGGCACGTATGGATATAAATGCCGAAAACCCAGACAGCTAATTCCTAAACCTAACAAAATAAGCATCATATTGCTCCAAAATCGAATTTTTTTTTTCGATTATAGTATCGTGAAACATACTTTTTGAGAGCGTAAACGTAATTTTTCGTAACTGAAAGATTTTAACCTTAAATATTGGGAAGCGTCATCTATCTCCAAAGATTTATGTTTACCTCCTTCAATAAATATCTAGAAAATTCTTTACTCGATCATATCAGAAAACACCGGACAGTACCTTTCATACACATACTTTTTTGTTCATTCTTGTTACTGCAAACATATAAGATCATGAAAATTAAGTGACGTGGTACTCAGGACTGACTCTGTTACTACTAGACTCGGTATGATGCACCTAGACATACGAAACATGGATGAAGAAAAAAAACAAAGCAGCAGGGGCATTTTGTATGATAATTTAGCATCAATCTTTCTTTATGACTTCGTTCAAGAATGGCAAGCAACTGGAACTTGAGGCATGAACGCCGACTGCGTGGGTGCTCTGGGGTTCCGGCACCCACACAAATAATCTTGTGGGTGCGCCGCACCCACAAGATTTTTAATTTGAACCCGGGTTTGAATCCATTCCTCTTGTGTTTAAGTCAGCCGTGTTACCGACTGAGCTAGGGCAGGCCCAACTTATCCTTATAGTACCGCTATATTTTACTTTATCACACCACTGCCCTTTATGACAGTGTTCATAGAAGTTTTTAACTAAAAATAAATCAACTAAATATCGAGACTTCCCTAAAAACATATATGTTAACACGTCCCGTCATTGATATGCACCTACATAAATTTTGGAAAGTCGGCATTGTTGACGTGAGGAATTGCAAACTAAGCTTCAAAAACTAAGAGAACACGAATAGGTAACTTAAAGCTTGACATGATAATCCTTCCTATTGTTATTACACACTAATTTGAATCAGTCTGAAAGAGAAAGTTACAATGTGCTTGAAATGTAGTGTTTCAACTGTATAAATTCTTTTTTTTCTTTTTCTTGTTTCTATATTTTCTTTTTTTATCATTTATTCCGTCTTCACATGTTCTAACATGAAATGTATAATCACTGAAATGAAGAATTTCTTTTGAAAGGATACATTTGTCATGAATAAACCAGAGTCTTGGAATGGTACTTTCTTTTGTCCGGGTCAGAGAACGAAAGTTATTAGTAAAGAAAATGCAAAAGGAGTCTCATCATTAGTGACTCTTTCTCCAAGTTAAGTTGCTAGATCGATCTTCTCTCCCATATCTCTGCAGCTAAGTAGGCGTATCCTTAGTGGATCTGTAATAATAATAATAATAATAATAATAATAATAATAATAATAATAATAATAATAATAATAATAATAATAATAATAATAACTTTCAGATTTAAAATAAATGTAATAATAAGAAAAAGAAAGCCAATCATTTATTCTTCATGCGAAACTACAAGAAGATGATCATAGAAATACAATATTTCAGCAATGAAATCATCGGTAACCAATAAAGTGCTTAGAATTACAGGTCAGATACTGTCCAACCATTGACAATGGACAAATATAACATGGAAATCAACACGGATAGCAACACCAAAGTCGTTGCCCTTTGTTATTTATTTCATTCATCCTTTTTTTTTTTCTAAGTCAGACCCCATTGCTATGGTGGCTGAGAGTTTTTAGGGTTGCTAAGATGATAGGTGACAATCTATATGACATTTAAACCTACGTTTAGACAACAAGAGGTGAGCCAGCTGGCCTGGGAATTGATAGTTCGTTGTTCTTTATTATTTACTTCACTCATTTCTTCATTTTTAAATATTTTGGATAAATCTTATTTTCCCTATGCGAAGACCAGAAATTTCGCCTAGCATATTCATATAATTGGTTCTAATTTCTTGCGACAAAATAATCAAAAGACATATTAAAGTCTTCATGTGTGTACAAACACTTAAATTCTTTGAAACTGCAATTATACAAGAGAATCAAACAAAAAGTTTGAAATTTATGCATGATTATGTCAGCCAATAGATATAATATGGCTTTTATGTAAGTGACGTTGTATACCGTTGTATGATACTATCTTAACACTATCCAAGGATACCAGAGTAGCATCACTTGGAATATGAATGAGAAATTTCAATTATAGGGACAAAACAATGAGAGAGAAAGAGAGAAGGAGAGAGAGAGAGAGAGAATTACTACATTTGTATCGTACTATGACCTTCTAATGAATCATTTAAGTATGGTTATGGTTGCGACATATGTAATACGTTATGTTGTCTTCTCTAAATTTTATCATTGGTTGACCACCATTTAAGGGTATGTATGAATGACAAGTTAGTATTGTTTAATTTGAAGAGTCTTTCTTTGTAGGTCATTTCAGTTATTGGGCAGATTTCTTTTAAAGATTTTCCATTAAACTTATAAAAAGGTTGTAAAATTGGTTTAAAGCCTTTCTTTCATATTAAATACTTAATGTGACACAACTGTTTCTTTTTTTTTTAACTCAGCCAATCAAAACTGTCCTAATTTTGCCAAAGTATAAATTTAGCTTAATACTTAAGACGATTTTTAATAATTTTTCCTAAATCTCTCTATCTCCTTTTTCCTTTCTTTTTATTTTGTTACTGTTTCATTCGTTATTTAATAGCTTTGTAACATCATCGCTCCAAAACTAAGACATAATCACGCACCCATAAAAATCAACTCTTAAACTTCTATCAAACTTATAATTTAGTTCAAGGGTAAGGATTTAAAAAAAAATGTGGTCAGGGTAAGCAAATCCATGAACCAGGTAAAGGGAGTGGTTCTTTAGTATTACATTTCAGTGGATTTCATTGACATTATATACATATATAATGTACGCCGCACAAAAATCTATTCCCATTATTTTATTTAATTTGTTTCGCAAACTTTCTCTCCACACTATTTGTGTAGTTAGTTTGGAATATGTTTGTGTATTAATACCTATAAGAAGTTACGTAAGAAGAATTTGGAAGTTTCGATTTAAATATCACTGTTTACTAACTTGACTATATTTCTTTGAGACAAAAATGAGATATTGGTTCATACGTTTTCTGTATCAACGTCAACAGGCAGTCGTTTTGCATGAAAGCTTTGGGGCATAGTATGACAAACAAAACAGCTTTACTGTATGAGACGTCGGATATAAAATGCACAAGTGTCGTCAACATGCAGTTTTTTTGTTTTCTTTAAAAACAATCACTGCAGATATTGATGCATAGTATCTCAAACAATGTGACTCTATGGATATACAAATTATTTGTATTCGTTATTGATACACGAATGTAGGTTATGAGTTAGAGGTATTAACCAATATTGAAAATGGAATGGAATTCACATTTTTATTAAAACGACGGGATGACTGGGAAATAAGATGAAAATTGTATTGTTCCGTTCAAAACGGTATGTTAATGAGCCTACTACTATCTGAACATTATCGCAGTGTACAACCTTATAGCTCTCGCATGGGAATATCAAGTGCTTTAGTGCTGGACGTTTGTTGATTCCTTTACCTAGGTTAGGTCTACGTTCGTAGAACCACAGTTCGTAGAACACTTAATAAATACATAAAATTACTTCCAAAATTTTACCAAACATTACATTTAATATATTTCTTTTTAGATCACTATTGTTCAGTAGGCCTATAGAATTTTTGTCTCTAGAGGACAATTCACGAGTTTGAAACCTAGTCAAACCATGTAGATTTTCTTATAGTGAACAAATACTGGATCGGATCCGTTATAGGACATGATAAAATATTTGTAAATAAGAAAACTAATTTGTGTTGTTATATTTATGCTGAAAATTAAATCTTCTGCTTGTATATTTATCGAAAAAGTCTCGAGTTTCTCTCTCTCTCTTTTTTTTTCTTTCGGTTAGGGTAGTGAATTAACCTTATATAGGACTACACGATTGGCACGTATTATCTTCTAATTGAAGTGATCCCATACATTGTGTATCTAAATTTCTTTGGAAGCGTTCTTATTTCATTGAAAAAAATATTTCATCACTTATTTCCAATTATTGTCATTCACTTTCATTCATTTCGTTCAATCAAAATTTTTTCACTTCAAACAGTAGAAAAATATTACATTTTTTACGAGTAATATATTTTTAGTAAAATAATCGCTTTTGTTTACAAGATATTTGCTGTTGTTACAATGTATCATTAACCATGACGATGTGAATAGATTTAGACACAACAACAGTTATTATTATTATTATTATTATTATTATTATTATTATTATTATTATTATTATTATTATTATTATTATTATTATTATTATTATTATTATTATTATTATTATTTTGAGTTTAACGTTCCATGAGTTCATAGATTGAGGTTGAGAGAGACGGTAATTATTAGAATGAATGAAATGGTCGAATGAAGAAAGTGGGAGGAAAGGGAGAATCCCGAGAAAGCTCGTACACACAGTGTTTGTCTACCAGAAAGCCCACTTGACGCGAGATAAGTTTGAATCAGGGACTCTACGCAGCAAAGGTGAGCGCTCTACCACCGAAATATTTGAAAATACCGAAAATGTACACTCGTGTCCAAAATGATTGTCGCATACCTATAACTGTCTTCTTGTAAGAATATAATTTGATAATGATTTTGCACGGTACTTTTAATACTGATACTCTGTGCATAATCGGGAAATGCATATTTGTGGTAAATTTCATAGGAAAAGAATTATAAATACGAATATTAGAATGAGTAAAACAAAATGTTGCTAAATGGACAAGAAAGTTTTATTTTCATTTTATTGTTCTTATTTACTCCTCTTTTGTCATGCAATTTGCCACATGCATGTCTTTGCAGATTATACACATATTAACATTATAAAAAATACCAGGTGAATTCGTTATCAAATTATATTCCTACAACAACTTTTTTATAGACATGCGACAATAATTTTGGACATGAGTGTACATTTCAAAATTATTTTCTGTGTATTAATTCTAAAAGTATAACTCATATTTTCAAGAAGAAAAAGAAAAAAAGCACTGTATAGCAAACAAGAGCAAAAACCTTAATGATATGTAAGAATGCTGCACTAAGAGACAAATCGACTGCTTGTTTTGGAATGTCCACAATATAAAATATTTAGGTATGTAGGCTATACTTTTCGATTTTCAAGAAAGATGAAAGTAATTTTAGATTATAATATTAGGATTAGAATTCATAAAATATAACAAAAATTTTAAGTGGTAATAGTGTTAAACTGTTTTCTTTGAATTAGATTTAGGATTTAGATTTCTGGGCTTGCAGCATCTATGGTCATTTAACCCGTCACGTATGAGCGATGACGGCCCTCGGCAAGCACACTACGCAGGAAAAGGGAAAGAAGAAGTGATTGGGGGATGAAGGAAACGGCCTTGGATCTATAAGTTAGGTACCACCCCGGCATTTGTCTGGTGTCAATGAAGGAAAACCCAAGAAAACTTCATTCAGGATGGCTGACCTGTAAAAGCTTTTGACACTTTTTCGATCAAGTGCTCCCACCGGGAATTGAACCCGTCCTTTGAATTAGAAGAAGTAAGATAGTGCACTACTGCAATGTTGACAGTGTTACTGCTTTCAAATATGTAATGGTTACTGAGCTCAAATCCCTTTCTCGGCGACTGTTGAATGTTTACATTTTCGAGGTCGACTTGGATATCTTACAATTAATTATTACGTAGATTTGCCATTTGTATGTTTAGTCTATAAGAAATAAATAATATAGAACTAAATACAATCTCGTGCTCCAGTACATTTTAAACTGTAAATCTAGGAAATAAGGAAAATACACAATTGCTTATTTACCATTTTTTAAACTTATATACAATATTTCTGGGTATAACCAGCATCTAACAGCTTAAGCCTATAACCTATTCGGGGAGAGAAGAAAGAAATGGTGAAGGAAGGAATTGGCCTGCGACCTGTATGATAGGTACCATCCGGCATTTGCCTGCTGTACTGAGGATTGCTGATCTTAAAAAGCTATTACGTTAGGAATCAAATAGACAATCATAAAGCCTCTAGCGTGGAAATACAAGGTCTGTATGATAAGTAATGAGACTCGCCGCGCCGCGGCGCGCGTGTCGCTGGAGCGGGTTTGTCGGTGATGGAGGATGTAGGGGGGGGTCCGAGCAAATCAACGCACCGCGCGTCAGTTGGCTCCGAGCCTTAGTGGAGCGCGGACAAGCCTTGGACAAAGCCCTTGTGAACATTCTTGTCACGGCGGAAAATCAACAAACATGGAGGGTTCCATCGAACAGCGTTATGCGATCAAATTTTGCGTTCGCCTGGGGAAAACGGCTACTCAGACGCTTTCTCTCATCACGGAGGCCTACAAAGAGGAAGCCCTATCCAAAGCCCAGGTGTTTCGTTGGCACAGTGCGTTCCGGAACGGCCGGGAAAGCGTTGAGGATCTGGAGAGGGCTGGACGCCCGACAACAGTGACTACGGACGAAACTGTGGCAAAAGTGAGGGATCTCCTGAACTCAGACCGTCGATTATCGTTGAGATTGATTGCTGATGAACTCGATATGAACCACACAACAGTGCACAAGATTGTGACGGAACAATTGGGAATGAGAAAAATCTGTGCGAAACTGGTGCCGCGAGTGTTGACTGACGAACAAAAGCAACGACGTGTTGATTGTTGTCAGGAACTGTTGAACCTCATGAACAGTGACCCTAACTTTGAAGATGACGTCATAACAGGTGACGAGTCGTGGGTGTTCCAGTACGACCCTGAAACGAAACGTCAAAGCGCGGAGTGGCACACTCCTGCGTCCCCGCGCCCCAAGAAGGCCAGAATGTCGAAGTCAAAGGTGAAAACAATGTTGATTGTTTTTTTTGACAATGTGGGGGTGGTCCACAAGGAGTTTGTACCCCAAGGACAAGCCGTCAACGCCGCCTTCTACAAACAAGTCCTTGAGAGACTGCACAGGAGCGTCAAGCGGAAAAGACCGGCGATCGCTAGCCGGTGGAAGTTGCATCACGACAATGCCCCTGCCCACACCGCCTTCTTAGTGACCTCCTTTTTGACCCGGATTGGGGTGGAAGTCCTTCCACAACCACCCTACAGCCCAGATGTGAGCCCGGCCGACTTCTTCCTCTTCCCGAAGCTGAAGCCACGCTTGAAAGGAACCCGTTTTGCAGACGTCACAGCCATCCAAGCAGCCGTGACCACATTTCTAAAGGACATGCCGGCTGCTGACTTCCAGGGGGCGTTTGCAGCGTGGAAACATCGATTGCAGAAGTGCATCGACGCAAGAGGAGAGTACTTCGAAAGCTTTTAAGTCCCTGTACAGATCAGATCAATAAAACAATGTTTCCAGACCTGGTCTCATTACTTATCATACAAACCCTGTAGTTTAAATCATTATCTAGCTATTTAAATATGTTTACTTGTTGAAAATCAATAATTGTCATGTTATAACTAGAATCAACTTAAAATAATGTTTATTTTTTATTATCATTTTTTCTCGTATCAAGGATATTATACGGCAAAGTCTAATTGAGTTAGATAGAGCACAGGACAAGATTTAATAGTGGAACTTCATTTCTGCGTTGTTGAACCCAGTGAGCGAATTGAATATTTACCTAATGGGGATTACTTTCACCCATATATACACCTAGTCATCTTTCACACTTTATGTATATACGAAATAATCTTGTGGGAAGAAGAATGTTTTTTCCGCATGAATAGGTAAATATTTTAAGAAATAAATGTCCGTTACAAAGGAACTCAAAAGGGTTTGAAGTGAGATGTTTCATAAACTGTTTTAACTCAAATAAAAGTGCATTATTTATTTATTTATTTATTTATTAGTTTGGCTACACAAAATAAAACTTGTTTCCTGTTTCTATCTGCACGACCATTCGAAATTAAATCTAGAGCGGGAAAAAGTTAACTCTACTAGGATATATATAATAAAACATCTAGCGTACTATATTCCAATCCTGAAAATACTTACCGTAGGAACTTTTGGTCTTTTGTTTGCAACACAACACATAGATGTAAATAATAAAAAAAGAAAACATTAAAAATCAAATAGTTACAAGTGATATTGTTTAAAATATATAATTACACAATTTCTCAGTCTAGTCATATTTCTTATACAGTTTACCCGATTTTGTCCTCTTACATTATTGTTATTTAATACGGTAGATGGTTCTTGACTTGTATAATGTTGAGTTGTGATACTAGAGGCATCACACTTTTTTTCTGTATGGTCGACATTTTTTTCTGAATATAGCACACGATCGACTTTACGTCTCACATTTGCCAAGAATAGTATAAGCTTAAACATAAAAGATTTTTAATTTTGAATGTGAAAAAATTGAATTTCAATACACAGTATATGATAACAAGCAAGCGAGATGTATAGTACTTCTGAAACTCTAATTTTTGTTTCCTAAACTCCCGAGTGTTTGGGGTTTACAATTGGTTATAACTGTAAAATTTAATATATAGATTAGTTCAGGCATGCAAATAACCACTCGCACGGGGCGAATGGATCATCGGTGCGGGCGAGTATTTAATATCATTCCGAAGGTAAGTGATTTCTCTTGTGCGATGTAGGTTAGTAGCTTTTTTCTAGGGCTAGTAAAATTTTGTTACTTATTTGCATCCCTGGATTAGTTAGTTGTGAAGACAGAAACTACACATAGCTGCTGATCGATCAGCTTAACATATAGAATTCGAAATGTGTCCTACTGGAATTAAAGTTCGAATATTTCACACCAAAGAACAATGCTTGCTGGTTATGCTCTGAAGAGGGAGATCGAGAATGCAGCTCAAAGTATAAAATACAGGATTATGCCATAGCTACGTCTTGCTAATTCACTTTAATCATATTCTTACATTACAATATTATGCTCTTGCTTTTATTTCAAGTACGCCATTTTGTAAAATTATTCAGCTTGAGCACTGCTTGAGAATCACTAAAAAAAACTATGTCAATCTTAATATATCGTTTAATTCCTTGTCATTTAATTCACACGTAACTGTATAATATAAATTGAATTAATACGGAAACATTTATATGTATAGACATTTACAATAAGATATTACTGTGTGGTCATTGTCTGTAAAATTAAATATTTAAATTACCTATCCTTGTTTTATTATTTATCAAAAACCTTCTTCATTTCCCTATATTTTATTCAAGATCTTTTTTTCTTACCTTCTTTTTCATTTTATCTCCATTTAATTGTCCATTTGTAGTTCAAGGTATGAAGTGAAATTTTTACACTTTAAAAATCGTATTTTCTGTACGCACGCATCTATAATAAAAATTTGTGTGTTTCAACAATAAAACAATCTTCGTGTTTCTTTTTTACTGATTCTCTGGCTCTTTACAGTTCTTAACGTTAAACTAAGAAAAGACCATGCCGTGCTCAAGGATTAACATTTTATTGCTCTGATTTGCATTGTAAACTCTAAAAAAATGAAAAAGACATTGACCAAACTCATATTAACAATGACCACCAACAATGCCCGTCGTCTTCCAAACTTCTGTGTCCTTTTATCCCAATTGCAGATTATATATCTGTAACAATGTTTTGTCTGACATTGATGACATTATTGACACGAATTTTGGGTATCATAGGTCTTCATGACCTGCACACGTTGTATGGGAAAGGTCGAAGATTTTCAAGCAATGACCATCTGCTTAGGATAAAGACATTAAAAGTTGTTTTATTATTGTTGTTGTTATTATTATTGTGTAGGGGAAAGCTTGTTAAAGAAAACTAGTATATAAGCTATGTGAAGATGATTTAGTACTGATTCGACACCGCAAAACCCCACAGGCAACAAGGTACCTGACGTAGGTACCTCTTACATTCGAAATGAAGGTAAGAAACATTTCTTCTGTAGTTACATACATCAGAACTTACTATCCTCAATTATTTCTAGTACATAACGTTCATCTTGAATCATAATGTGTAAACTGGAGTGAATTAAATTTATTGTTAACTTTTATGGATAATTGCGAGTACTTTAACACAGATGTGGATGGGCAGAAAGTTGTTATTAAGGGGTGTCGCAGAATTTCAACAGAAGAGTTAACATTTTTCAGTAAAAATTACACATTAGCTCAGCAGTGAGAAATGTTCCTCAAACCAACTTGTTCTGTTAAACTATGACTATGGTTACTCGAACAATAATATTGTAGTAATTCTATACTGAATTGGTATTCTAAACTATTATTATTATTAAAAGAAGTAGAGCGCTTACCTCTGGAGCGTGGGGTACCTGGTTCGATCCCTGGTGGACAATATCATGTGCGTGGTGCTTCCGTTTTTCCCGCATTCTCATTCCACTAATTGTTCCATCATCATTCATTTGCTTTAATCATCGTCTCCCTTAGCCCAAAGAACATAATTGTGGGACGTTAAACTGAAAGATTTAATTTCATTTTTCATTATTATTAAGAAAGAAACATCAAGCAGTAGGTTTTTCTTTGAGTCTGCACTGCCAAAGCAAAACAATTAGAAATGAATAATAATAAATAAATAAACTTTGCTAAGGTCAGTAAAGAGTATCTCACAAAACTTATCTTTCGAGTAAAGTATCTATGCTAGTAATTGAAGCAGTCAGTACTCCGTGTATGAGATATAAGGTTTGGATCATCATCATAATCATCATCATAGGTGTTCTGCCATCATTGGCAGGTCACTTGCCGAAACTGAAAAGCTTCTATGCTCCAGTCTTCCGCTATCCTCTTCCTCTTTACGTACGATTTTTTTTTTGCTTTGATATCGTCCAGTAATTGTAGTCTTCTTCGTCTCCTCCCTCACCTTGCTGCCACCATACCCTCTAGCACGACCATCATGATACAGTTCCTTCTTACTCAATGTCACAACTAGTTTCTCTTTTTCTTTTCAATCGTATCTAAAGTTGTTCTCTTCTCCCCCGGAGTATTTCTAAAACCCTCTAATTTGTTTTCGACTCGAAACAGCTAATTTCCTTCATTCTTCTCCACATCCACATTTCGAAAGTTTTCAATCATCTTTCATCTTTATTGTGCAATGTCCTTGTTTCTGTCCCATACAGTACAATACTCCACACGACACCGTTAAAGCCACCATTACCTGTGAAGATAATAACGGTTTTACTCCAACTTGAAAAAACAATTCAAAAATATGCTATATGGAGTAACGGACAGACATACTAACATTACGATCTTAGTTCATAAGATCCACTAGCATGATCATAGTGAGAGTACAATACATATACTTTGAGCAGAACCTACAACAGGCAGGTCTTGCAATCACCAGCAAAATGCCTTTAGGATGCAAGACTATCCGTACAGGTATTACAAGGATGTAGTACTCTATTGTTAGAAGTATTAATC
Organism: Thermobia domestica; assembly: GCF_964235325.1. Lineage (NCBI taxonomy): Eukaryota > Metazoa > Arthropoda > Insecta > Zygentoma > Lepismatidae > Thermobia > Thermobia domestica. Next base: position 158,520,636 of record NC_137455.1, on the reverse strand, counting down.
GATGCCGATAGTGTGCTCCTATAATCTAACTTTCTTGGAAATAAGACAGTGTAATGGGTAACGGATTATTGAAGTGATCCCCAACCTTTTACCAATGACGATACACTTTACTTAACATTCACAACATCACTTGTTTGATTTTTTAAATCAATAATAATATAAATTGTAATAGTATGAGCCAGTGGCGTATGCAAACGAGTTTGTGCTTTAACCCTCCCCCTTTGGTAAGATATTATGAAAAAATACTATAAATAATAAGATATATATATAGAAGTAAAACATGACTGTCCTGAAAGGTTATGAAATTGAATGCTTATACCCCGTTGAAATTTTGCGTGTTCCATTGGTGCAAGCATATAAGATTCTATAAAGTAGTTACTATGTACACATTGTTGCTGCCGTTGGAGGCGTTGACTCGTAGGTTGTCTCAAAATTGATTTTAATTTATTATTAAATCCGTAAGGTTTTTGAAATTCTGAAATTTCCCGACACACTTTATGGGTCCGCGCGACAAAACAGTGCCTCACGACACACCGGTTGAGAAGCAATGGCTTTAAAGTTTGAAGGTTGATCTTGAATGATGGTCTCTGCAGACGCCAATTGCATTGGATTCAAGCCAAGCCAATTTGTAACCAACGTTAATAATAGATCCCCCCTTCATAAGGTCGGTATTGCATAAGGACACATAACACAAAAGCTCAAATTATTATTATTATTATTATTATTATTATTATTATTATTATTATTATTAATAATAATAATAATATTAATATTATTATTATTTCAAACTATGCTATGTGTAAGTACAGGAATTCTTGTAGAGCAGCTATGCCCGTCCATCTGCCTTTCTGTCTTTCGACAGGTATCAGAGGAAGAACAGCAAGAAACTGCAAACAATGTCCTTTGAAGTGAATTTGTTGTTCCAGAAGATTCCATTTCGGCTCTACCCCTTTTATTTTAGCCGGAAGTGGATGGAGTTTCGCATTTCTAGTTTCAAACATTGGTCGCAGTAGATGAAGAACAGTAGGCGATAGCAATAATCGATTTATATATGAATTCATCCTTCAAAGAACAGGGGCTATTTCGGCCCTAAATTCTGTATTTAAACCCGAAGTGGTATAAATTAACTACTACTTCCAGTTCCAATATTGATCCCTATAGAGCGAAGACTGCAGTAAGTAGCAAGAACCGATTTTATGATATGAATTTATAGTTCCTAGAATAGATTTCATCTCAGTTTTAATCCTCTATTAAAACTAAAAGTTATAAAAAATCTGTCGTTGTTATATCACACCATTCGTGGAATTCTCGTACCTTTGAAATATTCTCGTAACTGCTAGATTACATTAAGAAAAAATAGGGTATAAATTAACAAAAGAAGACGAGAACATTTTCGAAACGAGACGGGAAAATGCTTTTCTAGGATTGAGATGAGACGAATATTCTACAAGATTTACAAGACGAAATGAGAAAGCCTTGTCTTGTCTCGTGGGCAATACTAACCTTTACTGACTTCTAAATTCTACATATGCCAAAAGTACATTACAGAAATTTCAAACTAAATGCTCTGAGTTCGTAGTTTGCTGCAGAGAGAGAGAGAGAACAAAAAGGAGACAATAAACCTAGCGTTGATAGAAGACAGTAGTGACAGGTAAACAACGCATAGTTTATGGTTTTTGCAGATACACCATTCGTGGATTCATGGCTAAACGTACACTGCCAACACTTGATTAATTCCATTCTGCCTATTTTGTTCCCTCCCCCTTTCTGTTCAATTTATTTTTTCTGTTCTGGCTCTGATCCTAGAAATAACCCTCTCCTGCTTCACACACCGGTCAGTTGGAAATGATTGGTCCATTGGATAGAGGTTAGGTGACTCTGGTACACATTCGAAGGTCTTCGGTGGCTCAGTGGTAGAGCGTTCACATCCTGTGCTTGGGGTCCCTGGTTCGATTCCAGCTCGCGCCGTGTGGACTTTGTGCTGGACAAACAACGTGCTCGTGGGTTTTCTCGGGGTTCTCCTGTTTCCTCCCACTTTCTTCATTCCACCATTTCACCCGTTTCTCATAATCACCGTCTCCTTTAGCCTAACCGGCATAACTGTGGGACGTAAAACTCAAAGATTTAATTTTTTTCATTTCCAACTCACCATTTCTTCTTGCTCGTTCGGAGCCATCTTGCTATAAGCGCCTGGGCGACGGCGCCCCTCGGCTCTGATTGTCTAAGCCTTTAGTTTTATTTAAAATGCTAAACTACACTACATATCGTTGTAAGTGTACAGGCTCCTAAAGAGTGAGCAAGCTTCTTGAAGAAGACTAAACGAGTACCTCAAGACTCGTTTCAGGTTGTCATTCAGTTTTGATCGAAAAAAAAACAAAAAAAAACAAAAAAAAAAACGACGTGAGCAGTTAAGAAATTTGTCCACTAGAGGAGCCACTGTATTGTGAGGTTAGACATGTAGAATTTGACATCTAGCGGAAGAGAGGTAAACTAATTTAACATACGAGCAACATTGTATGTTGTTGATTGCTTATTACGAAATTAAATTAAAATAAAATTTAATTCTGTAACTCAGCATAATGACCCGTTATATAGTCATCCGGAGCTCTGCGCCTCGCTTTACGCTTATGTGCATATGCTTACACAGTTAACTATAGTTACCGTACTCGCAGCAGTGATTTATCTACACTCCCAGCACCCCCTAAAATTTTCGGACACCCCTCGGAAATAAATTCCTTACACCTCCCAACTAGGGGGTATTCATTCTCGTTCTGCCTAAAGCCCAATAGGAATTTGTAGAAGATATTTTAAATGATCTTATGGGCGATTCTCTAACAAGTGGTCCATTGTCAGTAAATTTTCAAAATTTATTTGAAACTGTGATGTTTATGTTTTTCTATTAAGAAATAGTGTAACTATATACTGAGACATGCAAAATCTTTTTGTAAAATATATTTGTTAGGTTTTGATTCTGCACCATGCTTAATGCTTTTCACGCATCCTAATTTCCAAATAATTTTCAAACTAAATTCTAAATCTGTAATTATATGAACAATAGCAAAAAAATATGAAGGGGGTGTTTGGCAAAAACTTGACAATTTTGTTTTATTAATATTTGATTCTGGTAGGCAAATATCATAGTTTTATCATGTCATGTTTTGCTGTCCCGTGCGTAACGGAAAACATGTAGACTATTTTTCATCTTTCTTTTGCAATTGTAGAAGTTAAAGTACTCAAACTTTTGCCCCAAAGTAGAATTATTATTAGCCTGTTAGTGGTATTTATTATTATTATTTTTTATTATTCTCCTTATTCATTTCATGAGGTATTACGCACGGGACATTACAGATTTATGCAAGAAAGTGAATAAAATCAAGTTATTAAGATTTCAATGCGTGTTTATTTTTATTGAGGTTAAAAAATGAAGAATAAACTTTTATATTAACTCAAAGAAACATGAATTTGCTGAGAGAAACTAAACGAAACATAACTAAACGTAACTACAAAAAACGTCTACGTTAAGTTACATAGAAACATTTACCAAGAGGCTTAGAAACAAACTATTATGATAAATCACACTTTTTTCTTTTCACTACGAAGGTAGACATCTAAGTTGGTTTGACAGTCTTATAGGGCAAAAATGGATTCGCTCCAAAACAACTTTAGTTCTTTCAAAAACGTCTATTGGTTCTGGAAATTTATAGTTCATTCTTTCACCCTTTATCAGTAAATAGGTGCTTGGAAGTACCGGTATATTTTAAACTTGATCAAATGAGACAAAATAGATCCGTTCTTTTCATCAAAACAAGACTTTGTACAACTGTTGTCCATGTATTTCAGAATTGTTACTCTAATGTCACCATCTTCTTCTACATCACTTACAGACACACATACATACCGATATTTTATCCTATTTCTGGAAGAACCACAATCAAATTTTACTAGGAGAAATACACCTGCTCTAATATTGTCCACTCTAAGCTCGAGGGTTGGAGGGTTGGAATATCATCATGAAAATCGTCTTCAAAGTTGTTTTCTGAATTAATGTCGCTGTCTTCACTTGATGAATATATCATTCTGTACACTGGCACTCTTTTCCTTGAACCAATCTAACTTGAATTACCTTGTTCTTCTTCAGATTTTAGAGTGTTTTCCTCTTCTAAATGGCCAACAATGAAACAATGCGGAATGAGTTTTGCAAAAGGAAACGAGAGAGGAAAAGAGTTAGCCTATAACGCCACATTCTCACTTTATTTTTCAGTCTCACCTTGTCCTTATGTTTAAGTCTAAATTTTCTAGCCCTTTCTGCGCCACTCATTGCTTTTGTTGATCGATTCAGTTCATCACTGGCAATATTTCTTGGAAACAGAGTTACTTGCCTGTGAATCCATATTACTTATTTTAAAAAAATAACTCTCATTAAGGTTAGTGTAAAGGAACAAGTTTTGCCGATAGATGGCACTACAGTCTTCGTATCTCTCCCATGTATTTTTTCCTTTCACGAAAATTTACAATTTCTCTTACAAATTTCAACCCAGAGACTTTAAATTTTTAGAGAAGGAACTTCATAACCTATTAAAGAGAACAATCCGTACCGATTTTTTATTTAGAATTTTCTTCATTGTTGAAACAGTTCCATTGTTAAATGTTTGGATATCCATTTCAACAATCGAGCTATTTCAACAATGAAGAAAATTCTAAATAAAAAACCGGCACGGGTTATTGCCTTCAATAGATTATGAAGTTCCCTTTCTAAAAGTTTGAAGTCTGTAGGTTGAAAATGTTGAAATTTGTAAGAGAAATCGTGATTTTTTGTGAATGGCAAAACATACATGGGAGAGATATGAAAACTGTAGTGCCATCTATCGGCAAAACTTGTCACTTTAAACCAACCTTAAAGCAAATCTTCACTGTGAAGTAACAATCATACCAAGTAACCAAAAACCAACTGTTTCCCTCCAATTCACTTTCCCGCTTTCCATTTGATAATGGCAGCGTTCAAACGACTCAACGTTTGGCTGGTAGGTAGCACAGAGAATCGAGCAGCTCAACAGTTGTACAACATTATGTGGTTTGAACGCCACCGATCAGCGCTCAGACAAGTAGCCCAAAGACATGGTAATAACACTAAGCGAGTTGCCTAGCAAAGCAAGTCGATTTTGATACTTTGGAATGTAATTTAATTTATTTAAATTAAATTATGGATGCAAACTTTTTATGATTGTTAATGTTCAAATGTAATCTTAAAATATCAATCTCTTTAGTCAGGATATTGCATAATAACAGTCTTAGAACAACCAAACAATTGCATGGTTACTTTTCTGTCCCGTGCGTAACGATGAGTCAAAACAGAAAACACAATGTGACGCTAACTAAATTCTATTTTCCAATTTAAAAACATAATGCAGAGTAAGGAGAATGAATGTAGAACATAAGTGATGACATATCAAATTAAAATGCTGCCATAAATCACAGAGAATATTCAATGAAATAGAGGTTGTCAAATGAGCTTTTCGTCTGAGTCCCGTGCGTAATGCTTAATTTTGGCTTATAACTCAAATTTGCAATTGTTTTGAGTGTATCATTTTATTTATCTATGCACTAATAATTTCCCCCTTATTTTGACATACTCTTTATTTTATTCGAAAACATATTTTTGTTTAAAAAAGCAGTTTTTGTGTACAAATATCTAGTGCGTAACGCTAAGAATCGCCCTTGTCTTTAGCAATTCCCGTTCTGCCTAATCTTTGGAGACAGGGGATTCTATGCGAGGAGGAAATTTTTACGGAAATGCAACACCAAAAGCTTACTCCTAGTGTGTTTGTATGTAGATCGGAACTCATGTATAAAATGGCTGTAGGAACGAGGATGGGATCTAAATCCAAGCGGTCAAAATGCAAGGAAAATTCTGACAAGGACATAATCCATAGGGCAAAATCACAGGAATTTATATTGGATATACCAGTGCACGCCCTATATGATTATTTTCCCCTTCAATTGTTATATATTCCAAAATGTTATCTGTATTTTTTCAACTGAAATAACTTTTTTCTTCTTTTTAAAATGCTGCAAACTTAATAAAACGTAAAAATGTTATAATAAAAGAGCAGATTAGCTTTAATTACTTTCATACATACCCATATGAAAAGTTCAGGGTATTCCTATTTATTATACCTTTAATACATTTGAAATACGTTTAGCATATTACAGTAAGATCATTCATTTTAATTACGAAAAGTAACTGTGATGCTATTTGGTCTCAAAAAAGTCGTTCTTGTGTGGTAGCATATAACAGCCTTTTATTTTGAGTAATATATAAATATTTTAGTTCTCAAATACTGATCAAGATTTTTTAAGCAAATATATCAAAATGTGAAATATATACTTACTATAACTCACGTCTTTTGTTGAGTTGTGAGCATTTAAAAAAATGTTATTTCCGTAAAGTGAAGAATTTCAGATAACATTTTAGATGCATAACAGTTGAAGAAAAAAAAAAAAAAAAAACATTCTTTTATTAATCTACGCCTATGATTCTGTCGCTTGAATTTGGTCCGTTTTGTCTGAGTTTTCCTTGGGGTTTGTTCTCTTGAATTTTGTCCTGCATTCGTAATAATCTGTTTGGTAATTCTAACAGAGGCTGTAAGAAGAGTAACTATTTCTCCAAATTTCATCATAAATTTTAGATATTATTCTTCTTGTTCTCGGAAAAATGACGAGGATACAGTTCTTTATCAGTAGTGTTATTCACATTTACTTTGGTAAAGATGAATGTTAAAAAAAAAAAAAAATACCTGCGGGCAAGTGGAAAATTGATTGACTCAGTTGCAAGAAAGCCGTTCGACATTGTAACTGAAACGAACATAAATAAACTTAATTCGGTATAATATCAAATTATTTCACATTAAGATTTTACTCATATTTTCAGTAGTTCATCTTTAACGTGCTAAGAGTTGCAGTACGTAAAAGGTGTCACAGTTCACATCCTCAAGACATGTTTGGCCATATATTACGTAAACAATGCAAGAGGATGCATAAGGCGACTGTTAAAAAAGAACGTTAGTGTTCTACATCACAACTCCTTTTTCGGCATCACCTTATCAGCTGATTTGTCTTATATACATAATTCTATGCAATATGCAATAGTATCATATATACTTGCATTTTCATATTTGTATTGTCAATGTAAATAACAGCAATACAAAATATCAATATCGATATTGTAATACCTGTATGTTTTCTTGTAGTTTCAATCAAATCAAAAGGTCAGATAATCGAGGATAAGGGCCGTCTTACGCATCCTTTTGCATTGTTTGCTTAATATATGGCCAAACATGTCTTGAGGATGTGAACTGTGGTACATTTTACGTACTGCGAGCAGTAGTGGTTTTAGCGGGCAAGCCGGGTAGGCACGGGCCTACCCAAAAATTTTGAGAACTATATAAACACTAAAAGATACAATAAAGAGTAAATATATTTTCCACCTTTTATACTAATTGTTAATAATTATTTAATAAATAGCATCAACCACTACTGTAAAAGTAATTTCCTATTATCATTAACCAATCAAATGTATCCATACGCGAGGGAGCGGGCCTATCCAAAATTAAAATCCTAAAGACTGCGAGCCTTAGCATGCTGGAGGTGAACTACTGAAAAACTTATTAAAAATTTGTTGTGAAATGACTTTATACTAGACCAAAGTTTGTTTTATCTTCGTTTCAGCTACAATGTCAAACGGCTTTCATGCAACTGAATCAATCAATTTTCCATTTCTCTACAGGTAGATTTTTTTAAATATTATTTTTTAAAATCACATTCATTTTTACTGAAATATATGTGAATAACGCTGGTAATAGCAGAACTGTATCTAGTCATTTTTCCGAGAACCACAAGTAGAATAACATCTAAAATTTATGATAAAACTTAAAGAAAAAGTTATTCTTCTTACAGAATCTAGAATCTGTTACAATTACTAAAGAAAAATTCTCTTGAAGAAATCCCTCCCTGGATAGAATTCCTTGTCTCGAAAAATTAAATGGTGTCAGAACGAGAAGACACCATTAAAAATCTTACTATTTTGGATTTTAAAGATTTTGAATTCTTGTTTTTAAGTGCCAATAGAATAAAACAAGTTACTTTCAACAAGATAAATTTTCAAGCAAAGCACGCAACACAAGATTGAATGGAAATCAACCTTTACACGGCTGTAATAGTCACAACAACGTTTGATCAATCTATTGCTAACGATTTCGTTTCGACGTCACACCAAGCATGAGAAAGCCGACGCTAATTGGCTCTGTCTGAGAAAGGAAATCCAATGCAATCGTTTGTTGTATCAACGAATTTTAAAATTTGTAATAATAATAATAATAATAATAATAATAATAATAATAATAATAATAATAATAATAATAATAATAATGCAAGATTGCACCCCCCAGAATTTTTGAACACTCTCCTAAGTTCAAAATTCTGGATAAATCACTGACGCGCAGGATTCTCAGTGTTGCGAGTCAGCGTGAACAAATTTGAAATGATAATAGTGGCTAGTTATTTATTATCTCTGTAAGAGAACCGAAGAATACAGAAAAATAGACGGTTCCAGATTCAACCCTTGGTTACTCAAAGACATTTGAAGGGATCTTTTCATTATTATTATTATTATTATTATTATTATTATTATTATTATTATTATTATTATTATTATTATTATTATTATTATTATTATTATTATTATTATTATTGTTAACTGGAAGAATACGAGGAGATACTGAGCTTACTTCAGTTGACGCAAAATCACTTGTAAATTGTGTGTAAAACAGTAATATAGATTACGGTTTTCTGCCATCAACATAGAATAGTCTTTTTAGATGCTTAGTAGCAAAAGAACGTAGGGAATAATACTCCAATACATAATTTTGAACAAATATCTGATATAATAAAATTTCACTGATCCATGTTAATTCACACTGTAGAGTTAAAGTATATAAAAGTTCTTTTTTTACAACAAGAAGGAGAGTAATTCTAATTACTCCAATGCTGCCCTTCGTTCTGAATGAAGATGCGATATTACATAATTCCCTTCGAGCCAGGGTCATTGCACCTAAGGTTTAATTTTGATAGACTATAATAAATATAGATAAATTACTCTCCCATTTTTCTTTTCCTTTTTTATTTTATTTTTTTTTTAATGTCACTGTCCATATCCTCGTAGGAAGACAAAATTCCATGCCTGTGCACAATGTCATGGTTTTTGTATTTTTGGCAAGAGAAATTCCATAAGCATGGTATTAATTCGACCTCCATAATAAGTCTTTCTGGATCAATCTCCATTTTGGTTTTGCTATTATCAATTTTGCTTCTTAAATTACGAACAGAGAGCTACGCGAAACTGTGTAAACATCATTTGTTCAATGGCTCTATCTTCCTTCCACAGGGTGTAGCTTGGAGGGGGACTTGCGAGGCTCCTTCGCGCGTGTATGTCTCAGCGTGTATGTGTAAACTCCCATAAGAGACAATGTAACAATTTTGTCATCCATAGCGCTAAAGCGCAGAGTTCCGGATGAATATATAACGAGCCTAAGATTAATTCTCTTTCATAATATTTATTTTCTGGGAGTTTATACAGGGTGTATCGGAAGGAAAAGAAGAAACTTCGCACACATACATTTATTCCTCATATCAAAACAAGATAAAGGTTTATTTTATACTTTGCTGAGAAGTGCCTAGTTTCAGGGGTACGGATAGTTTAGTGATAATGCCCTCACATTGATTTCATTGCGACAATTAACAAACAACCTCGGTTAACGTGCTTCTTACGTCGAAACAAGAGAAAATTTATTTTATACTTTGCTGAGAAGTGTCCAGTTTCGAAGATACAGGCACTTTTACGCAGTTTCGTGATAATGGCACCACATTTGATTTACTGTGACTATCAACAAACAAATTTGGTCAACGTGTTTCTTATATCGAATCAAGAGAAAAGTTTATTTTGTACTTTGCTGAAGTAAATGCATATATTTTTCTGCACTTTCTAACTATTAATATTTGTAAATGTTTGTGCGAAATATATTTAACGTTACTATTGAAGCAATTATCTCTTTTGTTCCAGATTTCAATTATTCTATGGGCTTCAATAGCAGTTCTGGACGCTTCGCACATAAGTACTCCAAGTTACTTTAGCGGATCCAACATTCAAATTGTGTCTCCTTTTGCAATATCATCATTTCTTCAACCTGGTACTTTCACACTAGCATCTCCAAAGACTTATACCTTGTCACTGAATCCAGGTAAAAAGACATTAACAGCTCTTACAAGAAAAATTATTGCGATTTCGCCTAAGTCCCTCACAGTTACACCATCCTCATCTGGATCACATGCCCAAAAAGTGACCATCCATCGGGGATCATCAGGAAAGAAGACTTCCTCATCTGCAACTAAAGTTGCTCTTGAAGCAGGTCTTACTTCAGCTGCTGGTGCTACGTTACTTCAGGCAGTTCCCGAGTTTCTCACCATTGAAGCTGGTCTCGCCAAAAAGGATGGATCTCTCATACAGACGTCTCCAGCGGCAATATCTTTTGAAGCTGGAATTGCTAATGAAGGGTCGTCAGCAGCAACGGCTATATTGAAACCCACTGCATTTATTCAAGCTGGTGGGACTGGTATGACAACTGCTTTTATCGAAAGTGGTGCTGGAGGCTCATCTCAATTCGCTTTTCAAGTTCCGATAACGTTATCTGGAGGATCGTTTGGTTATCAAAATGTTCAGAATGCACAAACAGCAACCACTACAGCAACAGCTGTAGCTATACCAATTATTGGTGTTCCTGTGTATGCAGAACCTCCCATATTACCCCCTCCACCTCCACCACCACCACCTCCTCCTCCACCTCCACCACCTCCACCACCTTATTATCCCCCGAGATATCCTTATAGGGGAGGTTATTATGGTGGAGGAAATCGTGGTGGTAATAAAAAGCAAGGAAATCGAGTAAGTGGAGCTGGTAGCGCTGGTGTTAGCACTGCTTCTACTACAGCCACTGTAGGTTCTATTCCTGCAGCCAATTTTCAAGAAACAACCTACGAGTCCCACTACACTGAAGAAAACTTTGGTGGAGACACCTATGGTGCAGGGAATTACGCCGCAGGTGTTAGTGCCGGTACTGGACTAGCTCCTGCAGGATTTGTCCCTACACAGCCTTACTACCCAAACCCTGATGACGACTACAATTACCCGGACGCCAACTACGCTGGATCAAATTACGCAGCTGCAGGATTTTCTTCTCCCGGTGGCGGTGCCGGAGGAGGTGGAGGTGGTGCAGCAGGGGCAGGATTTTTCGCTGGAGGTGGTGGAGCAGCAGGTGGTGGCGCAGCTGGTGGAGGAGGTGGTGGTGGTGGTGGAGCAGGTGGTGGTGGTGGTAGCGGATTTGGCGGCGGAGGCGGAGGATTTGGTGGTGGGGCCTCAGGAGGGGGTGGTTTTAGTGGCGGAGGCTCATTTGGGTGAACAATCGTAATGAAAAAATAGAAGGTAGCCAAGTCATATCTGCTTCCGGAATCGAAAAAAAAAAAGTTGAGTTACAATTACGAAGTTCAACTTTCGATGTGACGAAAAGATCTTAAAAACACGAAAAATGAACATTATATACATACGACATTTTTCTTGATTTAAAAAAGAGACGGTATAAACGCAGGAATGCAGTGTATATTATTTTTAAATGTATGATATGCAAATTACATACTTGTAATCTTTATTACTGTTTGTGTTATCAATATAACTTCTGGAATGTGCTAAACACAAAACATGTAATTTGCACAAAGAATTTGTATCTTTCAAAGACATGTAGGAAAATTAAGACATTTTTTAAACTAAAATTTTGTACATAGCTGTATTAATAATGTAGACCTACCAACACAGTATACTTTCCAGAAAAAAAAATCCTTTTGAAAATCGTGTGTACTAACATGGATTCACGAAATTTTAAACGTAGTGTGAAAGTGTTACATACATGAACTCCGGCACTATCTTATCTAAGGATATACTTCGGCCTGAACATAGACCCGCTACTGTCTAATGTCTGCAAACTTTGAAAATATAAAGTACAGTTCAAGAGCAGGACAGTTAGGGCTTAATAATATTTTGTATATAGGGCAGAATCCTGTAAAAAAAAAAAGGTAATCTTAACGTACTATTAGTGAAAGTATGAGAACTCTTTTAAGTTGTTTGGAATTGAAGCATTACATCAACTATTTTTGTTAAGAGGAACTGTAATATAAGTCACCTTGATAAACTTTACTTATAAAACAGATGTGGACTCCTTATTATATCGAATTTAATTGAATTTATGTAATATCAAAAGTAGAAACATGTTATTAAGTGTTCAATCATTTCACAGTATGAACGACAATCTGTTTGTAATGATAAGTACCTCATTATAGTGAGACTTTTTTATATATAAAATAAATAAAAAAAACTATTATAACTAGCAAAATAAACTTTTCTAAACAAAAATGTGATTTTTTTTTCAAGTATTAGCAGTATCATGCGCGTCGACTACGTGGATGCTCCGGGGCTCCGGCACCCACACAAATAATCTTGTCGGTGTGGCGCACCCGCAAGATTTTTAGTCTGGATCCGGATTTGAACCCATTTCTCTTGCGTTTAAGTCTGCCGTGTTGCCAACTGAGCTAGGGCAACCCCAGCTTACTCTTATGCTACTGGTATATTATACTTTATCACAGCACAGTCCTTTATGACAGTGTTCATAAAAGAATTTAACTAAAAATAAATGAATCCAATATTGAGACTTTCCTGAAAACATATTGAAAACATATATACTAACACGTTCCGTCATTGATATGCACCCACATAAATTTTGGAAAGTCGGCGCTGTTGAGCAGTATTGGTCTACCTAAACACCAGTTTAAAAAAAAAAAAAAAAAAAAAGCAGTGGCAGCTTTTCAGGGAAGTCACATCGTAAAAAATTATGACTGTAACGTAACAAAAGAAAGCTTCAGAAAGTTGCATACAGGAATTAATATATTAGTAAAGGTTTCTTCAATTTGTTTGTAGCGATATCGAAGTAATTTTCCTAAAGAGCCGCTACTGAGTACAGGAAAAGTAGTGTCCTTTCTTCTGAAACAAAATTGTATCTCCCTATTTAGGAACAAACTTCTCTCAGTGACAAGAATGAAAAGTTACATATTTTTGAGCGGGGGGGAAGTGAGTCGGAATAAAATTCATTGTTATGTATACAGAGCATTCAAAAAGTTTTGCACAACGGGCCATAACGTTTTTAGTAGCTGCATGAGAACCATAGTGCGTGTACTTGTGTTCTTTATGTACGGTACATACGCACGTTACTCATTGCATCCTCCATCCGCTGTGACACATTTAGCCCACTGTTCTTTCAGTGCCGTAAATGTACTTTGGTAAAGCCTCGGACGCTGAAAATTGCATCATTGTTTCACACACACAATGAGTTCTTGGTTAAGGCAAATTGTATTTGGCCTTCAGACGATCAAACAGAAAGAAACCAGATGGGGCCAGATTCGGACTATATGGGGGTTGAGGAATCACTTCCCATCCCATACTTCTGATTTTCTGCTGTAATTGGCAGAGTGGATTTATTTTTGTTTACTTTTGAGGAGGTGTGGACCTAAATACTATATTAATGTTAGAATACTGCCCACAGATGACTCAATTGCTTCAACAAGCTGTCGTTTGTCAACGTGGTCTTTGTTAACGTTGTTCACTGCAGTTGATGGTGTGCTGTACCGTGTTAGTCCAGCAGACTGAAATCACCACTGTGGAACTTTTGTACCCATTACTGAATATTGTTGCGACCCAATGTCTCATCCCCATACACACGAAGCAATTTGTGTCGATTGGATGTGGTTGACAAGTAAAGGGTCCAAATGGATGAATGAAATCTTTTACTTTTACGTCCCACGTTTTACAGACTAATCTAAAGGAGACGGTGATGATGAGAAATGAATGAAAGAGTGGAATGAATAAAGTGGGAGAAAATGGGAGAACCCCGAGGAATACCACGCACACGGTGCTTGTCCACCACAAAGTTAATTTGGCGCGAGCTGGGATCGAACCAGGGACCCCCTGCACCAGAGGTGAACTCTCTACTACTGAGCCACCGCGGCCCCATGGATGAATCAAGTTGCGGGATGAGACATACATGTAGTACGCCTGATAGAGGATGTGAATATATGTGAATGTGCAAAGTTACAGCGGTTGAGTGCCATAAGAAACGAAGGGGGAGGACAGTGGTCAAAGTGAGACGGTATGCAGTGATATGCCATACCGCCTCTGGTTTTTCAGTAATCAAGACAATATTTATATATCCGGTATGTTGAGTCAAAATCATAATAAAACATACCGCCTCTGCTTTTTTCCACTTCGAACACTGGGGAGGGGATCAAAGTTGATAGGAGAAGGGCTATGCTATGTTATAGAAATACACCAAATAAATTGTTGAATCATAAAAATAGTGAAAGATAGACAATCCAAACGGTGGTAGTTTTACATATTGGCAAAAGAAGAATGGGCAGAGTAGATCACAAACCTCCGCCGCCATTTTGAAATCTGTGATATTTTTTGAAATGGAAAGGTAGGCATACGGCACATGTGTTAAGACTGTGTTTTGATTAGGAATGCAATGTTGCTGTCCAATTTGTCATTTCACTAACTGTTGATGAATTATGACCTGTTTTATCCCTTTGGATACTATCACAACACATGCTCGAAATGACCTCCTCACCACCCTGTGCAACAATGGTGTGTCCCACATGCATCATACACAGCCAGCAATGTCTTTGGACGCACAGAAGCACATGCATCTTCAATCCTCTGCACGAGATGTGGTAAACTCCGAATTTTGACGGAGTATACTTGGACTGAAGGTGACCCAACAGAAAGAAGTCGAGATCCGGAGAACGTGGTGGCCACTCCACCGGTCCATGACGACCGTTTCATCTCCCAGGGAAGTGTTGATCCAGGTACTCTCCGCACGATGTCCATAATGGGGAGGGGCTCCATCTTGCTACAAGAACCGTCCTTCGACAACACTGATAGCATGATATGTTCGTCCAGCAGCTATAGATATTGGTTGGCTTTCAGACTGCCGTAGATGAAGAATGGGCCAATGACCATCGTGCCAAAAATATTACACCATACTATAACCTACTGACCCCCAACCATTCCTGATGCATCACTCCAATGAGGGTTATTGTCACTGCAGTTGCGGTAGTTTTGTTTGTTTATTTCTCTGTTGATGTAAAAATTCACCTCGTCGCAGAACAGCACGGTCAAAGGGTAAGCTGGATTGGTTGCCAGTTGTGCTGTTGCACATTCTGCAAACTACACCCGGCGGTCCGAATCGTTCTCTGTGAGATGCTGATGAAGCTGTAGTTCGTATGGTTGCCACATGTTAATAGAAAGTATCCTCCGAAATTCGACTAATTACACATTCCTGGGATAAGCGCCATGTGCTACGTTGAGGGCTTTTACTGAAGGATGCGAGGACAGCGACTGTGGTTTCCTCATCTATAGACGTTTTTGAACGATCACTACGATCTCTTTCACCACAGAACCTGTTTTCCGGAATCTGCTGATGAGTTTGGCTGCACCATTGTGGGATATGGGCTCCTTTTTGGGGTGTGGCGCATTAAACTCCGCAGTCACCACACTCGAGGTGCGATTTCCACACATCAGGATGATCGCAATACATTCATGGGTCGTCAACACCATTGGTCAGTCACTGGAATCTACAACGATAAAACAGGAGATAATTCATCAACGGTTAGTCATATGACAAAATGGACAACAGCATTGCTTTTCTGTTCAAAGTGCCGCACGCCTACCTTCCAACTTACAAAATTAACGTAATATTCAAAATGGAAGATTTCAAGATGGCAGTCGTGGTGGTCGCTTGTGTTGTGTAGGTTCCCTCACCCCCATTCATCATCTATGGCCAATCTTCTTTCGACCTCTACTCGAAAGGACTTTTCCGTGACAGGACTTTTTCGAATGAAGACAAGTGACAGTCACTTCTCGTTTCAGATCCTCTAATACACTTCAAACACAACAGAAACTGATTATAATAATACAACTCAATTTTTACACAGGCCAATGGTCCCAGCATAAATACCACTTTAATGTGTTATTTCAACAAAAAGATTGTGGTGTGTTACGGTTAACACAGGCTCGGTATTACCGGTTTGACACAAAACCGGTATTAATTAGTGTTGAATTAAGGAGACTGTGTTAATTTTGCAGTGGAAAGATAACACAGCAGTAGTGTTAAATAACTAGGTGAATGAACGAAAGAACGCGAAAATTGGAGCAGTGCCACTGTGTTCTTTTAATATATATACTCTATATGGTTACTAACACCCAATTCATAAGGTGGAAACAAGTCATTTAAGTTCTAATACTGATAATATTATTCGCCAGTGATCAACAAAACTTTTTATTTAATAAAAACAATGACTCAGTAAATATATTAGCTGTTCCAAAACCCAGCGTTTCAGACAGATGGATCTATACCAGGATATTTTCCAAAGGGGGGCAAGACACACACACACAATTGCTAGAATGAAACCCAACAAAACAGAACTTCATTGCTATCAGCACCACGTCAGCAAAAGAAACAACAAAGAGCAAAATTATCTTTTCAACTCAAGTGACGGATACCATCATTCAAAATACTTAGCATTGCATGCAGCATCAGACTGAATATAATTATTACTGAAAAAATATGAAACATCACATGGGGGAGAGAAGTAGATTAAAATCTTGGGGATGGGTTTGGCTAAATTTTGTTACTCTAATCATTTAGTGAATGTTGATTTTAAAAGTATACTATTGTCACCAGAAGAACCTATAAATGTTAACCTTTTTCGAAAATCCATGGAGGGGCAATTGCCCCCTCTTGTCCCCCTCTGTGGGCGCCCATGATCTATACTGTATTTATTGTGTACACATTACCTTCTAGGGATGCTATAAATATCTAATTAATTGGCACTGAAAATTAAGGCCTATGTTTAGTAGAAGGGGTCCAGCTCTTTTCTCCAAAAAATGTTACAATTTTGGTAATTTCTGTTCACATTCAGTTAGTTTAGGGTAGTTCAGGTTAGCTTAGGTTAAGTTATGTTAGGTTAGGTTAGAGCTGGTTACGTTATGTTACGTCTAAGTACTTGCATAATTCATTTCTCCTGTAAATTTTGTTTTTTTACGTGCTTCTGGACCCCTTGTACTAAACATACTCCAAAATTAATATTAGTTTTTATATTAAGTTATGAACAAAGGTTTATTCGGTATATTTGAAAGTAATTAATTATTAATAAGAGCCTATAATAAGACATCGTATGTCATCAGGTAATGATTTTCCATTTCCGTATTTCAATTATTTTTATAGAGCAAATTTTGTAAATGTTTGTTTATTTTTTCACAGTATTTTAAAAATATTCTTAATCAATATTTCCATTTAATATTACTATTATTTTCAATTGTTCTCTAAAATAACAATAGTTTTATGTTCATTCCTCTTCTTGTTAATGTTAAATTTGTATAAACTGGTTATTAAAGCACTTCCTGTTGCTAAAGATGTTATTATGACTAAATAAACAGTGACAGAAATAAATATAATAACACAAAATGGTGCACATAGTAATACCAATAAGTAATTACACTATAATAACTAGAGCCCGGGGCTTTATGCCATATAAAACTGTAAAAATGTATGTAAATATGTAATAAAAACTTGAAAAAATGTCACGAAAATTTACAACAAGTCAAAAATGTCATCTCCCTAAAACAGAGAAAAAAATTAGAATATGAGTGCTTAATTTACAAACTCATTTTTAGGGAACATTTTGTGGTTTGATTTTTTGGTGTTTTTTAAAAATGTTTTATTTGAACTTAGTTGACAGCTACAAAAGGAATATTTTCTAGTTGTATTTCTAAACATATTTTAAAAGGAAACTTCTATCGTATTTTTTTAGTGTTTTATTTTACTTAGCTTACGGTTACAAAAGGAACATTTTTCAATAAAACAATTATAGAAGGTTTTTCTTGTTAATTTGAACAGCTTGTAACGAATCTCTAAACTTGTGATTTCAGTTTCTTTTAGTTGAACACACACACACACACACATACATATACATATATATATATATATATATATATATATATATATATATATATATATATATATATATATATATATATACAGGGTAGTAGGAAACTCCACCGACAAACTTTGGGAGGCGATTCCTTATACGAAATGAAAGAAAAAAGTTCTAATAAACATACGTCGAACAATGCCTTCTTTTAGAGTCTCCAATGCCTCCATTGAAAATTCGAAAAATCATTTTTCAAAACTCCATAACTTAGCAACTATAGGACCTATCCCAAGCGTTTTAAGGAATTGTTACACAGGAACTAGTATGTTCTCTATCTGAATATCCATGTTTTACCATCCTTCGTTGTCGGTGAAAGGAACTGTAAAAAGGAAGTTGAAGTATAGGAATACTCTTCTAAGTACAACTGGTGCGTTCGTTTCGCTGATACTGGTAACTTCTGAATCATCGATATTTAGATAGAGCGTATACCAGTTCCTGTGTAATTCCTTAAACCGCTTGGGATAGGTCCTATAGTTTCTAAGCTAGGGAGTTTCGAAAAATGATTTTTCGAATTTTCAATGGATCATAGCTCTGAAAGGAGGCATTTTCCGGCCCATGTTTATTAGAACTTTTTTCTTTCATTTCGTATAAGGAATCGCCTCCCAAAGTTTGTCGTTGGAGTTACCTACCACCCTGTATATATATATATATATATATATATATATATATATATATATATATATATATATATATATATATATATATACACTATGTGATCAAAAGTAAACGGAAACCCCCAAAACATACCTTTTTCATATTAGGTGCATTGTGCTGCACCTACTGCCAGGTACTCATCAGCGACCTCGGTAGCCATTAGACGTCGTGAGAAAACAGAATGGGGCGCTCCGCGGGACTCACGGACTTCGAACGTGGTCAGATGATTGGGTGTCACTTGTGTCAGAAGTCTGTACGCGAGATTTCCACACTCCTAAACATCTCTAGGTCCACTGTGTCTGATGTGATATTGAATTGAAAACGTGAAGGGACACGTACAGCACCAAAGCGTACACACCGACCTCGTCTGTTGACTGACAGAGACCGCCGACAGTTGAAGAGAGTCGTAAAGTGTAATAGGCAAACATCTATCCAGACCATTACACAGGAATTCCAAACTGCATCAGGATCCACTCCAAGTACTATGACAGTTAGGGGTGAGGTGAGAATACTTGGATTTCATGGTCGAGCGGCTACTCATAAGCTACACATCACGCAGGTAAATGCCAAACGACGCCTCGCTTGGTGTTAGGAGCGTAAACAATGGACGATTGAACAGTCGATAAACGTTGTATGGAGTGACGAATCACGGTACACAATGTGGCGATCCGATGGCAGGGTGTGGGTATGGCGAATGCCCGTTGAATGTCAACTGTCAGCGTGTGTAGTGCCAATAGTATAATTCGGAGCTGGTAGTGTTATGGTGTGGTCGAGTTTTTCTTGGAGGGGGCTTGCACCCCTTGTTGTTTTGCATGGCACTCTCACAGCGCAGGCCTACATTGATGTTTTAAGTATCTTCTTGTTTCCCACTGTTGAAGAGCAATTCGGGGATAGCGATTGCATCTTTCAACACGATCGAGCACCTGTTCATACTGCACAGCCTGTGACGAAGTGGTTATACGACCATAACATCCCTTAATGGACTGGCCAGTACAGAGTCCTGACTTGAATCCTATAGCCCTTTGGGGATCTTATGGTACAATTTGTACCATGCGCGTTTTTCATGGTACATTGCGTTATTTCTCTTCTATTTGAGCTTTTTCGTCCGGCTTTTTTTTGTTTTTCAAGTCCACAGACATTGTTGAAGACATTACGTATGGTTTCAGACCGTCCTGCGTCCAGACATAGGAGGTGATGACGTCATAATTTTGAAATATAAATTTTCCCTTATGAAGCCTATGTTCATTATTTTTTGGCGGGCTTATTTTTTCACGTAGAAGATTGAAATTTTGCACATATTTGAATATTTTAACCCCAAAAATCCCGTTTTTCGTCATTTTCCCGCCTCACATACATGATGGAGACACGTGAGTCATACCGTCTGAAAGGCAGTTTCATTCTGAAGAGAATGACGGTCGAATTATTATCCTAGGGTAATTAGGGATGTCTCAGGGAATTTTTTAAAAATATACTTCTATATAAGGAAAAATGGGACAAGGTCGGTTTATTTTTTTGGCGGGCTTATTTTTGCACCTAGAAGATTGAAATTTTGATAAACATTCAGCCCACCTAGTAGTATTTATCAGATTTTTTCAGATCTCTGCATTAAAACATTGGGGGTCCAGAGGGGAAAAAAGTTGAAAAAAGGGATTTTAGACCCAAAAAATCCCGATTTTCATGATTTTCCCGCCACACATACATGATGGAGACACGTGAGTCATACCGTCTGAAAGGCAGTTCCATTCTGAAGAGAATGACGGTCGAGTTATTATTCCAGGATAATTAGGGCCGTCTCAGTGAATTTTTATCAAAATATACTTCTGTATAGGGTAAAAATGGGACATGGTCGGTACATTTTTTTGGCGGGCCTATTTTTCACGTAGAAGATTGAAATTTTGCACAAACATTCAGTCCACCGAGTAGTATTTACCAGATTTTTTCCGATTTCTGCGTAAAAACAGGGTGAGTCCAGAGGGGCAAAAGTTGAAAAAAGGGATTTTTAGGCCAAAAAATCCCTTTCTTCGGGATTTTCCCGCCTTACATACATGATAGAGACACATGAGTCATTCCGTTTGAAAGGCAGTTCTATTCTGAAGAGAATGATGGGCGAAACATGACCCTAGGGTAATTAGGGATGTCTCAGGAAATTTTTTCCCTGAGATCATGGTGTTTTGCGGTAATTTTGGGCATTGTGGGAATTCCTGATAAAATTTCTCTCGCCCTTACTATTCAAGATAGAAACTTGAAATTTGGGACACGCATTTAGTTTACCAAGTACTATTTATCAGATTTTTTGGAGGTCTCTACGTTCACACAGGGGGGGCAGGGGGGCCCAAAGTTGGACAAAAAAATCCCTTCAGAATTTTCCCTTCGACATCAATTTTCCCTCTCCTGGTATATGGTATGGGCATGCAAATGATACCATTTGAAAGCCAGCTCTATTCTGAAGAGAATGAGGTATAATCCATGATCCTAGGTTAAATAATGACGATGCAGTGTGCTGCTTGACTGAAAATCTAAAAAATAGCCCAAAAAGCCGGAAAGGGATAGAACACCTTTGGGATGTTTTGTAACGCCGTCTTCGTGCCAGGCCTCACCGACCTACATCGATACCTCTCCTCAGTTCAGCACTCCGTGAAGTATGGGCTGCCATTCCCCAAGAATCCTTCCAGCACCTGATTGAAAGTATGCCTGCGAGAGTGGAAGCTGTCATCAAGGCTAAGGGTGGGCCAACACCATATTGAATTCCAGCAGTACCGATGGAGGGCGCCACGAAATTGTAAGTCATTTTCAGCTAGGTGTCCGGATACTTTTGATCGCATAGTATATATATATATATATACAAATGGAGAGAATGTATATATTTCAATGTCATACTATGCTATAACTTGAAAATGAAAAATAAAGATAGGACAAATCAATAGGCAAAAGTAATTTTAAGCATTGCATTGTGATACGAAGACCTTCTCCAGGTTCTCTTCTGTGAAACTTCGCCTATTATCTACAAGCAGCGACTTGTAGCGTGAGAATGTACGAGTACTTTCCATATAGCACGAAGTCAAAGGAGCAAACCTCAAACATACTGTATCTGCAGGTAGTAGCGTAACACAAAAATGCCGGGCCCCCCGCAGGATTATTTTTTGGGTCGCCCTTTCCATACTCCCCTTCCTACTGTAGAAGACAATGATTAATAAATCCATGGAATATAATAAAATTACAATTAAAATGAATACTCACCGAAAAAGGCAAAACTTATTTTCCCTTAACCTTCGAGTGCTAAGATGAGTTTTTTAACTGATGTTGCTAGAATGGATGAATTTTCACCTAGAGCATATTTTTCTTTTCTAAAGTAAATAATGTTGTTCAGGGAAATGGATATTCCGCACTCAGCTCACTTTTTGTAGCCCGTAGTTCATGACATTTGCTTCGCGGTGGGCCCCCAAACCCTGCGGATCTCCCCGCATTGCAGTCCCTGCGGGCTTCTCAGTTACGCCACTGTCAGCATGTGTTAAATCTTCCTCAACATTTTTGAGAGTTAATTCTCCGTTACCACTCAGAACAGCGGCGATGTTGATGAAAGTGCCATATGCAGGATGATTGTTCAGGATGGCAGTGAACTTGTCTTTCACCAAATCTGCTATGTCCTTTGCTGTTGACAACTTTGTTCTAACATCTTCTACGGTTTCAAGACAGTCTTGCACATTGAGACCATTTGTCTCCAATCACTCAATGGATGACACCAGAAACTCAAAATTTGCAGAAATGTACACATAATCTTTTAATTTAATATTATTAAGCAATTCCTGAACAACACTAATACATGCTGCATCTTCAGTTTGAAATCCAGCAACTATTTCGGCAAGAATAGGCAGATTGGCCCAGTAATATTGAATTGCTTTAAACCATGTTCCCCACCGTGTCACCACCGACTGTGATGGCAAAGCAATATCCGGAGCAGTCTCCTTTAGGGCCTGGCGTAGTGATGGACACTTCAAGAAAATTTTCTTCATATTTGACACAAAGCAATCTACCTTGCTCTAATTTTTTTCACATAGTCTGTGGACTCAGTGTGCCAGACAGGTAATGTGGATCATTTTGAGATATAGACAAGGGCGCCGATTACTCTGTAAATTGGGGGGGGGGGGCACTCAGACGCAGAAGGTATATGTATGAGGATGTTAAGGCAAATTGCATTCAAATTATGCCAAATATTGTATATTCATAAATACACTAGAGGCTCACATGAGCTTTGAGGGGCCCGGGAACCCTCGACCTCCCCAGGATCGGCGCCCTTGGATATAGAACTTTCAAGGCTTTTCCTGCTTTCACCATATACCTAGCTGCATCCATTACAAGTACGAGAAGCCTGTCACAACGAACGTCTTCTGGAAAAACCACCTGCTTTGCGTTTCCAATACAGCCAGCGATTGTAGAATGGTTAACCATCTTCAACTGCTGAACATGCACAAGGAAAATTTCTCCAGTCTGTTCCGGTTCTAAAATGCCAAGCACAACATTGGCTATATAACGTCCGCAACAGTCTGTCGTTTCGCCCACTAATAATCAGAAATTTTTATTTTTTCCTTTGTGCCGGATGTTACACATAGTTTCACTATAGACATTTTCCACATAGGCCTTCCTAAGTGTGGATTCATGAAGGATTTCCTTGTCGCAGTACTTCACCAAAAACTCACGAAGATTAGTGTTTTCCAACTTCCACAGAGAGATGCGATAAATGCTTTACACAAGTCCTTGGAGAAAGGGGATATTCGACTGCTTTGGGACGATGTCACATGTTGAAGTAGCGTTTGTGATTTCGCTTTCTTCCTACACACATTTCTTTTATGCTTCGTCGCATTTAAATGTCGCAATACAGAAGATCTCTTCGAATATCTCACACTGGATTCATAAAATTTACAGAACAATATCTTGTCATCTGTAGAGAACACATCGCTCCCAAATTCCGCAACGTATGCTCTCAACTTCAACGAAACATATTGCTTCACAGGAGGCATTCTCTACACTTGCTGTTGCTCCGCTGCACGCCTGGCTAAAACTACTGTTGATTTTCACTGAGGTAAAAATAACTATTTTTCAGCACAAAATGCTAATTTGTTTGTTTTTGTTAAGAAGGAAAAAAGTGAAGAAAAAAACAGTTGTGATTGTCGTGCGCACGTTCAACAATGACCAGAGAGCTTTTTGTTTTATGCGATTTTCGGCATTATACAGCAAGGCGGTATTATTTATCCCGTACTAAATTTTAACCTGGTAGAAAGCCAAATGCGTTTCGCATAGTCTGATGCAAGTTCTATCGACCACAGCGAGAACGCGGATTTTATTACTTTGACAGAAGGCATATAAGAAAAAGTTTTAAAAATTATCAATTTTGTGCAACT
The DNA here is from genome assembly GCF_964235325.1 of Thermobia domestica. Taxonomy (NCBI): domain Eukaryota; kingdom Metazoa; phylum Arthropoda; class Insecta; order Zygentoma; family Lepismatidae; genus Thermobia; species Thermobia domestica. Next base: position 158,496,388 of record NC_137455.1, on the reverse strand, counting down.
ATATTCCAAAATACATATATAGAAATATGTCTATCATTAAAAAAGTAAAAAAAAAAAAAAAAAAAAAAAGTTTCCAAATTGGAAAATGTGGAAAATATGTCAAAATATGTCCTATCAACTTTGCTTATTTCAGCTGGTTTTCACCTGATACGTGAAGATTTCGCCTGTGTGAAGTTGGCCCCCCAAAAGTTTGGGCTACACGAGATATTTATTGGGCCAGAAAGTACTTCATTTGGGCTGTTTGGGCTAGCAACTTTTAGCGTTTGGGCTACTCTGGAAACAAAGTTACAACCTCACAAAGTTTGAGGGGCCAACTTCACGTTAGCCCCCCAAGTGTTTGGGCCAGACGAGATTTTTATTGGGCTAGGTAGTACTTCGTTTGGGCTGATTGGGTCAGCAACTTTTAGCGTTTGGGCTATTATAGTTTCCGAAATATGGGCTATTAAGCTTTTTGAAAAGTGATTTTCCTGCTACTTTTGTCGGGGCCAACTTCACTAATATGATATTTCTGACAAACATGTTTATTGGAATTTACAGTACTTTGTGTCGACTAGCAGTTTAGGAAGTTTCAAGATTTGGGCTGTTTTCGAAACAGAATTAGAGCTTCACAAAATTTGGGGGGCCAACTTCACGTTAGCCCCCCAAGTGTTTGGGCCAGACGAGATTTTTATTGGGCTGGATAGTACTTCGTTTGGGATGATTGGGTCAGCAACTTTTAGCGTTTGGACTATTATAGTTTCCGAAATATGGGCTATTAAACTTTTTGAAATGTGATTTTCCTGCTTCTTTTGTCGGGGTCAACTTCACTAATATGATATTTCTGACAAACATATTTATTGGAATTTACAGTACTTTGTGTCCACTAGTAGTTTAGGAAGATTCAAGATTTGGGCTGTTTTCGAAACAGAATTAGAGCTTCACAAAATTTGGGGGGCCAACTTCACGTTAGTCCCCCAAGTGTTTGGACCAGACGAGATTTTTGTTGGGCTGGATAGTACTTCGTTTGGGCTGATTGGGTCAGCAACTTTTAGCGTTTGGGCTAATATAGTTACCGAAATATGGGCTATTAAACTGTTTGAAAAGTGATTTTCCTGCTTCTTTTGTCAGGGTTATCTTCACTAATGTGATATTTGTGACAAATACTTTTACTACTTAGTGCAATTTCTCTCTCTCTCTCTTTTTTTTTTTTTTTTAGTTCTTTAAATGTTATTTATAATGGAGATTATACTTTTGCCAACTAATTTGAGATAGATTATGATACCAGTCACTATATACTCAAATATACGATGTTTTCTTCGTCTTTATGTAATACAATTTGGAATTGTTTTTCATAAGATTTTGCCTAATGCTGCCCAACACGCATATATCCAGATTTTAGTATTTCATTATACGAAATCCGGATTTCGGCTTTCGTCATTTCATTATCCGAAGTCCGTTTTCGGTTCTTGACATTTCATTATCCGAAACTCTAATTTCGGTTTCTGACATTTTATTATGGGACATTCGGATTTCGCTTTCAGTTGAAATTCTAAATCCGAATTTTGTGAATCTGAATTTTTGACAGCGCTAATTTTGTGTAAGTAGTTATAAGCTTTAATCTCCTAAATTTAGACTGGAAAACAATTTACTGTCTTAATAAAGTGTAAAAGCAATAACTTTACAATTGTTTGGTTATATACGGTAATCTGACCTATGAATAAGACACTGGTGAAAATTATATATACTACATACATAATTGAATTACGTCAAACCTTGAAGAATTATGTCCAAATAATTTTTATATCCATTCATTCGTAAGCCTTTCGTGAATACGTGAATAATATATACCTGTGTTTGATGCAAAAGCTCCAGGTTTGATTCCCAATGGAGTCTCAAGGAGCATACAGTATTGTAACTAGTCTCCTTTATATTATTATTATTATTATTATTATTATTATTATTATTATTATTATTATTATTATTATTATTATTATTATTATTATTATTATTATTATTATTATTATTATTATTATTATTAACAACACAGCATATAAAGAGGAAAGACAGGCGGTTTATATCTGAATACCAAAATCCAAGGCGAGTCTAGGAGGCAATGACACCGTTTACGAGCTTTTCGGTTTGAGTTCCGGAGAAGCAAGTATTCGAGCTCGAGCCAAAAATCATTAAATGTTATAGGGCATCGGGCAAACATGTTCAAAAATGCTTGGCCCGGATTTAGGGCTGTCAACGGCTCGAGCTGCTCAGGTCACAGCTCATTCACTATCGAGCTGAACCGAGAAGTTGGCCGAGCTTACAACTCATCCAACCGAGCCGGCTCGAGCCATGGGCTCAGTTGAGCCTAGTCAAACCGAGCCGATGCACTCATTTCAACCCAGCCTGCTCAAGCCATCGGGTCAATTGAGGTAGTATTAATTCAATTGTTCATATTTCTTTTAAATTGTGTTTGCTCAGTTTCTGTTCTTATTTAGTTGACATTTTTCTGTCCTCCCTGCCCCTATAGTGAAAGCGGTTTCAGGATGAATCACATGATTGACAGGTGGACCGTGTGAGAATGCACCACACCTGCAGAATGATTAATCCGATAAAGAAGACGGTGCGAAATTGCTCGATAATGAGCACTGTGTGAAACTATACAGTGCGAAATCGCACGGAATCATTTTAATGGTTTTGGGTGACCACTTCCAACCTCTGCTAAATGTAAATTTAGTACTATCGTAGATATTAATTATGACGAAATTCTGTGTCAAAACCTCTTGCATAATGTGTGGAACATTGCATCTTTCTTCACCATTTGGTGTTCCACCGATGTATAGTCCAAACAGTTTATAAGATAAAAAAAAATCCCTACTTATTACATTGAAACCTATAATTTCCGGCAGCAAAATATCTGAAGGTCTAACCTCTTTGAAATACAGACCAAATATTAATAGCCCAAAACACTAAAACTTGATCACCCAATCACCCCAAACGAAGTTCTATCCAGCCCAATGAAATTTTCGTCAGGTGCAGTCACTTGGAAGGGCTTGAACGTAGCCCCCCCCCAAACTTCGTGAAGGTCCAACTATTTCAACTACAGCCCAAATCTTGAAATTTACTACACTACTAGTCGACACAAAGTATTGCCAATTCTAGTAAACGTATTTGTCAGAAATGTCATATTAGTAAACTTGGCCCCGAAAGAAAAGCTGGAAAATAACTTTTCAAAGAGTTTAATAGCCCATATTTCGGAAACTATAATAGCCAAAACGCTAAAAGTTGCTGACCCAATCAGACCAAACAAAGTACTATCCAGCCAAATAAAAATCTCGTCTGGCCCAATCACTTGGGGGCTAACGTGAAGTTGGCCCCCCAAATTTTGTGAAGCTCTAATTCTGTTTCGAAAACAGCCCAAATTTTGAAACTTCCTAAATTGCTAGTCGACAAAAAGTACTGTAAATTCCAATAAACATGTTTGTCAGAAATATCATATTAGTGAAGTTGACCCCGACAAAAGAAGCAGGAAAATCACACTTCAAAAAGTTTAATAGCCCATATTTCGGAAACTATATTAGCCCAAACGCTAAAAGTTGCTGACCCAATCATCCCAAACGAAGTACTATCCAGCCCAACAAAAATCTCGTCTGGTTTAATCTCCAATCACTTGGGGGCTAATGTGAAGTTGGCCCCACAAACTTTGTGAAGCTCTAATTCTGTTTCGAAAACAGCCCAAATCTTGAAACTTCCTAAACTACTAGTGGACACAAAGTACTGTAAATTCCAATAAATATGTTTGTCAGAAATATCATATTAGTGAAGTTGGCCCCGACAAAAGTAGCAGGAAAATCACTTTTCAAAAAGCTTAATAGCCCATATTTCGGAAACTATAATAGCCCAAACGCTGAAAGTTGCTGACCCAATCAGCCCAAACGAAGTACTACCTAGCCCAATAAAAATCTCGTCTGGCCCAAACACTTGGGGGGCTAACGTGAAGTTGGCCCCTCAAACTTTGTGAGGCTGTAACTTTGTTTCCAGAGTAGCCCAAACGCTAAAAGTTGCTAGCCCAAACAGCCCAAATGAAGTACTTTCTGGCCCAATAAATATCTCGTGTCGTCCAAACTTTTGGGGGGCCAACTTCACACAGGCGAAGATTGCGCCCCATTATCCGGTTTCCTTGTAAAATAAATATATATTATAACATAAACTCCCTGACCTTAATAATAACCATTCCAGATAATAATACTGATAAAGTTGTTAGGCTATAGTACTTTTTTAAAATTATATCCAAATAATCGAACGATATCTTCTATTAACGTTATTACTTTTCTTCTTGGAATATCTTTAGACAAACCAAACTCATTGCGATGATCGGCATAGCAGTTACAATTGATTTTTACAATTTTTGCACTGCGTTACTATATGATGGTTTTTGAGAAGACTGGTGCGGAATAATGTTCCAAGGTAGTCATGTATCAGATCAAGGAGAAGTGTCACAAGTTGGGACTTCGGGGTATTCAACCCCCATCAACAAGTTATTTTGGAAGAAAAAACATTTACCATACTAAGATAGGTATACAAACACCTCACGTTCTATTTACTTGTAAGCTTGAATTCCCTTCCTTACGAATTTCTGCGTATGCTACTGGTGTCGTCTATAACTCGGTGAATAGTTAAACAATTTCATTGCTAATAGCTTTTTCGTATTCATCTGCATTTAACTTGAGGGTTCATTTCGTAATAGCGTTCGCAAAATTGCAGAGCGTAACGTTCTCAAAACTTGCAACATGCTATTATTGCAAAGTAAAAAATAGATTTTGAGTTGCATCGACGTAAACCGTAAAGAAATAAGCCGCTTGGAAGTCCTTGGTCTCGTTGGATTGCGATACATAGGAAACTGCTCAACTATTGAAAATTTCTGAATCATTTTGCACCGAAATTTCTCCCAATGGTTTATTCTCCACGCATATTGCAGTTTTCGGACATTTACTACAACATAGTGATTAGAAGAAAAAGAAGAAGTTGGAAAGAAAAGTGTGATATCTTAAGTCTTCTGCTGCTGACTAATGCAAGAGAGATAAGGATGTGAAGTGCCAAGGGTCAAACAAAATTGTTAAGACGTGTATTTGACTAGGTCGTAACTGGAAATACTAATGTAAGAGGGTTTTCGATTGTTTACGCTAGTTTATATATCATATAATGTTCTCCATTTGCTCAAAGCAAATATCTCAATCTCGCCAGGTGAGTATGCAATTCTGTCTTGCTGGTTACATTCATTAGTACGAGTGTGATAATTTAGGTAATTTCCTTTACATTGATGAAACATATTGTGTATAGCCTTTGTACTTAGCAGTCAGTTTCGTGCGTTAGAATAAAAGACACCAGGAGAAATAATTCTTCAGAACAAGAAAGGGAGTATGTGTAGTACAAGGGGTCCAGAAGCTCGTAAAAAAACACAAAATTTACAGGAGAAATGAATGATGCAAGTACGTAGACGTAACATAACGTAACCAAATCTAACCTAAACTAAGCAACCTGAACTAACCTAATAGTAGAAATAAGAGAAATTCTATCATTTTTTGGAAAATTATGCGGGATACCTACGCTAATATAACATAAAATAACTACCCTAAACTAACAAAATGTGAACAGAAATTACCAACATTGTAACATTTTTTAGAGAAAAGAGTTGGACCCCTTCTGCTAAACATAGGCCAAGAAAAGTTCTTTCACTAGAAAATTTCCTAATTTTTCGAAAGATTTGCAATATGTAGCACTCTTTGATTTTTGGTTATAGTTAAGTAGCCGTACTTCCCATTTAGGGAAGGACGAGAAACGCCATACTTTCAGGAATTATTCATTGACTATCTAGGATGTTAAAAAGTAGGTAATAGACTGAGTTCTTGCCCTTGTACTTAGTGTGTTTAGGTAGTGCAACAGTAAGATGTATCCTCCTGCACGGGAGATGAGAAGTAGCTGTTCTTAACTATTACCTGATTTTTCAGACTGAAAAACAGGCATGCACTCCTATTTTAGGTAAACATACTTACATTCGTGATTAATTTCTTTCATAAGGAGTTTAAGCCTTAGGAAGTGTTTCTTATGGGAGAAGTTAGAATGCTAGGTGTAGATTCAGTTGTAGAGCTTACCCATTTTTGAGTGTAAATCATCTTGTGGACATGTCATAAATACGACAGTGCGAGAAACATGGGCATTTATTCCGAAGTTGGGCGTCCGCTTTCGCCACGTTTTTTCGCTGTTGTCTTCTTCCCACATTTTCTGCAATTTGTTATTAGGTTCATTAATCCGTGCCCTTCACAAACTTTAAAAAGATTTTGCTCGTTATCAACGTATTGCCTCACAAATGGTAAAACTGTTAGTTCATCGCCCTTGTATATTCCCCATGTTGATAACATAAATGCTCGTTACTTTCCCACAATGCAGCTGTTCGGTTACCTTGCGCCAAGTAGTCCCTCCGCTCGCCGTATAGTCCCATGTTTATAACCGCTTATATATAACAAATAAACAGATTTTTCGAGACCTTTATATATTATCAAGCATACAAACGATCAAATAATCCTTATCTTTCCTATAAATTAAAAAAAAAAAAAAATTGTTGGAAACGGACGCCCAACTCGAAACATGAACCAACCTGTGCTAGGTAGGCACTAGAGAACACCAATGCTACCTATCCGAGCAGCAACAAAGCAAGGGTTCTGAGTGGGTTTGCGTCCGTTAGGAGCAGGTGCGTGAGCGACTGTGGGTATGCACGTAAACGAGGATAGTGGAAATACACTTCATATGACGAAGAAGAAAATAATAAGTGACACTGTTTTGCGACACATCTAAGGTTACGCATGTTCACTTCGTACATTAGCTTCAAAACATTTTACTTCATCGTAGTTGCTTACAAAGAGCCTACTTGTTATCTGATATTTCTGCCTTATACGCGTGAGAAGTTCGATCCCAATATATTTTGAGTGCTTATACATTGGTCTTCTGACATAAAATAACACATTTCTTACTTAAATTTTATGAATCTATGTTTAGATAAACGGATATTATTTAGTTTCTTCCCAAATCACTTGGTTATGACTCTGTCTCACTTGGTAGTCATTAGGTTAGGCTAGGTTTCATTCTCAGTAATCGTTTTCAACGGCTCACTATAAGTCATAGTGCTTGCTCTGGGGCCATCGATGGATTTGAGGAAGATACTAAATGCCATCCAAATAAACTGAAATTGGACCAAAACCGGTTCACACTATGAAACTTTTACACTGAAAACTGAGACACATTATGAAAATCTACAGTATAGTCTTAGTTACGCACGTGCTTTTTGCTGAAATATCGTAACTAAATAATAGGCTAACACGCACCAAAAGTGACTTTGGATAAACTTTACAGCGCTGTTCCAGTAGGATCCTTTTGCAGAAGCGAGAAATTACGCTCCATTAACTTTAACGAAATAGATTCAAACAATTTCCTAAACTGGAACTAACCCGACCCAATCCTACCGTGCTCTACTCTAGTCTGGTGTACTTTTTAAAGCGGTCCTATCGATACGCAGCTGGAGCGTGTACTATGAAGCTTACCCGATTTTTTTTTTTAATATATAAAATATCGCGCGAGTGATATTAACTTAGTTTTGGAGAAAGACCGGAACATGTGAAGAAATGAAGGTCCGTAAATGTTTCTCCAAAATTACAAAATTTACGGGGAAATTGATTGAATTGTACGAAATGAAGCATCAAACAAACGAAAAAGTAACAAAAGTCATCATCATTGTACAGTGACTAATTGCGGACAAAAATATTACAGCACAGGACATGTGTTACTTGAAACCATAACGTGAACTCATAACAGTTTTGACACTGAAAATCGCAGTTTGTGTTATTTGCTTATTGATATTTTAAATGGGCCCTCTTATTTGTGAGAATTTTTTGCAAATTTCTCCAATAAATAAAACTGATTGTTTTTGCTGAACTTTACATTTGCAAATGTATGTAAAAGGAATTTTATATTTTCTTAATTTAGAAAACGTCTTGAATCTTCTTAACTACATAATGTGAACTAATGAAAGACGAAACATGCGATGTTTCTACACACTGGAATCTTCTATAGGTGCGAATTCCATAATACATAAAGAGTGAACAAGTGACTGACTGGACCAGGCCTCCAACCCAGGACCTCTGGTAAACCGTGCCGATGCGTTAACCACTACGCCACCCAGTCCACTTCCTAGAATAGCCGCGCACTCTCAAGGTCGGTGCTCTAATCTTTAGTCACATGGGTTGTACCACAGACTCCAGCTGGATTGGACAGTCCTGTGTCTGGTTGTTCCCTCCTTTCATTAGTATATATGAAATCACAACCGTCAAAATGTGCTCCGTATATGGACACAGGATTGTCCAACCTACATGGTGCGAGATGAGAGCACCGACCTCGAGAGTGAGAGACTGTTCTGGGAAACGGACTCGGTGAGTAATGGTTAACGCATCGGCGTGGTATGCCGGAGGTCCCGGGTTCGACTTACTGTCCAGTCAGTCACTTCCACTCTTTGTGTGTTTCGTATCTTGCATTTATTATATATTTTTTCTTCTAAATATACTTAGGATTCTTGTAGGTGTCTCAATTTTTTTTTTAAACTATTTAAATGTGCGTCCAGTATCATCTTAAGCTATTATTCCTAGTATATTGACTGATTTAGCGTGTAGGATAATAGGATTCTTATAGGTAATTCGATTTTTTTTAAAACTATTTAAATGTGCGTCGAATATCATCTTAAGCTATTATTTCTAGTATATTGACTCATTTAGCGTGTAGGATAATAGGATTCTTATAGGTAATTCTTTTTTTTTTTTTTTTTAACTATTTAAATGTGCGTCGAATATCATCTTAAGCTATTATTTCTAGTATATTGACTCATTTAGCGTGTAGGATAATAGGGTTTTTATAGGTAATTCGATTTTTTTTTTAAACTATTTAAATGTGCGTAGAATATCATCTTAAGCTATTATTTCTAGTATATTGACTCATTTAGCGTGTAGGATAATAGGATTCTTATAGGTAATTCTTTTTTTTTTTTTTTAACTATTTAAATGTGCGTCGAATATCATCTTAAGCTATTATTTCTAGTATATTGACTCATTTAGCGTGTAGGATAATAGGATTCTTATAGGTAATTCTTTTTTTTTTTTTTTTTTAACTATTTAAATGTGCGTCGAATATCATCTTAAGCTATTATTTCTAGTATATTGACTCATTTAGCGTGTAGGATAATAGGGTTTTTATAGGTAATTCGATTTTTTTTTTTTAAAACTATTTAAATGTGCGTCGAATATCATCTTAAGCTATTATTTCTAGTATATTGACTCATTTAGCGTGTAGGATAATAGGATTCTTATAGGTAATTCTTTTTTTTTTTTTTTAAAAAAAAAACTAAATGTGCGTCGAATATCATCTTAAGCTATTATTTCTAATATATAGACTCATTTAGCGTGTAGGATAATAGAATTCTTATAGGTGATTCGATTTTTTTTAAAACTATTTAAATGTGCGTCGAATATCATCTTAAGCTATTATTTCTAGTATATTGACTCATTTAGCGTGTAGGATAATAGGATTCTTATAGGTAATTCTTTTTTTTAACTATTTAAATGTGCGTCGAATATCATCTTAAGCTATTATTTCTAGTATATTGACACATTTAGCGTGTAGGATAATATGAATATGTCACTTACAGAATAGGTATAGTATAGTACTGTTTGTGTTTATTCGTTACTAGGAAATTGCTAGTTTATATATGTGTAATTATTGAAACTTAGAAATGTTTATATGCATTGCTGTACTTTGCCCGTGAGGATAATTTAGTGCTGATATTCTCAAACTACGACATTAAATATGTTTTTGTTGAGTCATGCAGATTTCCTTTCATTTTTGAAATAATAATAATAATATTATTTGTCTATGTAGTCGCTTATATTAAATATACATTCTGTTTTATAGCTTTCTGTTCTTCTGAAGAGGTTCCAAGGAACTCTCGTCATAGCAGAGCACAATGATGAAAAATTAACTCCTATTACTCTGAACACCTTGTCAGCGGCTAAGAAAATTGGAGGAGATGTTACTGTCCTAGTAGCTGGTACTAAAGTTGGTCCTGTAAGTGTACTTTCGTGCTTATATATATATTGATGCTCTGGGTAAATATTTTACTTCCTGTCTCCTAAATGATCTATATTCAATTCTTGAAAGTTAATAACAAAACGTGTTTTCTGATACACAAAATCTCCTTATACCAAGTATCATGTCTTTTTCGTCCGTTAATTCAAAGGAAGCTCCAGCTCTCTGCTCGTGTGTTAGACATACTGAGTTCGTGCAAATGAGTATGTTGAATTTTCTGATTCCTACGCCCTCTTCATTTATTAATTTTCTTATCCATCCGGCTGTTCAAAAGTAATATACATCTCCAGCCGATTTTAAAGGGTTACAGCTTGAACACGCGTAATCGTATTTAAATGAAACGCCAGTAGGGAGTATTAAAAGTTTTGCTTGGTTAGCGGGAAATGTCAAGGAGCGGCGCACACTAGTGACATCTCGTGCCTACTATCAGTCGACTCACCAACACTCGTCGCTGTTAAAAATAGAAGAGTTCAGCTATCAACTTCATGTGTGCCATGCGACTGGAAGAGGCTATATTCAATTTGTGAACTACAGTTACTTCGTATTTTGTAACCAATTTGCATTGTTTTTTAAAGCCAATACAACCTTTTTGAAATCAGATGATATGTGTGTATGTGTATGAACTTCACTTCCTCTTTTAAATGTTATACATTTTATTCAAATATGAGTAACCGTTTGCAAGCTAGAACAATCTAATATCTGTTGAAAACTTTAGAGATACCTTGTATAAAGACAGTAATAAAGCTTTCAATGTCGTTTCTCCCCGCAACCGACAAATTTCACATTTAAAGGAAACATTTTTATATATTGTTTCAAATTCTGTCCTAAGTGGAGTTTGGTGAACGGCGAGAAAACTAATTGTGCTCGCTACTTACAACCATATTTATACCATTTATGCGATTTCTGAGCTGATTGTATTGCAGTGCATCGATTAACACTAACGTCATCTGTTGATGTTGCTGGATGATGGTATTACACGTTAAACCTGTAGCCAATGCAAATTGAAACGTATCGCGTGTATAACATGTTTTTAAAAATGTGTATACAGTTTTTTTTTTAACAATCTGATAAGATCGTTAATTTAAAAAAATACTCATTTAAGTAAGTGTTGCATATCTAGGGTTTTTTTTTTTTTTCATCCAGTAAATTTTGACGAGCTATACTAAATACGAGGGTTCTTACAAAAGTTCTAAGCCTACTTATAAACGGAGCAGCAGAGAGTTTATGGATGGTGTTACTTTTCAACATAGTCCCCTGACAAGTCAACACATTTTGCCCATCGATGTTCAAGGGCGTTGATGCCGCTAGTAAAAAATGATTTATCCAAGGCGTGTAAAATTTCATCTACGTTATGTATGACGTCATCAAACCTTCGAACTTTAGAAAAAGATGAAAGTCAGAAGGTGCCAAATCAGGCAAAAAAAAAAAAAAGGGGGGTCGGAGGACTAATCCATAGCCGCAACCGTGAATTGCTGCCATTGCGATGACCGACTTGTGGTAGGGGTGTTGTCTTACGGAGAAGCACACCTGCTGCCATTTTCCCACGAGGTTTCTGCGGAATACTATCACGCAGCTGTCCTAGAATACCTGCAGAGTACTCCCCAGTCACTATTCGCCTCTTTGGAAGAAAATCCACCAGCACTATCCCTTCCGAATCCAAGAAAACTGTAGCCATCACTTTTCCAGCTAAGGATGCTGATTTTGTCTTCTTCAGAGGGTGGGAATTGAGGGGTGTTTCCACTGCTTGGAATTTCGTTGGAGTCTGGTTTTTAATGGTGGACCTAAGACTCATTTTCTGTTATGAATCAAGTGCGAATGGTATCTGGATTTGTCAGGAAGAGGTGAAGATTGTCCCTTGAAATGCTGCATCTGATGAGCTTTTGGTCAGGTGTCAAAAATTTTGACACCTATCTCGCGGAAGTCGTGCTCATTTCCAGGTACTGAGTGATAATTCGGTCAACGCTAACAGTAAACAAGTCCACTGTCTCAGCAATCTGCTTGATGATCATTTACCTCATGATAATTCATAAAGATTCCATGTACTGTGACAATGTTCTTCTGAATTAGTACTTCCACGGACCTTCCTGATCGAGTGTCATCTTCAATGAAGGGGCATTACCACCTAAGTTGGTAACCATATCGGCATGGATCTCCTGCTGCTTTAAACCTTCTTGTGGAGATATTCAATAACAGCTCTGGTCTTCAGTTTCTTCATTTGGTCAAACTTTGCTCACTCTTGTCTTTCTGAGACCTGTAACAACAGAATAAAAGTCGATATTAATACGCACTTGTTATGACACAGGAAGGTTTAGTAAATACGGCTTAAAAGTATTACATGTCTAGTTCTAATATTTCTTGGTTAGGCTTAGAATTTATGTAACAGCCCTCGTAATACTTGTCGAAGTAAACATTTCACCTCCTGTCAAATTTGCAGTGCATCTATTGTGCAAACTATTCCATTTGAAACACACACAGCACATCCACTTTCTTGCTCTCTACAAATGTGTTGCAGACTTATTGTAACACATGTTCTTATTTGCAGAAGAGCTAATTGTTATGCGAAATGTAAAGGTGGATATAGATGTACATTTTCTCTTGTTGGTAACAATATTAATTGTACAGCATATGAGAACTGCTGGAAAAGTTTCTGTACTCAATATGAGAAAAGGTATAAGAAATTCTGGAAATGGCTTTATTGTTTATAAGTATTCACCTTTAAGATCGATAGTGTTTCACATACGCTTGAACCAATTTTGAAAGCCTTCTTTCCACTCTGAGGCTGTTACCTCAGAAATCGCTGTTTGGAGTGTAACAGGTGCGCCAGTCACAACACAAGTGTCTCACTACATATCTTACTTTTCATGTGTGGAAACAACAACAACAAAGAAAAAAAAATCATTAGATGATATATGAGGTGAGTAGGGACGATGAATTATTAATTTGATATTTTTACTAGACAAAAAATCAACAGTTTAGTGTGCTGAGTTGGAACTGGTGTCGTAATGGTGAAGAATGTTGCAACAATTTGGGTTTGCTTTACACAAGTTCATTGATCATCTCTGGCAAACAAATTGTACACCACTCAAAAGTACAATTCAGTTCTTCTATTTTCTAAGCTATGATTGCCACATGTCCGATATAACCGAAGAAACAAGCAGTAATTTGCTTGGCAACACTCCTCGAACGAACAACTTTTGTTGATTTTATCTCACTTTGAAACACCCAGATAGTGAATTGCTATTTAGTTTTGGGTTCGTATGAATAGATCCACGTTCCATCCTCTGTAACGATCTAGAACACCAATTTTGATTTATCTCAGGTGAGTTTTTTAACATTTCTTTACACGACACGAGCCTGTTTTTAAATTTCGGTCAAATTTGTGGGATCCAGATGCTTGAAAGTTTCCGTACTTCAGGTGACCATGCAAAATCTTATGTATTGCTTTCATATCAGTGTTCAGGGTGCCTGAATCTTACAATATATATATCGCATGCCAACTCTCTGTCATTTCACACACAACATCAATATTATTGGCAACAACAGACGGGAATGGACTATGTTCATGAAATTCATCATTGAGAATTGTGTAATCCGATTGGAATTCAGAAAACCAATTGTGCATATTCCTATTGAATGGTGCTTCACCCTCAAAAGCCAAATGAAGTTGCTCGATGCATTGATTTGGTGTTAAACTACATTTAAAATCATAAGAAATCATTGTCCGAAAGTGTCCACGCAAACTGCTGTGTAAAATACTAAACAAATAGGCTTAAACATACCATCAAAGATAATTTAAACATAGAAATGTCTGTTCTTCCGAATTTTATAATAACAGAACATTAAAGCCACAGTTAGTAGTAGCAGAACCTTTTCCAGCAGCCCTCGTAAAACAATGCATTACTGAATTGATGCACTTATTCGCTTAATTAGAAATATATTGTAAAAAAATTGTAGTTGTATGTAAGTTACTACTATATTTTTTCTTTTCTTGACATTTTAGATTGCAGAGGAAGTGGCTAAAGCTCCTGGATTGTCAAAGGTTCTAGTAGCTGAAAGTGACGCTTTCAAGGGCTTTACTCCAGAGAGCTTAACACCCCTTATTCTAGCAAGTCAAAATCAGTTTAAATTTACTCACATTTTGGCTGGAGCTACAGCGTTTGGTAAAAGCTTGTTACCTCGAGTTGCAGCGAAGTTGGATGTTTCACCAGTTTCGGATGTAATTGATATTAAAGATGCAGATACGTTTGTTCGAACCATATATGCAGGTAATTGATAATATTTATGTGCAATTAATTACATAGTACATGCTCTTTTGCGAATTGTTGAGGTTTTAAATCAGGAAATGTAACATGAAATTAAGAATTTGCAAGTTGTTGGTATATCAATATTTCCTTCCTTTTATCTTCCTGATGATTTTTACTTATTTGACCTGGATCAATAAAATAGAATTGTGTACTTTATTTAAGAAGGATTAGACAAAGATCCAAAGCAAAATAATTTGATTTTGTTCAGGGGAAACTAAGGGTAACTTGTAAAATTTAAGAGCAAGTGAGAGAAATTTGTCATGTATCCGGAGTGGAATGAAGAATAAATGTCACGTGATATTCAGTATATAGTAAAAACAGTCACGCTGCGAAGTACAAGATACTTCGTTGAAAAAAATGACATTTTTTTTCGAGACCGTTCTTCTACTCTATGGCCCGAGCTCTCTACTCTATGATCATGTTGGCTTATTGGCTTACGACGTACGGTACATCATAACTGACAATGAAATCGCATCAATGTCCAAGAATAAATGGAATCTCTTTTCCTTATTGACTTAAGTTGTCACTTGATTTGAACAAAGTTATGAAAAGAAATTGGAGTTTTCAGGTTAGCTGCAAATCACCTGTTTGAGCCTATCATTGAAAAGCCTTTTTCGGATTATAAAGATTACTTTCTTAACATTGTACCAGGCTAGGGTTTGCCAGGCTATTTGTCAGCGTGATAGTTCTTGTATTGGGGTGTCTAAAAAGACTTAAGAATAAAAGGACACAAATGTGAAGGATCAAGCTTCTGCGATTTCTGGCCTATCAAAATACGTCAATATACGCAACTTAAAAGAGGTAAAGATGATTAGGAAATCGTTATCATAAGTAGAAAAAAATGTAATATAAAACATCGAGGTTCAAACATTCAAATTTAGTGATGGATGAGGGTACTCTTGACAAGAACTGGGGAAGAAATTATCAATAACTTCATGAAGAAATGCCAGTATCAGTAGAAACTACAAGTTAAAGCAGTGTGTCTATGGGTAAAATTTGACACTTGAAGTCGTCATTATTATTATTATTATTATTATTATTATTATTATTATTATTATTATTATTATTATTAAAGAATAGTGTAGTAAATCGTACGTCATTAGTTTCGAAGAAAATATTGAAAGGTTTCCGAATTGTAGAGAAAAGCTAATACTAGATTTTGTGGTAACTCTATTAAACAAAACGTTTCTGTGATGAATAACATACATTAATATATTTAGAATGTGTTAATACATCACACAATACATACATTGTGTGATGTATTAGTGAACTTAGTAAATATTGGGTTGTACATTAAAGCCAAGTTACGTATTTTGCACGGTAGTCGAGGTATTTTTTAAAATAAAATCACAGTGCCAAGTAAGTAAGTGTACATGGATCAGATTGCTATTGAGAAAATAAATACGAATTTGATAAAATATTTGTAAAGAAAAACACTTATTTTACCACGGTTCTTGATATTTATTTGTAGGTAATGCAGTGTTGACATTGAAATGTAAGGATCCAGTAAAAGTTGTAACAGTGCGAGGCACAAGTTTCGAAGCCTTAGCTACATCTGGAGGTAGCGCTGCTGTAGAGCAGGCA
This sequence comes from Thermobia domestica, assembly GCF_964235325.1. NCBI lineage: Eukaryota > Metazoa > Arthropoda > Insecta > Zygentoma > Lepismatidae > Thermobia > Thermobia domestica. The sequence continues at coordinate 158,480,348 of NC_137455.1, read as the reverse complement.
CCAGCTGGGGATTATAAATCAAGTTTGTCAACATTTATTGGCCAAGAACTTAGTAAAAGTGACCGTCCAGAACTAACAAGTGCTAAGAAAGTGATAAGTGGAGGTAAGTTTTATGGTAAAGTTTAAGAATTATATAATAAGATATAATAAAATATAGTAAAACCTCTGAATAACGGATACCAGTGGAACTGATTATTTGTCCGTTAATGAGAGGTGACTTACAGAGAGGTTACATGAGTTTAGATTACTCACAGCTTATATGGTAATTGTATAAAGTATATAGCAAATATCTTGTAGTTATACAGATACTTATAGATTTAATGAAAACACATTAGATGTCTGGAGTGGCAACGGTCAGGTGGCGACCGCGGCGCTGGACTGTTCTTGGTAATGTATTAGGGCAAACTCCGTACTACGTAAGGATCAGTAAAACTCCAGTGTGCAGTGAACTGAGCAGAAGGTGATAGTATAAAATGGGCAAACACACTGATTTCTGTCTCTCAGTTATGTGATGCGAGCGAGACGAAGGTGGCATGTGTATTAGCTCTGTTGCGAGGAATAGAGTCCAAGGTGATGACAGCCTACAAAATCCGTGGTAAAATCACATTCTCAAGTGGTCGGAACAAAACCTTCAGTGACAGGTCCTGCCGAGTATTGAAGCAGATTGTCACTCAAAACCGTTGTGCGATTGCGGTGGAAGTGACGGATGAATTCGAGCAGCACAGCCATGTCAGTGACATTCCGCCACGAGTTACATGACATGTACATACGGGGTCCGATTGTACGGGCGGAACCGCTAAGGAACCATCACGTTTGAAAAGAGAACCCCCGCTTGGTCGAGTGGCTACCATTCTTGACTTCGGTTCGCGTGGTCCCGGGTTCGATTCCCGGTGGGGGTACAGTTGAACGACCGAAGTGGTTCGGATTCCTCTAGAATCAGTAGGTCCACGTCTCCTTTAGCCTAGTAGGTATAAATGTGGGACGTTACACTAAATCAAACCAAAACAAAAAACGTTTTCAAAGGACACCTGTGGTTTTGCGTACATGCAACAAGGGCCTCTAATGACTATAAACGTGTGATATGGCCAAATGAGTCGTCGTTCACCTTATTTTAAACTACGAACCATGTTTGTGTCTGGCGAACGCCCAAAGAAGCGTATGAGCCACAGTGTCTCCATCCAACCGTGAAACATGGCGGTGGTTCTGTAATGCTGTGAGCTGCAATATCCTGATTTTCTGTGCGTCCTGTACTGATACTAACCGGTTGCGTCACTGCTTTTCAGTATATCGCCATTTTAGGAGCCCATGTGCAACCTATAGCCCAGACGTTGTTTCTGGGCAATCACACCATATTTCAGGATGATAATGTGCCTACTCACACATTTAGAGCTGTTGCGACATGATTTGAGGAACATCAGGATTAAGTTAAATACCTCTGGGCCGACCAATTCCCGGAGCTGAACGTAATTGAACGTTTGTTGTTGTTTTTGGCTGACCTACATTCCACGTCACATCAGAGCTGTTTTGAGGGCGATAGGTGGACCAATACCATATTTAATCTGGCAAGTTGCACTTTTCTCAAATGTTTCCACTAAATTGATAGCAGGGCTCATAGCAAGTCACTTTCTTTTTCTTTTTTTTCCAAATTTGTCACTAAAAGTTACTTTTTTGGAGGTAAGATGACTTTTTCGTGTGATTTATGTTTTGCATTGGCAGTTTTCTAAGAAAAATATTATAAAAATAAATGAAAAAGGCAGAAACTTGTTACTCATTACTCTTCTGAAAGCTTAAGTACTTGCTGCCACATGTGAAACAGTCAGCTGTATTCTCACTTCAGCTTTTATTCTTTCTAAAGCAGAGTGGATGGTTGGTGGATGCTTAAGCTCTCAAGGTGGGGTTGAGAACTCTTCTGTGTCTATTCTTTCTTCTATCATAATAGTCTTTTAGTTATCTCTCGTAATAGTTAACGCTCCGCTCAACGTTGTGTGTGTGTGTGTTTGTGTGGTTCATCATATTTGTCTTGTGTTATGCTTCTTGTATGTTCTTCTTAAGAGTAGGTGATGAATTTGAATATTTCATGGCTTTGAGAACTCTCAATGCTAAGTTAAATATAATGTCTGGAATAAAGAAATTCGGAAATAGGCCAGAATTGGTTCCACTTACTCGGAAGCTTCTTACATCTGCTAAGTCTGCATACCGTAACTACAAAGCATACTTAGAAAACCTAAGAAAGGAGGAAGCTCAAAAAGAAGTAAAGAATAAAAGATGAAACAAAACATTAACAAAGAGAGAAGTGATGGAGAAATTTACAAAGGAAAAAAGGGACATTAAGAACATGGAATCAATCCTACAACAGAAAAAAGAAGAGGATATGAAATGAAAAGCAGAAAATGAACTTTTGTTTCAGGCTTTTGAACGTCTGAAAACAGCTGTGAAGAGAAAGGACGTGACTGAAGTATACTTTGCGCAAGGTATGTTGGAGGGGTTGAAGAAAGTAAGGAAAGATTTGCAAGATGAACAGAAACAGACCGATGACTTGCAGAAAATGGTGGATAAGAAAAAGTCCTCCTTAATAACTCACTTCTTTATGAAGAAAGACTAAGTTTATGTGAAAATATGAAAATCTGTTAGCGTACGTTCTTGTTACTGCTTTTTATGTCATTTTGTATGCAACTGCATTTTTAGTTAACATTTGTAATTTATTTTAAAAGTTCATAATAAAAGTATAAACGTAATCCATATTATTTGCTTTGATCTTATTGTGTTAAAGGAGAATGGCATATATTACCTGTTTAGAGTTTACTTTTCATTGTATGCGGAATGTTGGTAGAAGCCATACCCATGTTTACCAATCATGTGGTACCAAGACAAAATTTTTAATGATAATCTAGATGCTATGTATTAATTACATTACTTTAATTTTGTATCATTGGACATAATGAAAATATAGAATTTTGGCCTTACCCCATCCAGATTAAAGTTGAAATACAAAACCGTGCAAAGTATATAATTAATAATGAACCTCTTGAGCTCCTCCGTGGCTAAGCGGTTAGCGTACGCGCCTTTGGCTTGGGAGACCCGGGTTCGTTTCCCGGCGGGAGCTCATGTGGTTCGGATTCGACGTTAATCAGTAGGTCCACGTCTCATGTAGCCTCGCTGCTGAAAGGGACGCTAAACTAAAATCAACTCAATAATGAACCTCTAAACACAAGTAATCCAATTTTTTTTAGTAGTTGACAAACTTAAGTAAAATAATTTTTAATCTTAACATGTTAAAAACACTACGTATTTCAGCCATGATCTAGCCATTTGGTTGAAAAAAATGTAAAATTCAACTTATGCCCAAGTTTGGCATCAAGGTTTAAAGTTACTTCCTGATGAGATTTTGGTCACTTTTTCGTGTATTTGTGGTCACTTTTCAACTATTTACAAGAGCCCAGACCACTATGAGCCCTATGATAGGTATCTATATATGTAAATAAAAGCTAATATTTTGAAATAATGTACTCAAGTGTAAAAATTAATGAGGGGATGAGGGGAAAATCGTTCTCTATAAATAAACTATCGCTAAGTATGTCTATATGGGCGTGTACTTCAATATATATTACGTGTGTGGTAATCTTCTTTACAAGTACGTGTCGTTTTTCTGAAAAAACCTTAATTCGCATACTGACTATAATAAAAGTAAAGAAACTGAGCAATATGTTGTTCACGAAGGAAATAATAATTTCAAGTTCAGCTTGCAGCTGTTCTGTGTAGTGTTTCACTGGGTCACTGATTTGACAAAGACATTTTGTAGGGGAAAGACAAGCTTACGTAGTGCACAGATTTTTTGTGCTAAATATGTATGAACGAAGAATGATTCCTCTCCATTATGAAGAGATTACTATCATATTTTGAAGAAAAGTAGTCTATCCATATCCTTACCTAAGTGTGTCCGTAAAAGGGAAGAGTTCTGAATTGTAATAATACATACATTTTTTCCAGAGAAAAAGTACGAAGCTGTGTCTATTATTAAGAGCTGCTCGTTTAGGTTTTACTGTGTATTGAAATTAATTTCGGTGTCTTAAATTGGAGTTTATGGTGGACATTGAAGGATGTATTTTTATCCTTCGAGCGTTTCTTAAGAGCTCAGCGTGCTAGTTTCATTTCAGTTACTTCAGATGTTATGTATAAACTGCGTTGCAGCTAAATGAAATTCAAATAAAATATCAATCAGTGGCGTATGACTCGGAGTTTAACTTCCCTTGAGCAAGACATTGTTAAAAAATAAACATTTACGATATAAGGTGTGTTTTATATACGAGTCATGCTTATTCTAAAAGGAAATGAAATTTAGTGTTTGACGAAATTCTGCGTATGCCACTGGTACTAATATTTTAAAATATATGGCATTTGTATTTGTCTTTCTAGTCATTAGTTATTTGCGTATTTGAGCATATACTAAATATTTAAAGTATTTGCTTTGATGTGATCGAAGAGCGGTGTGGTTAAAGCACCGGAACGGTAACCTGAAGACCGTAGTAGATTCTCTTTGTACACTTCTATTTAAGATACCAAACATTCTTGAAAAGTTTTTCAGTTACCTTGATTGTACATAAAAAGGTACTTTCGTACTTAGGAAGTACAACCAGAAATTTGCAAGTTATTTTGTAGTAGAAGCTCTTCGATTCAGAATTTTCATCAAAGTTAAATTTAGTTGACTGTGTGTTGTGTTAATTAACTTCTCAAGTTTTTATTATAGTTCGTTATTTACATGCGCGAATCAGTGCAACGAAATTTATGTAGAAGCTTTTTTTTGTTTGTTTGTTTGTTTATTTTATTGTATTTGGAACCTGATGTAGTGAACTTTTTCTAGTCAGTGAAATTTTCCTTAGATGTTATGTTACTGCTAAACGAATGCTATTGTTTAGATCAGTTTAGTATTATAATATGGAATTATTGTAATAAAGAAGTAAAGATAAATGCCTGCTGGAAATGCAGAAAATATTTTTATTAGGAAGTAGAAAACATATCACCAAAATTGTATTTCCATCACTCATCTCCATGTTTCCTGAAGACATATATTTGTGAATATAATCATCTGCTATATATTTCAAAAACTAATTGATCGTTTTCTTTTGGTAATAACAAATTTCGAATTCTAGGTGTTCATATTTCTCTTTACATTTTTGTTGTTTATTGAAGTTTAGAGGTCATTTTCTTCACCGAGGCTATGTGAGACACGGACCTACAGTTTAAGGTAGAATCCGAATCATTGTAATATGTTCAATGCATCCTTACATTTTTGATTCATTGAAAATCGTTAGAAGTGTGTATTTTCTGCCAAATTTATAAACTTGAAAGAAAATTAACGTTGAAACCTAGAGAATAAACTTACATGTTCGACGATTCCGACTAAGCTTGCTTATTAAACACATTTTATTATTTTTTGATGCGTCTCAATAAATAATAAGTATCTACTAGGCAAAAACAACTTGTGTGTATAAAACATATTGGTTAAAGCAGTTAATTGTTTCATTGATATATGGATATTAGCAATGCAAACTAGACCAAATGTGTATGAACGGCAGAGTAGACTAGAAATGTTTTGATCTATTATTGTCTTTCAAAAAAGATAAAAATAAATAAATAAAAATAATAATTTGGCACACTAACATCCAGTTGTGTTTATTTAATCAATAGGAAAGCTGGTCTACTGTGGCAGGTAAAAAATTACACCATTACCAGTAATTTCGTATTCACAACTCAGTCTCGTAAAAATTGTATTTGATCTAGTTTCCCTTGTTACTATCCATATATTCCTATATTTAAAATTATAAAATTAAACTTGTAACGAATTATTATAAAGAAGAACATGTACGTAGTATATTTATGTCAATAGACTGCTTAAAAAGACGCGTTTTAGTTTACAAACAAATTTTAGTTTATGTATGTTAAATATGAATATGTTCTATTTTAACTTCATAGGTGCTTTTTCGTAGCTAATACGTGCATTTTCTGTGTATTTGGTTCCGAGTTCGATCCCGATGTGAGTGCTTGTCTTGGATACGTACAAACCCAAATAGTGGTTCGAATTCTACTTTAAGAAGTAAGGTCTATCTCGTATGACCTCAGTGCTGAAATAGGACGACGAACTTTAATCATGATATGGTTAATTGTTTATCGTGGTTGCTTTTTCTTATTAAACTACTTTGCTGTGAGATTTTATATTGAATTCTATGTGTATCCTTTATTAATAGGTCGTGGAATGAAGTCCGGTGAAAACTTCAAGCTTCTCTATGACCTTGCTGACAAATTGAATGCTGCTGTGGGAGCATCAAGGGCAGCAGTCGACGCAGGTTTTGTTCCAAATGATCTTCAGGTTGGACAAACAGGAAAGATTGTTGCACCGGTAAGTTACCTTCCAGTACTGCACTATAGGTAGCTAAAAAGAGAAAACTCTCTATCTTTGTTTTTTTTTCTACTATACCACTACTCATGTTTGTATTCGAGGTAAGTACCCCCAGTGGGAACCGAATCCGAGGCTATACGCATTAACTATTTCACCACAAAGAGGAAACCATTTATCTTCTCTTCAGCTTACGAGTTTGGGGTGACTTCTGAAAAAAGTAAGAGTTAAATTGTCATGACAAAACATGAAGTGCAGACTTGTACATGGATTTCTCAGATTCAGCATTGTAATTATTTAAATATCACATATCATTCTATTCAAGAATTTAAAATAATAAACAGGTTAAAATCTCATTAAGTAATGCAGTATTGAATCGTTTTTATTTTATTAAGAAACCACTTTCATAGCTCAATGCCAGCGACAAAAATAATGGTACATTTTGTTGGACGTGTTGGACCAAGTTGATCAATGCTCAACCTGCACATATTTAACAATTTAGGATAGTTTAAGCCTTTATTCTGGACTCAAATAAAAATATATATATATATATATATATATATATATATATATATATATATTTCTGTCATTTTCAGTAAACATTCACAAGATAGTTTAGTTAAATTCCATTATAAAGTTGTCACACTTCATAATGTATCTGTATTTCGTGTCTTTTATTATTTTCCTTTGTTATGGTCAGCATTAAGTATTTGAAAATACATTGATGGATTATGATTATAGAGTAGAGATAAGGTTTTTTTTTTTTTTTTTTTTTTTTTTTTTTTTTTTTTAAGGGTTAATTGGCTTTCCTATGCTGTGGCTATCCTTACAGATTAGCTAGTTATGAAGATACAGAGACTATAACCCTTAAACATTCGGCTTCACGTAATATTTCCGTAATAATTGTATTTCATATACAAAATTATTGGTCTGTTGTTAAGCTTAGTCCATATTCCTTTAATGTATAGGGTTACTGCAGATTAATCGAGACTTTTCTAATATTGCGTAAAACAGAAATCGTTAAATAGTTATACACATCAAATATATGTCAACATACTTTGGCTAGTGACTAGCAGTTTTACTTCATAGTCGAGAGGTTCCGTGTTCGAATCCGGTAACTTTAAGTTCCCCAGTTACATCAGGCAAACCGCCAGCTAGCCACCACTTTCTTTTTCACTCTTGTTATTGTTCGTAATCGTTGATTATTCTAGGGTAAATTAACCCCGTAGGCTGTATTTGGAAGTTCGATAAATAAGTAAATAAGGGCAAGTACAAAATTGAATGATAACATATTTTGTTATCTGAATATTAGCTTTTATGTCGCATAAGTAAAATGAGATGGTTAGTAATAATATTAGATTAGTTTATTTTGTGATTGAAGTAACGACAAAGAAAAGGAAAGAAAGCACACACAGAGAGAGAGAAAGAAAACAAATTCTTACCATTTTAAGGTGCCGATTGTATATTTCAGACTCTTGCTGAGTCTTTTTCAAAAGTTGTCAAGTAAAGGATGAAATTAGTAACCAGGATAATTTAAACCACGCAACAATAGACTCCGTAGACTGACTTGGTATTGGCAGAATTACATACAATTTTATTCAGTGTCCTCCGCGATTACGTGACCTAAATAACATAAGGTATGACTCTTCCATCATCTTCTTTAAAAAAAAAAAAAAATCAATTTTATCGTCGTCAGTTGACGGGAGAAGACATCTGCTCATGCTGTTGGCAGGAGGACCATAGTGAACCATTATGTATATAAATTATAACAACTTCACTAAAGATTTGTAGGGCCTTTACGATTGTTTCCTTTTATTTTTCGTGATTACCGGTTCCATTCTTCACTTGTCAACTTTTAAAAGGAGCTCATGTGGTCCGAATCCCACGTTAAGTTGTAGGTCCACGTCTCGTATAGTTTCGCTGCTGAAAGGGACGCTATACTTAAAATCAAATCAAATCTTCAAAATATTCTGTGTAAAAGCGTGTAAAGCATTTGTTTATAGCTATAATAAAAGTTCGTTTGTATAGTACATTAAAAGTGTGCATTTTATTGGTGGTAACCTTACAAAATTATAAAATATATTGCGATTGTTGAAATAGAAGGCGAGGACACACACCTAGAGAGATTTCTAGCGTACTGACGGATGATCTGATAATTGAGCTACTGTCGACATAAGTTTCTGTTGTTTGTGGAACATTAATTCTAAAGCCCTAGCTAACGATACATTTGCTAGCAATTTGTTAACGAGTCTTAGTCAGATCAACTGTCAGATTTTGTTCCTTACTTATTGATATGAAAGTGCACATACAATTATTTAAATGATTGTATATTGTGATCATATTGGAAGAAGAAAGTGGTGAATGCAGTATTTTATAAATAAATGTGTAGAAACAGTGAGAGATTGTTAGGACTCCGAGATAATAATACTATTTAATATGTGAAGACGGCAAAAGTAAGGAATCACGTTACTTATTGTTAATGTGATTATTTTTGCTTTTTCTGCAATATCAATGTATCTCTGCAGGCAACATGTGCAGTAAAGTAACTTTTCACTAGGAATCATCATGTGTGTTCTGCCATTATTGGCAGGTCATTTGCCGCAACTGAAAAGGTTCCATGCTCCACGGTCTTCTGCTAACCTCTTCGTCTTCACGTACGATTTTTCTGTTTTCTTAGCATCCATTAATTGTAGTCTCCTTCTCCCTCTCACTCTTTCCTGTCACCATATCCTTTAGCACGTCCCTCATGATACAGTTCCTTCTCAAACAGTGTTCCATCCAGCTTCTCTTCCTCTCCTTAATAATGCCTAAAATTGTTCTTTTAATCCCCACCATTTCTAATACCCTCTCATTCATTTTCCGCTCGACTCACCTAATTTTCTCCATTCTTCTTCACACCCACATTCGAAACCTTCAAGTTGTTTTTCATCATGTTTGGGTAATGTCCATGTTTCTGACTTTTACAGTACAATACTCCATTATTGGCATGTCCACATGAAGCATTTTATTAGTCTTTTTCTCAACTCTTTATTCAGGGTGCCACAAAAACAGACTTTTCTTCCTCCTAAAGGCTTCTTTCGCCATTTCTATCCCTGCTGTTATTTCACATTCACACTTCATATCACTAATAATACTACCCAGGTATCGAAAATTAGACACCTGTTGAATTTTCTCCCCTCCTACTTCTGTATTTGACAACGCTCACGTCGTTCTGATTACAATGGCTTTTGTCATTCTCACATTCATTTTCATCCTATATTCTTCACACGTTCCCCTTCTCACATTTATTTTCATCCTATATTCTTCACACGTTCCCCTGTTTAGGAAGTCTGATATCCTCGGACGGAAGAAGTGAAAAAGACGTAAGTTTAAGAATAGCGCAGGCTAAACAAGCATTGAATAGAAAAAGAGGACTGCTAACATCAAGGAATGTGTCGTTGGACGTTCGAAAACTGTTTAAGACCCTGGTATTTAGCACGGCGCTTTACGGATCAGAGACGTGGAGATTGAGAGTAGCTGAAATATCCAAGCTGGAAGCATTTGGATTGTGGTGTTGGCGCAGAATGCTGCGCATATCAGGACCGAAAGGAAAAGGAATGAAGAAGTACTAAAGGAAGCTAATGAAGGACGACAGATCATGATGATAATAGGAAAAAAAGAAACAGCATGCTCGGCTACCTTATTCGGCACTCCGATTGCGTCATCGTGTTGATAGAGGGAAAGGAAAAAAAAAACAGGAAAGAGGAAGACCAAGAATAGAATATCTAGATGCAGTTACGAAGGAGAGGAAATCAAACCTTACCAAAGTATAAAACAGCTCTCCCAAGGGAGAGAAAAGTTTTAAAATTTCCATGTTGCCCGCTAACCTATAGTTGAGGCGAGAAAGATGATGATTTTTCACACCCCTTTCTCAGGGTTTCTAACATCTTATTGATTTTCTTTTGAGATTCCGCAATAAGCACCACATCATCTGCAAACCGTATACACCTAATTATTCTACCTCCTACTGAAATGCGTCTTCATTATGTACGGTCTTGTTCACTATCTCTTCTAGATAGATATTAAATAATGTAGGGGAGAGACAGCATCCTTTTCGAATTCCCCTTCTAATTGCACTCTCTGTCATTTGCTCCCCTTTTCTAATACTTACTTCATATATATTTATTCTTAACCTGTAAACGCCGGCCAGGGATTTTAATAAAATCGTAGACTTTCACGTTAGGAGCCCTAGTGACCCCCCTGATCATCACAGAGTCATGATTCATACGTCGTTGGAAAACCTATGGATCACAGATTCCAACAACGTAACACTTTAAAATTGCCACTCTATTCGCAGAAAAAGAAGAAAGTGAAAAATTCCGGAAAGAATATGAAAAAAATGGGAAACCCTGGCAATCCTTTCAATCACCGTACACTGACAAAATGAAGCTCATGTATAGACAATATACTTGTGACAATAATATGCAAAAATGGTAGTCATTACTGCAATACAAAGCGAGATAAAACTTCAGAACCAAATTCCTAATAAAAACTCCATGTATATCATTTTTGAAGGGCGGTTGCAGACCTTCACGTTGTCAGCCCTGGTGACCCTCCCCCTAATAATCACAGAGTCGTCATTCATACATCGTTGGAAACCTTACGGATCACAGATTCGAAAGAAGTAACACTTGTGCAATTCCCGCTATATTAGTAGAAGAAGAAGAAACATAAAGTCTGGAAAAAATTAAAAAAAATGACTTAAAAAAATTGGTCAGCTATGTCCTTCTCCTATTCTACACACATAACGAACAAGACTTTTGTAGGGTATTAGCATGTAGTGGATTATTTCATTATTTCACATGCCAATTTTTATGACTATACCCCAAGGGGAGGGGGATGCCCCCAAAAACTTATAAAAAAAACTAATTTTAAGCTCCCCTCCCTCCGTATTGGTACCCTCCACATACATAAAATGCACATCCGTGGAAAGCTTCATCCTTCGCAAACACATTGATACCAAAATTGACTTCGTGCCTTAATTAGTGGCTGAGCTATGATGGTTTAAAGACATGACGCAGGGTTGGGTCAGTAGGCGTTTAAAGGATATACCTATAAGTTTCTTATGAGTCTTTGATCTTTCCATTTCAATCCACCCTTTTTCAAAACTTCCAATAACAATTCCCAATTCACGCTATCAAAAGCCTTTTCTAGATCAATAAATACCACATACACCTCTTTCCTTTTTTCTATAAACCTTTGCCTGCCTATAAACCAAATTGCATCTCTTGTGCCCTTATCTTTCCTGAACTGTTTCTCCTCAACTTCTTCATTTATTCTTCTATACAAACTTTTGTTCAGAATTCAGGGAAAATTTCTGCTTCGTGAGATATGAGAATAATAGTTCTATAATCCTCACATCTCTTTGGGTTCGACACTATAGCCATTAGTATCATAATCGTCTTCAGGAATCCTTCGACCATTTTCTTGTTTCATATATTTCATTGCAGAGTCGGAACAATTCGTTCTTGCCCCTATCTTCCATATTTTTAATGAATTCGATTGGTATCTTATCTATCCCAGTGTGCAGGGGAGGACGTCGAGGTTTCTCCTGGCGTGATTCGTGCCACTTAGACGTTATGTTGATTCCCTGCGCTGTTAGGCGTAGTTTCAAAATAAACTTACATGCTCGTGTTGGAGGTTTTTTGCTGCGGACTGTACATTTTCTAATATTTCTGTACTCTTTGTAATGTTTCGTAACTTTAAAATGAAGGGTTACTTGCGTTATCTTAAAATAACAATAGTGAATAAAATTCAAAGATGAGAGATATTACTTATATTACCATGTTAATATTCAACGGGAACATTTACTCTTGAAAGAGAGTTTCCAGAATGACCTAAACAAATAAATATTGGTTATAGAATCCTCGGTAGAAAACAAAAGATTGTTAGATCCGGCTAGTTATTATTGATATTAAGTTACATTGAGTTCTAATTAAGGCAATGACACAAAAGGAAACATGAATTGAACAAAATACAGAATTATGAATTGAATTAATTTAAAACCTGTCTTGGAGGAAGACCTTCATGCACTGTATATTGTTTCTTTACATAATTGAATCAAAGATTTACTTAAAGGATAGTTAATGGTTTGAATAAGCTGAAGACTATTCTAATTTCACTTCCTCGAAAGTGAATTTACTTGTTTTGTAGAAACTTATCCTGTTGCTTTTATTTTCAATAACAAAAAATTTTAATACACATAGATGTATTTTTTGAGAATTTTATTTCTCTAATTTTTTTATGATTTCGCATTTTCTTTTGTAAAATTCTTCCCTTGCTCTGTCTGTTTCCCTTTGCAACTCGTTGTTTAACATCCTGTACATTTTTCTGCCCTCTTCATTATCAACTGTTTCCACTTCTTCCTTTCCTTTATTTTCTGCAACATCTGTTCTGTGACCCATGACTTACCCGTTATGTGTTCATCGTATCCTGCTACTACTAATGCAGCCTGCTGTATGCAAATTTTAATATGCTTCGACCGTCTATTACTACTCACACCTATCCTTTTCCTCATTTCAGTATTTTTCGTCGAATTTTCCAATGGAAAGATTTCTTCGTTTTTTAACTTTTCAGCATTCAACATCTTGTGCCTACATTTTTCAGTTGAATATCCACTTTGGCCAGAACAGGGTTATGATCAGAGAAAATGTCAGCACTGGGAAGGGTCTTCAAGTTCTAGATACTATTCTGATACCTGCTCTGAATCATAACATAGTTTGTCTGATGTCTTCCACCGTCTATTGTGGATTTCCATCTATGTCTTCTATTCTTCTGCTGGTTGAACCACGTGTTCCCAATTATTAGTGAATTCTGTCTACAAAAATTGACCAGTCCCTCTCCCTTTTCATTTCTTTCACATATTTCCCTACGACAGTACCTTCCTCTTTTTCTCCCACAACTACATTGAAATCTCCCATTACAATTACACATGCCTGTCTTCTTCCTCTATATTTTTTTCTATTTTCTCATAATTTTCTCTACTTTCAGTTGTATGAGAAGTTGTCGGTGTATATGCCTGTATCACCACTAAATCCTTAAACCGTTATGACCGCCCTTTTCATTACCCGGGTAAAAACATTCAATATTCTTCGCTATTCAACACCCCATTACCGTCTCATCTAACTTCACAAACTCCTACTAAATCTAGATTTTTGTTTATTTATTCTTTAAGATTTTCTATTTTCTTTCTATTTTCCTTTCCTGTAACATGGCGCGTATATTCCATGTCCCTATCCTAAACTTTTTGCTCTTTTTTTTTTCTATCTATCTTCTCCACCTTGTTACTTTCTCGTTCAATAATCCTTCCCAAGCCATCCTCCGAATGGGGGGATATTTTACCTCCGGAACTATATTTTGATCTGTGAAAGACCAATGTACTTATGTTCTCTCTCTGCTGTCAGCAAACTATTTATGGTGGTTTTTCGATGCCTTCCATCCCGCAGTATTCCAGCCGTTAAAGTCACTCTGACCATGTCTGGAACTAGTGTCCAAATTTCTGTACCAGTCACTGTAATTTCCGGTATCTTGCCTACTGGAGAACTGCTGCCTTCTCCCAGAACACTCCTCGTCTGGCTACTCAATTTAAATCAATTCTGTAGGGGTGGCCTTTCTGGTAGTGAACTACCACCGACATAGCTCTAAATTTCACTGTAGCACGCAATCCTCCCCACCCGACACAGAAGTGTCTTGGTAAAGGTGGTGTTTATCGGGAAGGATTATAATATAGGCATGAATAAAAGTATGCTGTAAGCTCTTTCGTTTTCGTTTCATCAGACAGCAAGAGGAAGATGTGGGAAGAAGAAAATATTCGTATTAAAGGAAAGTGAAGGTACCGAGGAACGTCAAACTTGGCGCTAAATTGACTTCTGGAGCATTGGTTCCCAACCTTTTTGTAGTAACCACATTTTTCTGAACGCCCACGACATCGTCACGTGATTATTTTTATTAACGTAAATTATAATAGTAAGACTGTAAGTCTGTGTAAAGTGTGACCCCATATGTAGTACCTAAGTATTGTCGCTATCTCTAGAGGTTGGTTGATGCACTCTGTTTCAATACTGATATCAATTGTTTAATAGTTATTAAATGGTACTTTTAAATTACAAAATTTCGCGATACACACACTATGAGACTGCATGACATATCATGATGTTGTGACACTCCGGTTGGAAACCAGTGTTCTAGAGTATCATGATTCTGTTGTCAGTTCGGGGGATTCACAGGGCAGGTTGGTTGATTGGTTAGAATGTGGGAGAAAACAAGGAATCGTTAGTTGAAATGAATAAAAGAGGAGAAAGAAAATTAAAAATACATGAGAATATTAATTAGTGATATTTAGATATATGTATATACTCTTTGGAACTTTATTTTTAAATACATTACTTTGGAAATATAACTAGCGTATGCTTTATTTTTCTGTAGGAACTGTATATTGCTGTTGGTATTTCGGGAGCTATTCAACATCTGGCAGGAATGAAGGATTCAAAGACAATAGTAGCGATTAATAAAGATCCAGAAGCACCCATCTTCCAGGTGGCAGACTTTGGACTTGTCGAAGACTTATTCAAAGCTGTTCCTGAACTCACAAAGAAATTATAGAATAATAATATTTGTATCCGCGTATTGTAAAACCAGTGTTGAAGGTAACGGAAAGTTGCAGTAGGTAAGAAGAGATACGAAACCACACCTACATGCTTGTCCTTATAAGTACATTTCGTGCATATTTAACTCAGAATTTTATTTGGTATTGCTAATGAAAAATCAAGATATTTTGCCTTTTTTTTTTTTTTTTTTTAATTATTGACAATAGCATGTACATTATATCCATCCTTATCTTCTTGAGCAATATTGTACAACGTTATAGTTCTCAAATATATGAAAAAAAAAATGTTTTTTCTCATACTTGTATTAAAATTCACGGATATGTTGTAATATTTGATTGAAAAGTGTACGTTGGAATTAACAGCAAATACAAAACTTTAATTAACATCTATTCATGTGAAGAAAATAGTTCATTTAAAAAAGAATATGATCAACAGAGAATGGGTAATATAACATTCGTATAAGTAAAAACCAGAATATATTAAATCTGTTTAATACAGGTTACGTAATTATAAAGAAAATTAGTCCAATGGAGTGCAGAGGTAGACATCTAAAACTGGTGAAGGTGCTTGGTAGTAACGATGTATGAATTATGAGATATGGTTTAATAGGGATTTTGTAATACATTCAATCAATATTATTCGCTTTCGCTTGCTAATGTTGGTTCTACACGTAGCATGTTGAATTATTTTGAACGTTGCACGAAAGAACGTTCTTATAATTGTTCTAAATAATATTCGTGTCTAAATAATAAAAATATGAGACTCATTTTTTATATCAAATTGTTTGTTATATTTTTTGTACATCATCTTGAGAATGAAATGAACTGATTTGTAACAATGCAATGAAGTATAATAGAATACATTATTTACTTTTGCAGACTTTAGTTTTATTTAGTTTTCTTGCTAATGTGAGTAAGCACTATGTGTAAAGACTAAAAAATATTATAGCATTATATCAAGGTACAAACACGACTGAAGTAAAAGATAATCTACGTTTACAAACCACAGGTGTACCCTCATGTAAGGACAATCTTAACTTTTATAGTTTATAAACATTCCCATTTTAACCTCGATGCATACTCGAAAACGAAAAAAGAAAAAAAAAACCGGAAAAATACTTTCATTTTAATTCGAGGGTATCGGATCACCTCAGAATATAAGTGCTACTTTGTCTACTCAACCAATCAGTCACTACTGTTCTCTTGATCAACGGAAACTTTTGTTTTGGTTTCGAGACCGGAAATAGTCACCAGAAGCAAGATCTCGATTGCACGGTGGGTTATTTTGTTCGTGGAATTCTCATTCCCTGGTTGTAGCTTATACGTTTTACACAACCGATACTTTGCCGCTGCTTTTTTTCTTGATACGATTTCGCAGTGACCTAATGCTGGTGGTATAGGACTTACGCACAACTTGTTTGGCATGAATTTCGTAAGTTGTGTGTCCCAAAATATTGTTATGCTCTTCCTAGCTAAGCACTGCACACGAAATTTCGTGGGGGTCAGGAATTCCGCGTCTTACTTGGTGTAAGGGGAACAGTGATGGACCCATGTCTCATCAACTATAACTATGAGAAAGAATTGATTCGTTGCAAGAAATCTTAAGTTTTCTGTACTAACATACTGGAAAAAGAATATTCTGACCATTTGTCAGTGTTCGGAATTCCTATCGGGAACTCTAAGTCGATATTACCAAATGTTCATAGATAGTTGACGAAATTTACAACTGAAATGTTATGAATTGCACTTTCATATGACGATCTTTAGTTACTAAGTCGTCTACGTTTTGGTTTATTTACATTGAGGATGCCTCCTCTGGATCCGGGTATCCACTATTACAAATGCTATATTCATTTATTTATAAATTTATGTAGTTTCTTCCTTGTTTTATGGGAATTTAATTAACAGTGGTGCTTTAAATCTTCAATTTTTTACTTTCCATATGCATTTTTTTCTGCTACACCATGTTTCGATTACCAACAACAGGAGGGGGGCGGTAGCTCAATAGAGAGCGTTTACCTCTGGCGCGTGGGGTCCCTGGTTCGTTACCCGGCCAAGTAAGTTTGTGATGGACATCATCGTGCCCGTAGATTTTCTTGGGATACTCCCGTTTCCTCTCATTTTCTCATTCCACAAGTTCCATCATCATTCATTTGCGTTAATCTTCGTCTCTCTCAGCCTTAATGACTATTTGTGGGACGTTAAACTGAATGATTTGAAAGAAAGATTACCAGCAACAAAATGATCCTGAGACACTGTGTGTGTGGCGAGCCAAAACTTTGGTTGCGCATACGTGATCAAGAGTATTTGTTGGTGAACGTAGTCATATTGAGATAAATAGCTTATTAAACACTTGCAGGGACATGGCTTTAGAAGTAAATTTTGAGAAAACTAAATACATGGAAGTTCGTTGGGATCGTAAAACGGCAAATTATAGATGCGTTAAAATATCACATAATAATACTTTTGATAAAGCAGATACTTTAAAAACCATATTCACGAAGAAATTAAATGTCGACTAAAAGCAGGGAATAAATGTTATTATTCAGTTCAAAATCTCTTGTAAGTCGCGAATTCTGTCGACGAATTTGAAGCTTGTATGGTTGCGAAACATGGTCGCTTATTCTGAGGGGAAGAATATAGACTGAAAATATTTGAGAAAAAGATCCTGAGACGAATATTCGGAACGAAGAGGAACGGGAATGGGGAATGGCGGAAACTTCATAATGAGGAACTACATAATTTATACGGTTTACCCACCATGTTAGGGTCATCAAGTATAGGAGGCTTAGGTGGGCAGGTCATGTAGCTAGGATGGAAGAAAGTAGAAACGCTTTCAAACGCAAAGTAGAGAGTCTTGACTGGAAGACCAATCGGAAAACAACCAATAGGAAAACCTAGGCGCAGCTGGCAGGACAATATTAGGATGGATCTCGCAGAAATAGGAATACAAAATAGAAACTGGATCCAGTTGGATAAGAATAGAAGTCAGTGCGGAGCTTTTGTGAACGCGGCATTGAACCTCCGGGTTCCATAGGCCATAGAGTGAGTGAGTTAGCTTATTAATCACGTCTTGTAGTGTGGTATATACAGGACGATTCAATTATCGCGCACCTGAGATTCTGTGGACTGATTCTTAGTTCGGTAAGAAGGTGGCGTAGCAATACTTCTTCAGTCGATTATCTTTTCCACTTGCTTAGTTGTGTCAAGAGCATATCAGTAAGTGCGTAGTGTTCTTAAGGGTTGGTCGGGAAGATTAAGATATGGCGTTTTCACGAAACAGGGTATATTTATTGTTGAAGTGTATTTTAAAGGATTTTGAAAAGGGACCTCCAATCAATCAAATCAAGTGAAACGATAATACGCTCACGTGATGTGAATGAACAATTTTGTTGTATTCAATTCAGCCATTACTAGGCCGTAACTTGTGGGGAACAACTGCCCCCCGAGAAGCTCCCAGCCGTTCGAGGGGGGCCCATTTTAAGACAAAATTTTCTTACTCCATATACGATACGAACATGAAATTATAAATGAAACATCAAACATGTTTACTACATTACATAAACAAAAGAGTACACAAAAGGTCGATAAAACAAAAATGAATCGTGAGCCCATTTCAGTAAAAAAAAATGTCTACTATTAGGGGCCCTAGAAATAATATTTAATCGTATGGCTTTGAGATTTGTTAATATTGTCCCCTTAATTAATTTCTTATGTATGGAGCGGGCCCAGGGGCGTAACTAACGGTGAGGCAGATCTTGCAGTGCGGGAGGGCCCACAGGCTTCGGGGGGTCCATAAAGAGTAAGTGAAAGATGGAAAGAGGGGCACAGGAATTAGAAAAAAACAACTTTTATAGGGGGCCCAAAAACGCGTATTAATGCTTGGCCCCCCAGAAAAAGATTCTAAGTTACGGCGCTCGCCATTACCAGAATCATTTGGCGCTTTCATGGCACCCCAAGTGTTGGAGACAGAAAAAAGGACCCTCTGCGTTGATAGAAGATAAATTGTACGACTGGTAATGTGTGTGACAGTACAGTTTTCCCTAAAGAAAAGTTTATACGTAAGCTGGCAGTGCAATTGTGAGTCCAAAACACGAAGAACGAAGAGCTATTGTACATGCCTCAAGCCACCATGATAGTTCCTGTAAAAATCTTTTGGCGATGCTTGATTTCTCATTGATTGTAGTTTACAAGGTCACAGAACTTATCAATTGTAAATCCCTTATCGAGATATCTAAATAAACCATGCGCTTTGCAAGAACTTAAATATGACTTTACGAAGATCCAAATGCCATCAGTAGTACGTTCTTGAACAAGATAGCCAACATGGTAGAGAGTTTAAACCTGCCTTGATTCTTGAGATAGACATTTCAAACATATGTTGTGAAGTATATTGTTTTCTATTGCAAAATTATTGTCAATTTCGTATATGCATAATTCGTTCTGAAGTATTATTACAAGTAATCTATATATATATAAAATTGAAAATCACTATGTTTGTGACTCTAAATCTCCAGAACCACTCGACCGATCTTGATCAAATTTTCAACATAGATGAGGTTGAGGCCTAGTATAATTTTGTGATTTAAATTTGACAAGCCAACCTAGGGGAAGGGGAGGAGGGAGATATATGTAAAAAAAAAAAAAATTAAATTAAAATGACTACCTTTCTGTCTTTATCACTCTTGAACCACCCGACCGATCTCAATCAAATTTTCAACATACATGAGTTTAGGGACAGGGATTACTTTAGGCTATTCACTTTGACGATGCAACGTAGGAGTGGGGGAGGTGGAGAGAAATTTAAAAATGATGAAAAATGACCGATATTATTGTTGAATCCATAGTTTTCGGGGTCGATGAGAGAAACAATGACACTTTTGATGCTGTTTCAATCCAAGTTCAACCCTGATAGTTGGGGAGGGGGAGGATACAACGTAGGGGAGGAGGATAAACATTTAAAAATGATCGAAAATGAATTATATTAGTGTCGAATCCATAGTTTCATGAGTAGCTGAGATTAACAATGACAATTCTGATGCTGTGTGTCGCAGCACGGAGGTGGAAGGGGAGCTATATATAATAATAATCGAAAATGACCAATATTAGTGTCTAATTCATAGTTTTCGGGATCATTCAGATGAACAGTAACATTTCCGATCCGGTTTAATTTCAAAATCAGTCCCGCCATTTGGGTGAGGGATATATATATATATATATATATATATATATATATATATATATATATATATATATATTAGGGTGGTCCTTAATTACATGGCGAAAATTTTTTTCCGAATTTCTTTGCTCCCAACCCCTAGATTGGTTCCATGTCGGACCCAATTTATCCATGAAAAAAATGGGCTCAATCGAAGAATATTTAACCGACCCCCAAGCGACCTAAAGTTTGAATGCATATCCAATATGTTAATGTATAGGAAAAGTCTGGAATAAACCGGCTGAACTTTAAAGCGGTTGAAGGGAAAGGGACCAAATCTTGGATACAGGGATTGGAAGTAATTCACATCTGACCCTAAGAAATAGCATGATGGCGGCCATTTTGAAGTAAGCAATTTTCTATTCGGACCCAAAATTTTAAATGGAAATGATGCCGCATTCGTAGTCTTTGCGTAAACAACGCGAAGCTGACTTCGGGGATAATGCCATTGCATTGCATAAATTGTTTACACTTCTTAAAAAACTACAAATTCAACAGCACTGTGTGCGAAGAACTAAAACAAACAATCGCATAAGAAAACAATCGTACTTTTTCGAAGCCTTCAAATAAACTGACTGAGCTCAGCATTGCTGTTATCGTTTCAGTGTTGCCAGATATGCATTTTACTAGTCCTCTTTCTAAGAGATAAATAACCATTCTGAATATTTTTTTTCAGTGATAAATTGGAACATATTGTTTAAATTATTGATTAGGATAGAATCATATCTACTTTTTTTTTTTTCACTACAGAGAAACGAATGTGCATTTCTTTCTTTACTTTATGGTTTAATTCAAATAAGGGAAACTATTCAACAATCTTATAAATCTGCAGCCTGTACAGAGATATAAACTCTCAGAATATTTAGTTTTATTACTTCGGAGATTTTATTTTCCATAGTTGATAATTATTACATGTTCAGAGATAAGTGGAAAATAAAGACAGACGTCTGTTTGTCGTCAAAAGCTACCTCAAAATGATATATCATACGAAGTTATTTCTATTTAAAATTTTGTGCCCGAATCCAAGATGGTGGACGTAGATATGCCTCATCTCGGTCACTACTCAGTATCAGGTATGGATCTACTTCTACAACCTCTATCCAAGATATGATTCCTTTCCCTCAGCCATTTTTAAGTTACAAGAATTTATTACAAACTTTTGCCATGTACTATACATTGTAAATGCATTCAGATGTTTAGGTCGCTTGGGGGTCGGTTAAATATTCTTCGATTGAGCCCATTTTTTTCACAGATTAATTTGGACCGACATGGAACCAATTTAGGGGTTGGGAGCAAAGAAATTCGGAAATCGAAAATTAAGGACCACCCTAATATATATATATATATATATATATATATATATATATATATAAATGATCGAAAGTGGCCATTATCAGTGTCGAATTTATAATTTTCTGGGTAGCTTAGATGAACAGTGATACTTTCGATACCCGTTTAAATTCAAATGCAACCCCTTGGGGGGCGCGATGGCTCAGTGGTAGAGTGTTCACCTCGGGTGCTTGGGTTCCCTGGTTCGATCCCAGCTCGCGCCGTGTAGACTTTGTAGTGGACAAACACCGCGCTCGTGGGTTTTCTCGGGGTTCTCCCGTTTTCTCCCACTTTCTTCATTCCACCATTTCACTCATTTCTCATTATCACCGTCTTTAGCCTAACCGACAATACCGTGGGACGTGAAACTTAAATATTTCATTTCGTTTTCAAATTCAACCCCGCAACTTGAGGAAGGGGGAGGAAGAGATATTTTAAAATGATCGAAAATGAGCGATATTAGTGCTGAATTCACATTTTTTGGCCATGGCCCTCAACATGGAGAGGGAGAAATATATATATATATATATATGTAAATGGTCGAAAATGACCAATATTAGTGTCGAATCCATGGTTTTCGAGGTCGCCGAGATGATCAATGATCTTTCCGATTCCGTTTAAATCCATGCCATTAAAAATGAAAACAGCATATTTCACGGATACTAAACACATGAGAAACGTAGTTGTGCATTTAAATTTTCATTTCAACCCAGCGAAGCGGGTAATATATGCTAGTTTTGTACTAATCAAGCCGTACAACACTAGGTATTCAATCATTGGATTATTCATTATTTCCTGTGATATTTAAATTGAGAGTTTCGTGCGATTTTAATGCAATTAGGGAAGTAAATAATAGATAAACATAATACCATTACTTCTCACTAGAGTTACATATGACACCACTGTCTGTGATTCTGGCTACCAGTACTTTGCCAATAGAACAATCATGTTTTTTTTTTTTTTTTTTTTTTTTTGTGTGTGTGTGTGTGTGTGTGTGTGTGTGACAAGTCTGGTGCAATGTGTAAATTGATGTCACGGACTATTTATTAAACTTTTGTACGTGATTGTACTTTTAATTCATTACTCTTCAAATGGACTTGTAAAAGATGGTGAAAGGAAACTGAATATTTCAAAACTCATTTTATGACTAACTTAAGAATTCGTTATCTGTAAAATCTGTTTTGTAATTCTGTCTTTGAATTTGTTTCCTCGTACTGAAGTCAACTACCTTACACAAATCATCGTGTGAATTCATGCATTTACAAACACGATGAGAGAAGTATATTATTGTAGGTATACCTACTTACTATCTTCACTACGAGTGCTGTAAGTGCATAAGCTCAGCATTAGTCAAAGTACAAAACTACTTGGATTCCCTAAGTCGTGGCATTGCGACATTAGACGATTGCAAGAAGACGACACCGCATCCTACTTGGAAGCCGACCTGAACATTAGAGCTATATTCAATAATACTGAAATGTGTCATCTACAGGACTTGAATTACACAAACATCAATAAGTCTAAGATATTTACTCACCTTTTTATACTTGACAGTGCCTAGTCATGATACAGTACTTAGAACAATCCTACTGACACAAATAAGCATAACTTACACGCATTAGAAACATTCTCCGAAATTCAGTTCTTTTCATTTCATCATAAACAGAATGTTCACGAATATTGGTGTAGGAATTATCGACATCTATATTTTTAAGAAAAGTTCGTTATTACTATGCGTACACTACCTCTCGCATACGTTACTTGATATGTTAATCATACGAGTAGATAAATCATAGTATAACCACATGGTGGAGACGCCGGGTAATGTTATGAGTACAGATTTAACCAAGAATTCTCATTAGGATTTATATATATATATATATATATATATATATATATATATATATATATATATATATATATATAATCCATTTGCAAGGACATAATATTGTTAATTCAAATATATTGAAATATTTCAGTGCGTAAATTAATGAATTATTTGTACTACACAAAATAGTATGCACTAGGAGAAATGAAGCAAAGAGCGTCAAGTATGTTGTGGAACGTTCCCAGTGGCGATTTTTACAATTTTACAGAATCTTTTTCTTATTCTGATTTCATAGCTAGATTTAATATGTTTGTAACGTTGAAAAATTGCTCGACGCAACTGTATTCTTTTGAACCTATTTCATTATTTTAGATAATTAAATTAATCCTTTTTTTTTTTTAAGGAATCTGGTTTACCAAGGCTGTCCGGGAGACAAAAAAAAAAATCTTCGGAACTACGTGTGATCACATTTTGGCTACGATAGAGGGGGACAAAAGTTAAGAATCGAGATCGGTGGTGGAAGTAAATTCAAACCGGAAGTGGTAGAACAACCATTTCTGCTTTTAACGTTGGTTACTACAGAGGAAAAATGTTATAAATAGGTAGAAGCGGTTTCCTATAATGGATTAAATGTTCCAAGAATATATATTTCGTTTTCTCTTAATTATCTACTAAAACCCAAAGTGATAGAACACTACAACTTCCAGTTTGAATATTGATCTATTAAGCAAAAACGATACGAGATAGCGAGAAGCGGTTATTTTGGAATCGATTTAGCATTCTAAAACCGAAAGTGGCAAAAATTAACTTCCGGTTTTAACATTGATCACTATCGAGTAAAAAACGGTAATAGATAGTGAGACGCGGTTTTTCGCAATCAATCAAGCATACCAAGGATACATTCCATCTCCACTCGAATCTTTCTATTAAAAGCGGAAAAGGTAGAAATCTACCAACACTTCCGCTTTCAATATTGAGAAAATGTCATGCAATACAAACCAAACTCTTCAGTGTTGCACGTTATACATGTACTTGCTTTAAACTATTAATTTAATGATAATTATAAACAGTGATTTATATAACAGAAAGAATATGTCTAAAAGCTCTAATAAAAAAAAAAAGAGCATAGTTCTCGTGTCTGCTAAATCTAATAGCTTAAAGTGGAGGCCTATGAGTTGATTCTTATTGCTCATCTCTAATTTACTCAAGGTTCTAACAAATTAAAACCATTCGATGTATGGGTGCTTGATTCCATGTATATCTGTTATTGAGTTATCAATCGCATTGCATATTTAGAAAACAGTTAACGCAAGTAATACAAAACAATTCATTTACCGGTACGCAACGTACATGGTTTTTCTAAGGTGTATGCATAACTAAAACGATCATGTCTAAATACGTAACAACCAGTGGCGAAGCGTGCTAGGAGGCTCTGAGGTCGGGTCTACCCTGTTTTCTTATCTTGTAAGTTCATCTTTGGTTTGTTATACAATAAAGACAATACTTCATCATTTCGTTTTTTTTTCGGTAACAAAATAATAGGTTGGAAACATTCGGATACCCTTCCGTTTGAGTCTCACCAGCTCGCTAGACAGGCTTACGGTGAGGCTACGTTGCTCAGGGAGCGAAGCGATTATCGCTGGGGATTGCACGCATTCTTGGGAAGGTACGAAAGCTCTTCTCTGTGAGTTTAGTGTTAGAGTTGAAGCATTTTTCAATGATAATACGTTATAAAATGATTTCCTTAACACAGAGTAAGAAGTTTCTGTGTAGAATTATGTATTTTTATTAGTGATAACTCGTTTAATTTAGGTATATACTCTCAGGACTTATTCAAAGTAATTGTTTATTTCCCTACGTGGGGCCTGGTCCATAATAGCTTGTAAAATATGTCTGTTACATTAAACATATGCAGTGGCGTATGTAGGATTTTGTTTCGGAGGGCTATGCACAACACGGGGAAGCAAGGGGAGGCAATTTCCCACCTGAGTTTGATCATTAAATAGAATCGATTATCTACTAATATACTAGGAATAAATGTGAAACTCGTATGTCGGTGGAGGATCTTACCCCCTCTTCCCAGGGAAATCTGAAATGACGCTCCTGCAAACACACGTTGAATGTTTGTAATATCATTTCAACTTAACTGATTTAATTTTAGGAAAAAAAATATGGAAATATTCAGTTTTATTTAGAGATGGACAAAACCGTTTTCTGTAAAAACCAGAAACCGGTTTCTAGAAAAACCGGAATCCGAAAAAACGACATTTCGGTTTTCTCCGAAACCGGTTTCAGTTTTCTTCAAAACGGTTCGGGTTTCACCGAAACTGGTTTCGGTGAAAACTTTTGGAAAACACAAAGCTATTTCTGTAGAAAAGGAATCGGTTTCCGGAGAACAACGAAACATTATTCTGGTCCGAAATAGAACCAATTTTGAAAAAAAAACGGAACCGTATTTAAAGAAAACCGAAACCTGACCCGGTGAAAAACGAACCGGTTTTGGAGAAAACCGATAACCGGTTTCGGTGAAAAACCGAACCGGGATTTGAAAAAAACCGGTTTGGGCGAAAAACCGTTTTAGCAATTTAAAAAAAACGGTTTCGGTTTTCCTAACAACCGAAAAATCGGTTTTTGTGCCCACCACTAGTTTTATCTGTACGTTTTTACCTGAAAGAAAATGTTGAGACAAATTGAAGCTGAAATATAGGCCTAATGATTGTAGTTATTAAAACTGCAGACTGGTGAATTTTATGTGGTATGATACAAAAATTTTGCAATGAATCTAACCTTTTATTCTATTCATAGAAGAAAAGGAAGCATTCTCTTGGCCTAACTAATTTCCCTAGCTACTTATTCCTCCATCTTGATTTTCTTTAATTCAAACATTTACCTATCTTTATAACTAAACGATGTAAATATTCCTTCGCTATAGTAACTAAAGTCTCGTTCTGTTGATATCCGTGCAAAGTCGGTGTGGAACACCAGTTTCAATTTTCAGATCGTCTTAGTTTTGGTGTTACTCACGACGGCCGACTTGAATTACAACTAACAACGGTCGAAAGTATGATAGGAAAAACGAAAAAAGTAACAACTAAGAAAAAGAAACAAAAGAGTAGAATGGACGAAAGAAAGAAAAAAGAACGTAGTTCTTACATGGAGTGAAATTTGACAAATACAGTATTATTTCTGAACAAAGAGCATAAGAAAATGGAAAGTCAATGAAATTCTTAGAAACGGCAAGAAGGATTATTGTTGTACGTGGAAACCGAAAAACTAACAAATTTATTTCGGGGGGAGGGGCTTGAGCTCGATAGCTTCCCCATACTTTTCCATTTCATAGAACCAGTAGGGTATTTACGATTTTGTTTCGGGGGGTTTGCTCGTTTGGGAGGGGGCTTTGCTAACTTTATTCCTGGAAATGTGAAAATTCTGCAATATATATAAAACAATAAATAGTTGCGATAAAATTTTGGTGTGTGGTTAAGCCCGAGGCACTCGGTTAAATATGCCACTGCATAGGATACAATATTAAAACTCTTATGTTGATTCAAATGAAGTTCCTTCTGAGCATTAAAACGATCCAAACATATAATAGTTCATCACCATATAATAGTTGAATGCCAAGCCTACCGTGAAAATTTTAGAGGGGGCCAGCAAAAAATTAGGGGGGCGGCCCCTAGACCCCGTGGATACGGGCCTGATAATAATAATAATAATAATAATAATAATAATAATAATAATAATTATTATTATTATTATTATTATTATTATTATTATTATTATTATTATAAATACTTTCTGTCGTACAACTCCTAGCATTTAAGCAAACATTTAAAAACAAAGAGGAAAACGCTACTGATATAGCAAAACTAAAATCGTTACAATGGAAATGCTGTAGCTTTAGGGGAGTAGGACTCCCACGAATTTGCAACCCCGATTGTAGCGCTTTGCTTAAGAATTGTACGGGAAGTAGGCGCGCATGTGGCGTGTGTGTTTATTTTTCGTAAATAATTCAGGAATATTCGTGCGTGTAGTGTCGTCAGGATGTCCGAGTGGACAGAAAGTGTGTATTTAGTGGATTTTCTTTTGTGAAATCCATTTTCTCAATGTTCATTTGAGAATAAGTGCGCTATTAAAGAACGTAGACCAACACCGAAACTGAACATTGCGGTTCGGTACGAAGGTAAGAATATTTTGCTGAAAAAAATAGACGTTTGAAGCTAACATATAGGAAGATATCAATTCACCAACATATAATACGACGCTATCCGAAGATGGCCTCAGTGAACATATAAGGTAAGATTTTGCTTATATAAGTATTTATTCTCTCTTGTTAAATAATAATAATAAAAAAAGTATTCACGTACAAAAATTTAACTCTAAACAGTGTTAGAAATACAGCTAAGAAAGTTCTTTAAAATAGATGTGGTATTTTTTTGTTTTGTTTAACACAATGAGGAAAATAGAATTCTGACAATAAGTTTGAATATTTTATGATCCATTAAATGCTATTTGTGTTACTAGTTTATCGAGTCTACCCTACTTGTGGGATTACGCTTCGCCACTGGTGACAACAAACAAATCGAGGTATTTTCTTGTCTTACTTGTAATCAGAAAGAAGAGTAGAGATTTTAAGGAAATTATCCTCCTGATTATTTCCGACGTCTAATAACATTAAATGCAATGCAATATTGGTTGTTTACGCAACGGTTCAAAGAATGTTAACATTTCTTTCATCCCTGTCTGGTTGAATTTCCAAAATTACCCGTAGATGACTCTGTACCAAATCCTAGACTTAGTTAAATCACACTATCGTACTAGGAAACCGTAATTTTGCCACATTTTATGGAAATAATGGGATCTTGTTGAAAGAACATTTTGTAAGTTGCCTATCACAGATATGTCTGTAAATATACACATCACCAGTTTTATCTTATTAATTATCTATATGAACCTTATATACATATAATTAAACGGTAGGTAAACGCAAAAGGAAAGGGTTAAGCAACAGCAATATAAATCATGATTTTACGGTTCAGGGAACTGACTAACAACATACATTGCGAATATATATTTATATATTCACAATTTATATTGTTAGTCAGCTCCCTGAACTGTAAAATCGTGATGATAGGAAGCCTATAAGTTTCAAGAGAAAATATATTGTCTAATGTTGAAAGTGTTACCTAAAACTGTTAGCTATAGTATTGAGATAATGAAGTTCTGTCGGTTATTACGGATCCCTCTGTATGCCAGCAATACTAATTAAATTGCATACCAGAAACAATTTTATTTTGAATAACAAGAGACTTCTTTCTTTACTTGCTAAACTAACAAGCTTGTACCCGGTTCATACCAAGCACAAACCTAGTCACTGCTCTATCACGAAAAATCACCTTATTTCCTATTTATATACTCCTCAAATTGATTTATCTAATCATTGCGCATGGAAGACGCGGAAGAAAATACATTAACAAATTTGAACAAAATCTCGTGTCGAATTTCCTCGTGACTATATAGTTAGCGTACGAGCCTGTGGGAGACCCGGGTTCAACTGCCTATGGGAGCTTATGTGCTTCGAAACCAACATTAAGCTGTATGTCCACGTCTCATACAGCCTCGGTGCTAAACGGGACGCTAACTCCAAATCAACCAGCTAATCAACATCAATTAAGAATTCGTCGGGATAGAAAATCAACAGAAGACCGAAGCTTGCTTGGACGAAGATCAATAATTGTTGGACAAGTACCAAGAGAAGTGATCCAGAAGAAGATATTATAAACTTCAAGACTTAAGACCAGTATCTGCCTTCGTTTATACAACCAAATAACAGAGGTTATACTCTTGAGAAGTTAACGCTATTCTATCATAGAAGGAGAAAAGTCAGGGTTTCTATGTCCAAGTTAGTGGCGGCTACAAAATTCTACAAGAGAGAATTCACATTGAAAATGGCGAAACCAGTCTCGTACCCCTCTTCTGCAACTTGAATCCTAACCTTCGGGATTTCTACTGATTTTTCAGTTTGAAAGCAGATGTCAAGTACAAATATTAAAGAAAAATAACAATGAATTTTGAAACTAACAAGATAAATAACAATCGCATATTCATATATCCAGTATGTGTCTTACAGAATTATTTAAGTTAATTTTAAATATTTTACTCAGCACAAAATGTTCAAGCTATTCAAGAGCTGGAAAATACTGTAATTCATGTTGCCAACACTGTTTGAAGCAAATTTATTACTTCAAAATGAATTTCTCAGTTGATCCTGCAAAAATCGTGAGGTTATATACCCATTAACATACATAATTATTAAGAGTGCAGTTTGAAACGGATACAAAAACTAAGTAAAACTGAAAAGTTAACTAGCCTCATTTCTCGTATGTTTATAA
Organism: Thermobia domestica; assembly: GCF_964235325.1. Lineage (NCBI taxonomy): Eukaryota > Metazoa > Arthropoda > Insecta > Zygentoma > Lepismatidae > Thermobia > Thermobia domestica. Next base: position 158,450,546 of record NC_137455.1, on the reverse strand, counting down.
TATTTATTAACTTGTAAAATAGGGACAGGTTAATATTTTTTATGATGCATTGAAATTCAAGTATTCGTTGAATTTCCGTCGTTTGTAAAGCAAATGAAAATTTGTTCGACATTCATTTTCAGCACAAAGAGGAACGTACTGTTTAACGTTGAATTAGAATCACACGTGCTCCTACCGAGAATTGAACTTTGATATTTCATGTGGAAGACGTAATTGCTAACCATATATCCACGATAAAGCTCCTAAATATGTGTGAAATTCCTCAGATATAGTGGGTACCGAAGTTGCTGAATCCCCCATGAGTGTTCTCGACCTTAAAAACCTTCCTTATAGACTTGACAATTGGCTATTCTCTACTTATTTAATATTTTAGAATTATTTATTTGAATTATAAGTCTAGCACTTACATATTTGACTGGGGCTTTGCAGTTCGCATGCTTGCTTTTGGAATAAAATTTCAGAAATAAATTAGCTTAAATTATACTTCAATGATATTCATTCGTTCTCTAAATACTTGAAAAAAAAAAAAAAAAAAAAAAAATAGTTAATATACAACACGAGTTACCAAATTCCGAAGTCCATTAAGAAAGTATTTTATTTTCTCTTCATAAGAATTTGTATATGACGGTCGTTACAAAAAAAGATATGAGTATCTTTTCCCCCGTGACTACGCCTATTATCGTCATGTGGAGCACAGAGCTGAAAGGTTCCATCCTCCCGCCCACAAGAAGATGGGTAGAAAGCAATTTTTTCCGTCACGTTAAAAGTGTGATTACCTTGTACGTAAAGGCAGACGTTCCAAAGATTGTTCTCCGAGGCAGGCTAGCGCGAGAAGGAGCCAAGCCAGTGCATGCGAACAGAGGCTAACATCAAGCATTGCGACTTATGCTTTGTTGTCAAATCTCTCATAGACGTCGATCGGGTTGTAGATTCCATATTAAAAGACCCATAGTTATTTTCATTATTACTTTTCGTATTAATTGGGAAGGGAAGGTACGTGACTTTGGAGTACACTATAGAACCGCCCCTGGTCCGAGTAGAGAAGACAGACCACCTACTACCATACTAGAGTCTCGGGATCGATCCCAAGAGAAACGATATGATCATTCGTTATTTGGATGAAACGAAAGGAAGAAGAGAACATTCTTTTAGACGAGACGTACCATATTGACAATTGCCGACAAAACAACAGGGTTCATCACGATAAAATGACTGAGGTATTATAATATCCTTCCTTTATATATTAGAACGAAGATACTTTATCTTATTTTCATCCTCAACTTATTTATTCAATTTTGTATCACTTAAATGGTTCTACTAGAGTGATATTTTGCTAATCAAAGTACTATTTTCACATTTATTAGTATCGAGAATAGAGTCAGAGATAACTGAAACAAATAAACTGAAAAACTAACTTTGTAATATTAACCATAAGCAAGCATTTTATTTTTGATAATGAATGATCACCATTACATACATACACCTTACCAGCTGAATTGTCGAGTTCAAGATCAGTGAACATCATTATTATTAATTATCTCATTACTAAATTACTGTTAGAATATAATAATTTGCAAATGAACCATATATTTATTGGGGTGGTGCGATTGAAATATATTTATATTTATTTATTATTTATTAGGCGTTTGACTTTCAGAGGAAAAAAAAAATGAAAGCTACAATACCTAATTAGTGAAAATTGTCTCCGTCGGCAGCAACACACTTTTGCTGCCACTCAGTCAACGGTGAGACTCTTAAAGACGAAACTGTATGGAGTCTGCGGTGCGATTAAGTCCTCAACCGCATGTTGCACCACCCAGTTATCATCGCCTGACAAAAAATGATCGAGATGCCGGAAGAGGAAATAATCGGTGGGAGAGACGTCAGAAAAATATAGTGGATGAAAAATGGTTTTATAATGTAGCTCATGAAGAATTTACACTATCCTTTGAGCGATTCGTACGCATTCATTGTCATGCAACATGAGAACACTATATCTGTTAACCATTCCTAGATGCTTGCGGATGGGATCATTTCCCACCGTAGATTTCCATATTAGCAATATGGTTTTCTACTTTATTGCTAATAAGTAAGGAGAGATTATTTTAGAAACCGGTCCTTTATCATGATCCAACCACTGTCCTGACCATTTATAAATTGATGTAGCTGATTCATTTTTCATCAGAAGTGATAATTCAATGCAGGAAAACTTTCCGATTGTTCTGTATAGAGAACTGCACTCCTTGTTGACCTCTATCAACTCTGCGAGTGTAACGTTTCCACCTTACTGAGTGCACAATACCGAGTGATAGTGATATAGTGTATGCTTAATTCTTCTGCAAGAGTCCATTTCCAGTATTCCTGAGAAGCTTATTGAAACATGTAATTGGTTTGTGGCTGTGGGGCTCATTTTCTAACGATCACCAGCACGAAAATCTGCAATGGTGATGAAAGGTGTGTTCATTCACTACTCTTCGCTCAAATCCACTGTTAATATTTTTACGGCTATATATGCAGAATATTCGACTTTGAACATGTTAAGAAAAATCATGTCTTCTCCATGGCGCACTTTCTCAGACCTACAGCAGACAGTTCTACAACCCACTGTCTTCTGACTGACTGAGCACCCAGTCTGTTTTCTAAATTTACCGTCTTCGTGTTGTACACATGATGTCAGTCCATTCATCATTCGTTGCGTTATAGAAGGTTGGTTTCCGGTTGATACAAAATCAGACACTTGAATCTCAGTACCCTAATATGTTTTAAAGTTTTGAAATTGAAACGAAGTTCTGAAATATCGTAATCTTCCTAGATGACTGTCAAATAGTGACTGCGTCATGTAGTGGTACTACTTCAAGTGATTTATTCTGAAATTAGCAGACCTTACTCGAGTTCTTACATATATTCCACGTTTCAATTGCACTACTTTTATTATTCTAAAGAATAGAGCGATTACTAGATGTACTAAGGAATATTGATCTAAGTAAATACATCCATCTGATTAGTGTGCTTAATTTATCAATGTAAAAGATAAGGTCCTGGAGGACATTCCTAGCAACTAATTAAAAAGGGAGAAAAGAAACATTGATGGCAAAATGTTACGGCAAGAGCTTAAGAAGTAACATTATATTGTTAGTGACAATTTCAAAAACGTAATAACTTCTAAGCGAATATATGTACTACGGGAGTTAACTACCAAAGCGTATGCACACTCCTATGTATCCTTGGTGCTAAAACAACACTTGAGAATAAGAAAAAAATCATTTTTTTTCTTATCAAGTGGAATGTTAATTTTTCAAAATCAATATTATTACTTTCGAGCGACGATAGGAGAAAAGAAACCATGATGATCGTGAAACGATTCGAATTATTTGATTTTTCAACGGGATACACGTTTTATGGTCACTACACGTTGAAAAAGTGATTTTTGGATGGCTGTTCGTTACGATGTATGTATATTCGCCTAAAGACCATATCGTTCAAGACATTCGGATCATTTTTAAATTTAAGGTTTTTCGATGGCTGTTTGTTCATCGCGATTTATGTATATTCGCGTAAGTGACCATATCGTTCAACATATCCAGATCTGATTATAAATTTAAGGATCCTATAAGATTCTTCAAGTTCACCCCATCCCTTGAATTTTCTTTCTGTCCTAAAACATAAGGTAATTTATTGGAAAGTGAAAGACAAGACTTGAAACTTCTCAAAAACGGTTTTATTGATTTTATTTACATTGAATAAATCAATATTTCATTGATAACCTAGGAAAAATCATGAAGAATAATCCTGAAGAATTTGCTTTTAGGCTGAGTTTTTGTTTTCGATTATTCTCTTAACTACGACCAACGTGATTTTATTCATATTTCATTAGTCTTCAAAGTAGGTAAATTATTTCTTATGATAGTTTATTCTTGGAAATGAATTTTTTGTTTTGAAAAACAACTTAGGAGATTTTGTTGATATTTCGGAAATGAATATTTCATTAACATGAATGCCATGAATATTTCATTATTAGTGTGAATTAATAGGAAAATATTTCATAATATGATAAGTTATTTCTCATGCAAAAGTTCACAACTCTTAGATTATTCTTATATTATTAAGACTATTTTCTCAGTACTACAGCCGATTTTGTCCATCTTTCATGCATGCATATTTAATTAAAATCATAATCATGTGGGATAAGTAATTTCTCATGGAAAAATGTTTACTCTTGCGGGTTTCTTTTCGGATAATTTTATCAAATATGACTCAGTCGATTTTGTTCACATTTCATAAATAAATGTTTTGTTTCAGTGGCGTACGCACGTGGGATTCGAGGTTTAACCTTCCCCTTGAGCAGAATATGGAAAAATAAATATTTATCATATTGAGATTTATATACCTACTAAATCACATCTCTCCTAAAACAAAACGGAATTGAGTCTTTGAATCCCCCTTGACTAAAGTCTTCGTACGCCACTGTTTCATCAGGAATTATATAATGTGGCATACGCATAAGTCATTTCACATGAAAAATGAGTTTACTCTTGCAGGTGCTTTTTTCTTCAGATGGAATTTTCCCCATTATAATTTTGATCATATCTCAAAAGTAAATGTTTCGGTAATAACTAAAGCATATATGATTTAATGTAAGAAAAGAGATATGTTTTTTTCGTACCATTTATTTAAAAGAACTCTTGCTCTGTTATTTTTTAAAACCGACAAAGTTGTAATTGTGACCACCATATAATTTATATAGATAACGCTATCATTAAAATATTAAAACTTTGACCCAGTCTTAAATATTCAAGACGCCAACTTTAACTTCTTCCGGGAGGAGGAAAGCGTAGGTAAGAGACATTAGACATTTTTGAGGAGGCAACTATTCTTTTGTACAGAAAATAATAATTTTATATTACTTGGCCTACATTAAAATGCAACATGTTTGCGGGGGCAGTTGGGGGGCGGACGATATCATCGAGGGGCGTCCTTCCCTCGCCCCCTCTAGCGTCATCACTGCCTTGATCTAAGTTAGTATAAATGTAAACTTATCTAGTGGTAAATTGAGGTGCCAAGTGGAAGTGGCAACTAGTTTAGGAAATCATAATGGGCTTTATGCAGAGTCGTTTTGACGTATGATTAGCGTCATACTAAAGGCCTGGCTATTGCAGGAAATATATGTTAGTCGAACTTTATAGTATGGCACTAATCACGCGTCAGAATAACTCTGCTTGCATAAGGCCCTACAAGTTGAACGATGCAATGGCAAATACAATATTTGCATATATAATAAATATATTTCGTCAGACTTCTAACTTTTCGTATGTTATTGGACTTTTGATTAGATATTACAAAATTTCGATTCGCGTTCGATACTACTCGATTAGGCCTGTTTCGAAAGGGTAGAAAAAAATTTTTCAATTGTGCTATCTTCCTGACGGTACAGAAAATCAGTTTTGTTACACTTGTTCTTTTGTAATTATCGCATTGAAACCTTTCTCATACCTTACTGAAGTGATAGTGGTTTAGGTGCTTTGACGACCACATACATGAAATCAATATTTCTTTTACGGCTACATAAAAGCTTTTCTTGGTCACCTTTTGTTTGCATCGTAACTTTTGTCGTAACTCTCGCTGAGTCATAAATACAATTTGCTGTACGTAATATTTACAAGCAACAAACTTCTTATAGAAATTGTCGAAAGCATCTCGTGTGCTTGACTGAAAATACTCGTATTTGTCCATTGTCTGTGCGGAAAATTTACTACAGAATTGGCTGCAGTAAATGTCTCATTTCGTTGACAATGTCTGGCTTCTAAAATAAAATAGTTTATAGCTACGCGTTGATGAATGTAAACGGAAGATTGACGCATACTAATAGCCACATATACACATTTTCCTAGCATTTTACTTGGAACACTTTATTCAGTATTACAAAAATGAGAGGGTGTGAATCAAGTTGCTGTCGGTTTCAGGTACGTTTGCATTTCTGAGCAATTTAAATGTAGGTAGAAGATTTTCCAATTTGTTTTAGTAATATGTTTGAAACATTTTCCTCTATATTACAGCGTGAAAATGTTTGGCGTACGACTAGAACGGGCAGTATTACTTAAACGGTGTTTCGTATTTTGTGATTATAAATTATGACCTTTCAAGGTATGAAGATTCTATCCGGTCAGCTGACGCTGGTTTAAGTAGGTGGTATGATGTGAAGTTATCGACTTCCAGCTCTGTAGAGAAAAATGATCTACAAGCGTCTAGTTCGATGTATACGATTGCAGTCAAGATGTGTAAAAAAGGGGACGGGGACGAATCTGTGTGACAAAAGAAGTAAAGAAACACGAAATAAATACTCTTGTAGGACAAATGGTAGTTGTGTATCTCGGAGATATGTGAATTTCATCTGGATGGGATGATATTTGAATCTAACGTACACTTAAAAAAAAAATGAATATTGAAAGAATCGGTGGGCCTACACATAAGTAAGAAGCCAACCGGTAACTCATTCATCTTTGGTGCATCTGGACATGTAATAGATTCTTAGTGATATGGTTCCATTTTCTTACAAATCATAATAGTTGTTCAGCAATGACAATTCATGAACTTAAGATAAGTAAAAATTAATTACTCTGGCAGCAAAATTCTGTGAGGTAGGAATACAGATGCTCATATTCAATTACATGTACTGCCGATGGGAATGAGTACTCACTTCTTTGTTTTTGTTCTTTGCTTTAGAATATATGATATGAATAAACGGTGTCCTCCCATCTTGTCTAATTTCATCTCGCCTAACGATTTATCAGCTACTGATGTCTCCAAGATAAGAATGTCCGCCATTTTCGGCGAGATGGAAATTCCCATCTTGCCTAACCCCATCTCGCCTAAAATGGCGATAAGATGCAAGGACGGAATTTCTGCACTAAAGAGGGAGTTCCTGTACCAGCATTTTAACCACGAACACTAAGAAATTGTGGAATCATACACACATTTCAGAAAAGAAATAATCTATGTATTAATCTTTCGTACATAAGAAAATCAATAACCTAGCTTCAGTATATTTCAATCAATGTCAGAAATCTCTGTTTTCTATTCTGTTAACTTCGCACCACGTATACTCTGCAAGTAAGTCACAGACATGTTTAGAACAATCTCATAAAAAGTATCTGCTATCTTCATTTATCAGCAGCACAATTCATTAAAAGTATACAGGGTGTTTCAAAACAATACTGATAATGTTTGGGAGCTGATTTCTAACAAAAAAGTATAGACCAACCTGGGTGCACAAATGCTTCCTATTGACACTATGGCCAGCCGAAAATCTGTTGAAAAAAAATGCAAAAACAGCCATAATTCGAGAACAAAATATCGGATCGAATTCTAGTAAAAAGAAAAGTCCATTCTTTTTAGTCGTAGATTCCATTAATGCACAATTCGATGTGATGCAATAACGAACAAAATTCGCGCTACATTGTCCTAGTTAGAAGAACGTTGTTATAATTCATAAAAAGAAGAGGTACACATGTTTAATTAATCTAGTTTCCCTCAGAGCAGAATAAATTTTCCGAGGGGGAACTGCTATTCCGATAGACATATTCTCTAAGTGTATTACCGTGGTATGACTTATTGTTTGTGGAACATACTGAAATATGTATGTTGCAAGGGAGAGCACAGTTTTTGTAAGTGTAATTATTAAGAATGCGTTGTATTTTATAACCAACCCATTACTTTAATCTCTCTCTTATCTTTCTTTCATATTCTTTCATTTTTTAAAAAAAATTAGAGTATAGTTTTAGGTGTTTACATTTCTATTGAACTTACTATCATACGAATTTCTAACTTTGTTATATATGTTATCTGACTGTCTTTTCCTTCTCACTCTCATAAGTTCTCCTAGTAGAAATTTCATACATACATTTCGTTCGCGGTGCCCTTCCACTTTTCATACCCTAATACGTTTGCGATGCTCCGTATTATATAAAAGTTAAGAATCAGTGACAATACCAGAGGGGAATAGAAGGACGAGCATCCGTCCCCGGCGAGGACACCTGCTCCCGTAGACAAATTGTATTATGATATAGGTAGGTGAAGTGATATAAAATTACCTTTTCGTGTACAAAAATTTGTTGTCTCTCAATTTTTTCTGTCTCTCCGCTTACCTCCACCCAATTAATTAAAATCTGGTATCTTTCAGTGAGTTCCTGTATCAATTTTCCAGCTTGATCTTATTTACTTCATTGTTTTCATATTTAGTTTCTTGAAGAGTTTATGGTTTAGTTTCTCAGTAATGGTTAATTTCCAGTTTGATTTTATTTACTTCATTGCTTTCATAATAGTTTCTTAAATATTTTATAGTATTTACTCTCTCAATATTGGTTAATTTCCAGGTTGATTTTATTTATTTTATTTGTTTTATGTCTAATTTCTTGAAGAGTTTATGTTTATTGTGATCACGCTAATGAGCTTTATAAGATTGTAATGATAGTATCCGCAGGATAACTCTTCAACAAAATCGATATTTTTATTTTTCTGGCAATAGATTGCTAGAGTGATTATTTCGGCCAAATTCGTTAATATAGTCAATCTGTTAACATCAGAGAAAATATTACTTTAACAATGGCTACCCATATCTCATTTTCTATTATGGTACCTACGAGTGGTTAAAATTTTCAAGTACTTCCGGTTTCAATACTGATTTCCGTAGAGAAATTATAGTAAGATATGTCAAAATGCCATTTTTTGCAATTGTTTGAGCGTCCGAAGAATATATTCCATCTTTTCTGTTGACTCCCAATTCAAACCGGAAGTGATTCAAATTACCACTTTCGGTTTCAACGTTTCTTGTTATATGACAAAAATGGTAACATATATCAAAATGTGGCTCTTTGCAACCGATTCAGCGTTCCAGAAATAGGTTTCATCTCCGTATTTAACTCTCTATTCAAGCAATAAGCGGTTCAAATTGAATCCAAAGTTTAAATTTTTGGCACCATTTAAGATTCTTCAATAAAACTTCATCGTATTTAATAGGAGCTATTTATAATATAACTTAATTACATTACTTTTATGCAGGAACAAGTGTGGATTATCAATTTAAAAATTAAAGGAAAAAATCTAATTAAACATTAAGCATTAAAGTATGGTTTTAAGAGTGGTTATGGAACGCCGTATTTTTTATTACTATACTTGTTCTCACTAAAAATATATTTTACATCTTCAGTGTAGCCTAGTGAGATTCGAAAGTGCAGCTGAACTAAAGAAACAATGATTTAATTAATATTGAAAAGTTCTGCTTATGCAGGTCAAAGGTAGAGTAAATTATACTCGGGAACCGTTTTCTCCCACTACCAAGTTTTATTACGAAATCTTCCTGTTATAAATAGTATAATACAAAATCACTATAATGTAAAAATCATCTAATAACTGGGTAAGAAAGGTGTTCCAAAGCCGGAGCAGCCTAAATAAAGATCCCTACAGAGTTCCGAGCAAACAAAGTGGAGTGGATTGAGGATCCTCAATGCTCCACAAATTGCTTGATATGTTTTATATCAGGCTTATTACTTTTGAAATATTGTTAATCGATCGGTGCCCGTTATCATTTCGGAGCTCAAACAGGGCAAAGGTTGAAGTAGTGGTGACAGTGGGAAGGGGGGCACAAAAGTACCAAAATCTAAATAAGAAGGACTGCAAACAGAGAGTGGTTAAAAAAGCCACAAAGCTTCAGGCAAGATGGGTGGCTGAGATTAAGAGTCCCACAGAGTTCCGAGCAAACTATGTGGGCAGGATAGGAGTCCTAGAGCTCCGAGTAAGCTAAAGGTTTTTAGGTTAGTTACTTCTCAAAGCTCCAGGCAAGTTAAGAGAGTGGATTTGACCAGTCAAAGATTGATACCAGATATGGAGGTCCTCCTGGTTTTATAGCTGCTCCAGAAGTGGTGCCGGTGTCCTTCTTCGTCACATGATAGTGATGTCGGTGGTGTTCCTCTCTCCTGCCACTGCAGTAGTTTGTAGTGGAACGCACGTGCACTGAGAAAAAAAAATGTAGGTGACGTACTTAAAAAGATAGGTTATATGCGTAATTTCTGTAGTTTTTGGACTTAACGTACAGCAGACGTATAACTGAAAACGCGTGTTTTATAATACTTTCTGTATGTGTTCCATCTATACGTACTTTCCGTATGAAACAATGTAGGCGGTCAGGATCTCACATGCAAATGGACTTATATAACATATAGCTGACGAAGGTAACATAAGTATATGCGTGTGATATACGGGAAACTGTTAGATGTCAGACATCCTGCAACGGCAACATCTAAGGGCAGTGCCTATGTAGCATATGGATAACGTATGCTCCGTACTGATTTCTATAGTAAGCAAGAGGATACCGCATATTTGTACAATATATCGCTGTCCGGAGAACGGATTTTTCTCTGTGTGGTACATTGTAGATAAATACAAGCATGAGTTAACTATTTGTAAACAGATTTATGTGCAGGATATTACGATTTTGTTCTGATGTAATGCATCATAGAAATTATTCTAAAAGCTTTTGTTAGTCAAACCACCTAGAGTAACACCAGTGAGTAATGTTGAGAATAGATTAAAAGTCTTTTTTACTTAGGTTTTGGTCCTTTTGTGCTCCCTGCCCCATTACTTCAACCTTTGCCCTGTTTGAACCCCGAAATGATGAAAACTTATCAAGGAATTTGTGTTGATCTTTCACTTGGAAATCACGACTAGGTCTTTGGAGGTTAGGAGCGGCCCCCGTGTGCCCCGCAGCTACGAGCCTGCCCTAAACATGTTGTATTATAATATTCGTTAAATCATATGAAACTATTATTTTCGGTGTACAAAAAAATACCACCTCAAATATACTTCTGCCCCTCCGCCTGCCCCCCCCCCAAGAAATTAAAGCTGGCGTCGCCACTGCTTTTGAAACTGGTTCAATACTTCGTTCACCCGTTGTTGCCGACCTGGTTCCCACAAAGTGTGAAATAGCGTGTGTACAGCTTGCCGTATGACATATAATTACATCTTACATCACCGATAGTTGCTTTTGATTAAAGTTTAATTTAAACTCCTAGTTGTGGTTTCCTTCGTTATGCTTTGCTCTTTTTAAAGGATACCAAACACACACACACACACACACACACAAATAACAACTTGTTGCCCCCATTCTTCGTATGACATACTTTAATAACAATGTTTCATGCTTGTATAAGTTAGAGATTAGAACATTAAAATACGAAAAAAAAAAAAAAAAAAAAGGTAGAAGATGGAGTTTTTGGCTTCCGTATCCGGCTATCAGATGTTCGTGCAATGAGGTAATTCCGTGTTAGGAGGCTGAGTTCTCTCTGAAGAGAGGTGCAAAAGTCAGTGTGCAGCCACCGGTCGATACCTAAAGGTAGGATTATGAAGTTCCCGCTTCGAGCAACGTCTCAAGAAAGTGGCGTAACTTCAGAGGTTAATAAATCCGTAAGTTAACTTTTATCTTATTATTATTGCTTTTTTTTTTTTTAAGTGATATTGTTTGTGATCGCATTACAGGAAAACGACAGAACTGTTTCCATGAATTTTTCAACATAATTATTGCCTTCCTCGAACTGGATTCTTATCATGGAACTTTCATTAAATTATGAATACTAAGGAGAGTAACGAGGATTCAAAATTTATACCGTTCCCCCCCCCTCAACATTGCACTAATTTATTCTTACATTTAAGTATTATCTATTTTTCACTTTTTATCCAAATAAATTATTTTCCGTTTCCTTTTGTTTTGCAAAGGATTCTTTTGATATAAAGCACACATTGCCAACGAGAAAATGAACAAACTTAGAAAGGAAAACCAGAATGCTACGTATGTGGTCAAAGTCGAGCGACAGACGTAGAACAATAGAGGAAGGAGAAAGCATGATTTAAAATGAATTTCTGTACATATTGAACTCTTTGGTCGAGCTGGGAAGTGAATTCATATACATCTTAAAATATTCCCATAAACATATTTCTTCCGCGTGAAGAGCGAGCCTCAGCTAGTCATAAAATACTATTTCAAAAAACACTTTCAATAGTATTGCAATTGCAACCAACGGAAATCTTACGGCAGAATTAACGGAATGTTTCTGTACAGATATGAAGTATAAATCCAAGTTTCTGTCATTGTGATGGAAAGAACGTTGCATCCTAACTAAAGTTGGGGCTACTTCTGGGTGACAGTGATGAATATTCTATGAAGTGGTTCAAACAGAAAATACATTTGGAATAAATAGTTAATTATTTGCAAAAGGATCCTTTTTTTTAAAAATGTCTCATCTCGGTAGGGGCATGAAAGTTTCTTCACAGTTAGCCGTAGATCGAGCTCTCTTGTCGCTAATGATTAGCATTCTCGCCAGGGAGAATGATGCGAGAGACCCAGGTTAGGAAGTCGGTAGGACCCGTTCGAATCCTACACTAAACCAGTTATTCTCAACCTTTTTTGACTGACGACACGCTTTGCTGTACACCTACGACATCGCGACACACCTCTGATTTTTTAATAAAAAAATATATACATTATACGTCAGTGGAATACGCAGAGTTTTATCAAGCGAGTTCAAATTCAATCTCACATCCTTTCAGGACATACATATGGTAAATGTTTATTTTCCCATAATACCTTACTCAACGGGATTAAAATTCAAAATTCCCTTTGTAGTGCACGTCACTGATAATAGTGTAATACTATAAGTTTCTAAAAAGTAGTGACTCTATTTAATAGGGATGACCAGAACCGGTTCCTGGTGGAACCGGTTTTCGGCTCTGAATGGATCTGGTTCTACAAGATCCGTTTCTGGAACCGGTTTTTCGAATCCAGGACCGGAACCGGTTTTTCGGATCTAGGTCTGAAACCGGTTCCTAAGATCCGGTTCTGGAACCGGGTTTTCGGATCCAGGTCTGGAACCGGTTCTGAAAACCGGATCTTCCGCCGGAACCGGAACTTTGTGGCCATTTTTACGCTAAACGCGAGCTGTTGGCAGGCTGTGAACAGTGTGCTAGATGAAATGGTGGAAGCGACAGGCAAGCGTCCAGGCGGTGGCCGCTTGTCTCATTTGGCTAAACAAACTGGGTAACTGGCAAACTCATTTGCTACACAGGCAAACTGGCAAACTCATTTGGCTAAACACCCACTGGTGGACCAAATTTTTTGGTGGGGACACAAACGGGTCTGGGCTGGGAGGACAAGCGCGTGGTCCTCTTTGCAGCGTTTTGAAGGTGAACTTTGTTCCTCCTTTGTGGGTCAGGCTTTCGGATTCAGGTCTGGAACCGGTTTTTAAAATCCGAAACCGGAACTTTGTGACCATCCCTACTATTTAGTACTGAGCATTGTTACTGCCGGTTGAGGCGATGACCGTTACATTTTATGTTTAGATTGATTCCTACTAATTGGCTCATTAAATTCCAAAATTTCACGACACACTTTATGGGACTGCACAACACATCATTGTGACGCGACACAACGGTTGAGAACCACTGTACTAAACTTTAGGTACACGTCTGAATTCCACAGTAAAAATGGCTATGTTAATTCAACACAATGGTTCTGTTACGTGAGTTGAGTTAAATTTTGACACATGTCTATTGCTACTTCAAGTCTATCGGATTTTGGAGCTAATTGTTAAAATGGTATTGGTTGAACTAACCGTTTAACATGGTAACTTGTAGTATGGGTTAATTTGAGTAACACACTATTGGTGTTTTTTTTTTTGTGTGTGTGTGTGTATGTGTGTACAGTCGCCAAATAACTACGTTTACAAACATTCTTCTCTGTCTAATTAAATGGATATGACAATATGAGGGCTAATAAAGTATGTAGTATAAATAGGCCTACAGTTGTGAGTGGCTGTTAGGGACGAAATATCGTTGTTTCAGGAGACGAACATCGTGAATTTTAATGTTATGATTTGGCAATCATACTTCCTGAATGAAAGAAGAGGATCTGGAAATAACCAGAAAAGTAATAAAAATCTGTATCAAAAATGTTCTTCATTCAGCATTCATTATTCATAGCTATGGATGCTGAATCCATAAGTAGGCTGTTTGCTTGTCCTTCTGTACTGAATCTAGAAACTGGATGAATATCCCGCACACCGTATCAGGTGAGCTTTATGCCGACTCTGAGTAGTTCGTCTTGAAGTTTGGTGATCGCTAAGTCCGAGTTCATGTCCAACAGCGTGAACTGGGTTTCCTCTTGAGAGATGTGAATGGATAATGATAGTTGAGTTAGCAAATGAGCCCACAGTGCTCATAGTTTTACGGCATCGGCGGCGGCCATTTTCCAATATGGCGGCTGAAGCTCCACTCGGATTTCCCAGGACTTTTAGTATGATGATTGGACCACTATTCCACACATTTCTACCAATTTTTTTCTCTCTTTATGATTTTTTCCCACCATTTTTTCTAATTTGTCTACACTATCTTACTAATACCGAAAGTGATTAAACTCTCCTACGATTTCGGTCTCAATATTTATCTACAAAGAGCAAAAACGAAAAGAGATGGCGAGAAGCGGTTTTCTTGGAATAGATTTAACATTCTAAGAATAGATTCTGTCTTTTTTCTTAACCCTGTATGAAAACAGGAAGTGCCATAAATCAACTGCTTTCGGTTTTAACGTTGATCGCTATAGAATAAAAACGGTAATAGATAACGAGAAAAACAGTTTTTTGCAATCAATTAAGCGTCCCAAAAATATATTCCATTTCTACTCTAATAACTATACTAAAACCGGAAGTGGCAGTTTCAGTACAGTAGTAATTGAGAAAATATCACACCGTACAAGCCAAACTTCTTCACGTGGTGTACACGTGACACAGTGACTCAATATTCTAGAAGAAATTGTTTCCTTACTTATGTAATTTACTGTTACTTCCGGTTCCAGTATTGGTCTCGGTACAGTAAAGAAGGTGGAAGATAGGGACATGCAGTTTTCTGGAATTGATTCAGTGTCCCAGGGATCTACTCTTTTCAAACAGGGAAGTGCTAGAAATTAACAACTTCCACTCTTAATATTGATCACCACAAAGAAAACTCCGTAAGAGATAGTGAGAAGAGGTCTTTAGGAATGAATTCAACATATTTGAATGAGTTTGACCTCTATCTTCAACTGTTTACTGAAATCAGAAATCTATTACGGTACCACCTCTGGTTTCAATTTTAATTTTCATAAAGCACACATGGTAAGAGATAGTGAGAAGTGGTCTTTTGGAATTTATTCAGCGTCCCAAGAATAGGTTCCATTTCATCCGTTAATCTATTATTGAAACTTAACGTGGTCGAAATTATCAATTTTAGGTTTGAACGTTGACAACCAGACAACCATAGTGCAAATGCGGTAAAAAAGAGACAAGTGTTTTATTTTTGGGTAAATAAATAGATTCAGAGTTTGAAGAAAATATTAGGGATGGTACCGAGACCGAGACTAGTCTCGGTCTCGTCTCGGTCTCGTCTCGAATTATCGAGACGAGACCGAGACCGAGACGGGCTTTTATATATCGAGACGAGACCGAGACCGAGACGGATTTTATATAACCGAGACGAGACCGAGACCGAGACAGGCCTCTATAAATCGAGACGAGACCGAGACGAGACTTAGGTCAGTCTCGAAAGTCTCGGTCTCGTCTCGATTATTGATAAAAATTAAAATTGTCTTCACTCAAAATTTCTTTCGTCGCAGTGTTAGATAATATGGGAACGGTTGACTGATGTACAGTCCTGTATTTAGGGGGTGCCTATCAGGCTCAAGCCCCTCCCGAAATAAATTTGTGACTATTTTTCGCACTGCACGTACAGCACAAATGTTTCTTACCCGTTTCTCAAACCTCTCCCGAAACAAAATCCACTGCTGATGTAGCCTTCTCTGTCCGTCTGTCTGTCTGTCTGTCTGTCTCTCTATCTATCTATCTATCTATCTATCTATCTATCTATCTATCTATATATATATATATATCAACAACGTTTGGGAGGTGATTCCTGACACCAAGATAAGACAAAAAGTATAGACCAACCTGGGTGCACAAATGCTTACTTTTGGAATTATAGGCTGCCGGAAACATGAAAAAATGAAATTTAATGGTCCCTAGCTCCAATACTATAGGATCTACGGTAGTCGATCAAGACTTTACTTAGGAACTATTACGTGACCTATCCAAAAATACATGTTTCAGAATCCTGCGGTACTCACGCAACAATTTTCAAAAAAGGAGTTTGGCTAAGGGCATATAATTTTAAGTACTCACCAACTACCTCTGTAAAAGCAGTTGCAGAAGTACCGCAAGACACTGATACATGGATATTTGGATAGGGCACATACTAGTTCTTAGTTGAAGTCTTGACCCGACTACGGTAGATCCCATAGTATTGGAGCTATGCAGTAGCATAGCTAGAATGTTTTTCAAGGGGACCAGTGAAGGGACCACGAAAATTTTGAGGGGGGCATCTTCAATGAATGGAAAAACTTGATTCATATACTCACAAAACTTGTAAGGTTCAATCACAAGCTAAAATGTACTGAATAATTTAAAAATCATTGAATATGCATATCTTATTCTATCCATTAGGCCTATCCTATCCAAAAGCACTATTTAATAAAAAAAAAAAAAAAAAAAAAAAAAAGCAGAAATACGATAACTACTTATTTTTTAGTAGTCGTTAAGAAAATCAAAGCGAACTAGGAAACAAGTCTGTTTATCATATTTATACAGTGGAACATTACTTCTGAAAGTTGAATGGAAACTGTAAACAACAAGCTGTTTGCAGAACATGCCGCGACATCCTTTGTGAGTAAACCTAGTGCTCGTGATTGCTGCCGAACATGAGCAAGGGTTAGGTGACTACTCCACTTAGACGTGACGGCGGAGGTTGACTGCTATAATAGAATTGGACAGGCGAAGCTCAAGGTTATAGGCAGTAGTCATCTCAAATTTTACCAGTTCGAAACATTCCTTCTTGCACACATGAGACCAGTTTGCCTGATGGAATGATGGAAGTGAATAAATATCACAAGTTCCAGATTTGTTTTAATACCGCATAATAATATAAATAGTTATTTATATTATTATGTAGATAAACTGTAATAATAATAATAATAATAATAATAATAATAATTATTATTATTATTATTATTATTATTAGTAGTAGTAGTAGTAGTAGTAGTAGTAGTAGTACCAAATTATTTAATGATTACTATGCATTTGTTCTATGTCACCATAGTCAATGAGAATTAACAACTTACTGTACGAATTGTAATAGGTAATGTACGAACACTTCTTTCGTCCAACGCAAGTGTAATGGTTTACTAAAGTGTATGCTATTTGTAAGTACGTGTCTCATATTTTAGTATAAATTTCAGCATTGAAGCAAATGAGAATGCCGACTGATTTTGCTTTTCTTTCTGGCTCTTTGTCGAAAACAAAAGAGATAACTACGTCAATAAGATACAGGGGTTAAAAGGTAGTTCAGGTGGTGAGATCAATGCATGCATCCCACAGATTTCGGTGAATTAGATCTTGCTGTACTACGAACATAAACTAGTAGAGCTATTTTACTCGAAACGCAGAGCAGTGGTTCAGTGGTAGAGCGTCCACCTTTGGTCCGATCACAGCTCGCGTCAAGTGAACTTTGTGGTGGACAAACACCGCGTGCGTGAGTTTTCTTGGGGTTCTCCCGTTTCCTCTCACTTTCTTCATTCCACCATTTCATTCATCTTTCGTCGTCACCGTCACCATTAGCCTAGTTGGCATATCCGTGGGACGTAAATCTTGATTTCATTTCATTTCGGAACGCAGACTATTGCAACATACGGTATTCTGCAGTTGATAACTCTGTTGTGGAGAGATGTTTTGGTAGTAGTTTCACTTGTGGCTACGACTCACTTAGCGTTTGTAAACCTATAGCTATATAACTGTGTGGGGGGCACTAGGGGGCCAAGATTTTGAGCAAGGGGGCCTGGCCTTCCTGACCTTCCCTTGGCTCCGCCACTGGAGCTGTGGAACATTCAAATTCATTTTTTTCATGTTTTTGGCAGCGTGTAACTCCGAAAGGAAGCATTTTGTCTTATCTTGGTGTCAGGAATCACCTCCCAATCGTCGGTGTTGTTTTATATATATATATATATATATATATATATATATATATATATATATATATATATATATATATATATATATATATATATATATATATATATATACAGGCGTCAATTGTAATACTGGGTGCAACACTCTTATTTCATGTGGCTACGTACGTCAGTAAGTGAGAGCATCAATTACTCCTGTGAGAACAGTAAGCATCACTCTCACTTACTGACTATGTCGCCATAGAAATGAGGGTGTTTCACCCAGTATTAAGACTGACACCACTGTCTTGTCATAGTGTTCCCAACAAAAAGCATATTACCCTCGTTTTATCCCAAAATCTGGACTTGGGTTTTTTCTTCAGTGTATATGCAATTATTCAAAGACTTACAGTTAGTAATACGCATTGTGTTGATTTTTGGGTTAACTTGTTTTAGTTTAGCGTCCCACGTTTATGCTAGGGCGGCTAAAGGAGACGTGGAGCTACTGATTATAGTGGAACCACTTTGGTCGTTCAACTGTACCCACACCGGGAATCGAACTTGGAACCACGCGAATTGTAGTTAAGCGTGCTGCTTACGGCTCTGCTGTAGTCTGCTTACGTATCTGCGTGACATCATTGAAATGAGAGCAAAACATAAATTAAATTAAATAAAAATAAATAAATATACTTCACATAAACTACTGCGAAGAGTAGTACGAAGAGTAAAACAAGATATTTGAAAAAGGAAACAAATTATTGCTTTGTCCTACTTAGATGAGTAACAATAACTCTATGGACCCCCAAAGCTGATTTCGTCGCCACCGAGGGTCGACATTTTCCCTAGCGTACAAAGAGATAGATCTGCAGTATTCATGACAATTTATTTAAATTATAGCACTAAATTCTTCAATTTCTTACGTA
This sequence comes from Thermobia domestica, assembly GCF_964235325.1. Lineage (NCBI taxonomy): Eukaryota > Metazoa > Arthropoda > Insecta > Zygentoma > Lepismatidae > Thermobia > Thermobia domestica. Next base: position 158,431,556 of record NC_137455.1, on the reverse strand, counting down.
TTATCCTTTCCATATTTCTCAGAGTAGAAATTTTATAAGCCTGACTGGGTTTTTCGACGCTCTTATAGGTGAGGACCCCGGGACACTGTCTCAGTTGCTCCTGCTTAGTTACGGATATGCATAGTAATGCATTACGACCTTACGATCTCGTATAAGAAACAGAATGTACTTAAATTGAGGCGCGAACTATGCGAAATATCGGACTTTGAATCTAACTTGTTTGTTGATTTCAACCCAAGACCACACATAACAAAGGTGGGTGTCTTAGCTACCACCACAAGGTTCAGGAAGTCAGTGTTATAAAGTGTAAATTAAATACATATATATGAAACGCTAATAAAGCATTTGATCAATTAGAAACAAAATATATTGTAGTAATAATTTACCCTATTTGTTAAGATCATGAAAGTTATATTCTGTTTTTGAAATGACAGTCAAAGCAAAATGTGTTGGACAATAAATGAGGTATTGTAAAATTTCAATTTCGGTCCGATTTAATACTTTCGAGCTGCTATGTGTTGTGTTATCCGTTAGGAGGTATTGATCAATTCTGATTCAAAGGAAGAAAATAAACTACTGTATAGTACTGGAGTTAATTTAATAGAGTTGAATTGTATAGGCAGTAGTGAGGCTATTTGAGACAAAGTCTATTGCTAGAAAGTGAAATATGGGTTACTATTAGGGTTTTATCCCAGATATGATATACCAACAGACATGGGCGGCGGTTAGGGGGGCAAAGGGGGGCAGTTGCCCCCCCCCACTTTTTTGAAATTACCCATTAATGTATATAGTTTCATTTGGAAATATAAAGTTTTGTATGTATTATTGGTTCATAGAATAAAAATGGTGCCATAAAATATTTGTCGTTCCATGAGTACGTATTGGTTGTCTTCCCGTGGAATTAAGAAAGCTACAGGAATTGAGTTTGAACTGCTACTAAAAATGGACCAAAAATTAACCTATTGGAGCGCCACAATTAGAGCGTACAGTAGAGCGTCGATTATCCGAAGTAATTGGGGGACATGAGTGTTCGGAAAACTGGTTTGTTCGGATAATCGAACTGTACTGTACTGTACTGCACTGTACTGGACTGTACTTCTACAGCCAGTGCCAAACCGACAGAAGTGTGCTGATTGTTGAAACACAGCGACTGGCGGCTTGGCCGGTCAGCAGCGCCTTATGAAGGCCCCATTAGAAGCAATGTTCCGCCAGCGGTGGCTCAGTGCGGCGACTACTGTGGGAAACTTGGTTTGGAAGTGAGGGGGATAATGGACGGTAGGGTGGGAGAGTAACAGGTGCGAGCGAGTACACAGTTCGGTTAAGCGGTCGTTCGGTTGACCGACGTTCGGATAATCGACGCTCTACTGTACTTTAATTTCTTCTTGCAAGTTCTCAATATGTTAGTCAGCTGCTCTGGAACTAATTGAGATAATATTTCGCAAGAAAAGAAGTCCTTCACAAGTTATTCTTTAATTGCACAAAAATCGACAGTTCCCAAAATGTATTTTGTTCTTTCTAATAATAAGGAATATTTTGATTTGATTTTTTTTAGTTTAACATCCTGTTCAGCAGCGAAGTTATGTGAGATGTGGACTTAATTATCAACGTGGAGTCCGAACCACGTGAGCTCCCCCGGGGAATCGAACCCGGGTCTCCCACGTTAAAGGCGTTTACGCTAACCGCTTAGCCACGAAGGAGCTCAGTAAGGAATATTAATTTTGCAGTATAATATAGGAGTTTAGGGGTGTACATATACAGTTTTGTATATACAATTCAATTTATTAAATTAAGCATAATTCTAGATTTTAGGATTATTTTGTATAACTGAAATGTGGAGTCACTAAGTATTGCTGCGTTTTATATATTCCAAGAAAGTGAAAACTGTACTTAATGGCAGCGAACATGTTTCGGGAAGGTGCAAAAGTATTTCTTTAAATGTCGTAGCATATGCTTGTAGTATTCACTGTCATTCTAAGAGTAATAACATATATAATAGCATGCGTGGAATTAAAAATAAGTTGTTCATTAATTTCCAGTTTCAATATAACTTTTGCAAACCAAGCCCCATTATTCATTACTATGATTATTTGATTAATATTATCCTTTCTGTTTATTTGTTTTGCAAATTTATTAAATATGCCTCTAATCTGATCACACAATTTTCCACACAGATGTTCATGAGCAAGGAATCAAATCTTTTCTTACACCTTCGTAGTTTAAGAGTACAAAGGGCTAGTGTCTACTTGCGTTTCTCTTGTCAATTTACTTAATAAAATATGAAATACGATATACGGTATTTTAACTGAAAAAAAATAGTATCCTATTAGTTATACAACCTTTCGTCAAACAAAGTGTTACAAGTAACCAGGAAAACTAACATTGATATCAAATATTCAGATCATGTCTTTCCCCCCACACACACTTTTAACGTCCAACCTCCGCCACTGCCCACATATGACTGAACCTGGAACACACGCATGGAAAGCATTAGCGCTAGCAAATTAGCTATGAAGAGGTACAGCATACCATAATAGTCAAGAATGAAAGCAAAAAATAAGAAGCGGAAACGACAGACTGTACGATAATAATACTTTCACAATTTTAATTTCACACTATTTATTTCGAGACTTTCGAGACTTTCGAGACGAGACCGAGATTTGGTCCTCGAGACCGAGACCGAGATCGAGACAAGCATCTATTGACCGAGACGAGACCGAGACCGAGACGGCGATTTTTGACTCGAGACGAGACCGAGACCGAGACCGCTATTTATCAACCGAGACGAGACCGAGACTGTACAAAGTCTCGTCTCGTCTTGTCTCGATACCATCCCTAGAAAATATACTATTTTCACCCACATCTCGCTATTAAAACCAGAAGTAGTAGAAATGTACTATTACTTCCTTTTTCAATATTGATCTCTGTAAAAATATATATATATATATATATATATATATATATATATATATATATATATATATATATATATATATATATATATATCCGTACAAAGGTAAGAGATATTTTTTTTTTTTTGGAAATCGATTCATCTTCCAAACAATCGGTTCATCTTTTCCGTTAACTCTCAATTCAAACGGAAGTTGTAGAAATTAACCATTTCTTGTTTTAACTTTAATAACCATACAACAGAAACGGTGATAGATAGCGAGAAGCAACTTTCTGCAATCGAATAAGTGTGTCAAGAATATACGTACTCTATCTCCATTCTATTCTCTCTACTGAAACCGAAAATGGTAAATATTTACTGTTAGTTTTGGTTTCAATGTTAATTTTTGTAGAGTAAAAAACGGTTAAAGATAAAGAATAACGATGAACGTCCCAAGAATGAGTCCTGTTATCTCACTTAAACTTTATTCAAACCGAAGGTTGTAGATATCAACTATTTTAAGTAAAAATGGTAATAGACAGCGAGAAACGGTTTCTGGATATGAATTCAGTACAAAAAAAAAAAAAAAAAAAAAAAAAGTTGAAATACTCTGTAGTATCAATAAGTGTGAAACTTGTTATGAACCCAATATAAAGATATATTTTTCAAATGACACGACGTCAGATTATTACATATTTCAAATCTTCGTGTTAAAACGAAAACTTATAATACAGTGTTGCAAACTAAGGACACTACCGTTTCAAGCCTTTACCACAGTCAGAATACAACTGAGACAGATGGGACAATGCACATTCAAAGTACCTTAGTGATGAATACTATGGTCATGAAATGATGTGTTTCAAATAAATAGGAACACAGTTATAAGGGATAGATAATTTGACTTTTTTTTTTTTTTTTTTGAAAAGCTTTATTTCGAAAAAGTGATCAGACAATTACCAATGTTAGAGATTTGATAAACATAGGTAAAGTTTGCAACAATGATTAAAATTATGTGAGAATGTGTTGTCATTACAAGTACCAAAAACTATTGCTGCAATGTTATAAAAGCAGAGGAAAATAACAATTTTAAACGTGCTTCACAAATATATAACTTTAAGCGGTATTGCAAACTATAACAATGTTTATCATATCTCTGAAAAGCTTTCAGGTAGCAAAATACTGTAAAAGGCAAAATGTTTTTTTCTCCGTTTATTGGAAACCATATAAACATTTCGGTGTTTTACTTGTCTAAGTATTTTTTTTTTTCGAAATAAAGCTTTTAGCGAAAAAAAATCGAATTTTCAATCCTTTGTAACATTGCTCTTATTGGACATATCTAGATCATATTATTCAATACTTCAAAGCTATAGTGTCCCTTTTAGTTTGCCAAATTTTGTTACTACTGTGGTAGTGGCTTTCAAAATTTGAATTTCTGAGAAAGTATAGGGTTCACAGTTTGCGACACTGAATAATAAATATGGTATTGTATGGTTTCTTAAACACACACATTTGAAATATACAATAACCTGGTGTGGTTCTATACGAAAAAAAAAAATATACCTTTGTGTTTACGTTGACAATACTGTCCACTGTTCATATTGGAGACGTATGTCAAAGGATTTCCCCATGTCGATGCTTGCTTCATGCAAAGTTTCAGCTTTTTCTTAAAAAAATCAATTAGTCCAGAAGTTACATGGTTGTATCAAATTAAAAAAAACTCATCCTGTATATTTTTTTCTAACACGCAACAGTTGCAATAATTATTCAAATAAATGAATAATTGTTCACATAACGAAAGACTAATATTCAAATAACTGGAGCATTCCATCGAATACGCTACACAACACACTTCACTGAATTCAAGGAAAAAGGAGAAATATTTTATGTTCCTGGACTACGACATTGTTCCACTCACTGTCAGAGACCAATTTTCCAGCATACTAGTGCCATCATTGGGCTATGAAGAAACGAGTCTTTCAGATGTCATTTATGTTTCGCACAGCACTCGATTTCACTGGTAATTCAGTACATTCCAAAATGTGACATACACAGCGTTATGCGGTGGGATGTTTGAATTGTAAGATACTTTTAATAGCTCTAACAAAACCCACATAGGAGCAAGTAATGAATCCTAATTATAAAAGGAAAACATGTCAAGCTGTGCGTTTCGCTATCCTGGAATGTTATACAATTTTACTTATCAAATTTTTAATATTGGGTTGTAGAAAGATAAGGGGGGCACAATCAGAATTCCTTAATAAACGGAAAACATCTTAATAGGAGTCACACTAGTTCATATTAGTAAACAGTCACGTTAATAGATATCGTTAGGCGCGCAATCATTTGCCTGCCTGACGATAATAGATGTCACTACTTGCGGCATTGTTATGTGTAACAAAAGCCTTGAATAGTTGCATAAAAATGTGGTATGGGTTTTGGAGTAGTTGTAATAACTAAATAAATAACTAAAAATAAATATTTAAATAAGTTAAATTTAAACAAATAGAGCTTTAAATTAAGCAAGATTTTACAAGCCGAAAGCTTAAGTGCAAATAATAATAATAATAATAATAATAATAATAATAATAATAATAATAATAATAATAATAATAATAATAAACTCTAGTCTATCATTAATTTTAAAAAATGTGAATTTGTGAGCAACTCTCATAAGCAAATTTCATAACATTTAAGATTAGTTAGATTTGAGTTTAGCGTCCCTTTCAGCAGCGAGGCTCTTTGAGATGTGGATCTACAGTTTATCGTGGGATTCGAACCACATTAGCTTCCATGGCAAATCGAACCCGTGTCTTCTATCGCTCCAAACACATTTTAAGAGTTACGACTTGCGCAAACATTTAGGTCAGAACATTTAGATACACTAAATCCTTAGTATGATCGCAACACGCCTCAATCTCCGAGTCATGCGAATAACTGTCGCTAGCTACACTTCCCTCAGCCTGACGCCAAGAGATGTCGCTACCACGGAGGTAATTTGCAGACCAGCTGAAAGCGTGCGGAAAGAACTAGTTATAAAGTCAAAAGCTAAAGCTTAATATCCTATGAGCTATACATCCCAACGAAGATCTATCATATAGCGGGTTAGTATATATCACTGGCGGTTGTTTCATTTTCCTAAGAATTATTACTGTAATTTTACAGCAAAACTGTAGGTAAGCTAGAGCGAGAATTGTGTAATTAATATAATGAATTGTATGGTATTTTATCTACAACATTTCAATTTAGTAGTATGCATTCCCCCATGAGAATATACATAGATGACAATACATAACAATTACTTACTTTGCTGGTTAGAATTACAATTTACAATTTCATGGACGTAGTGTCTTACAGTGTTGGAGTCGCTCCTCAAAAATTTGAACCAAATCCAATAAAAATTTCTTGGTGCGCACCTGTACGGACAGCTACCTTAAATGTCTTCGTTACCCATGACATGTTAACGAATTGAATCCATTAACTAACTCGACCGAGATATTGCTGTTTCTAGCTAATGCAAAAAGAAAGCAGAATTCAAAAATCACAGAGGTTATCGTGTGGAGTAACATACGGATGGAAAGACGGACGAACTAGCATTAAAATAAGTCCCACTTTTGTGTGATTCTTATAAAATACGGATACAAATCGTACTTCAATACCTTAATGACATGAAGTCATATATGTGACCGTATAGATAGATAGGTCCAGATATGAATTGAACATGTTGCGGTACATAAAAGGGGAAGAACATAGCTATCAATTTCAGCAGGTTATATTTACATAAATCATAATTCTTGAAATTGATTGTGGTCCATGTTCCGTTAAGGGGGTCCAAAACTACACTGGACCCCTTAAGCTAACCTAACCTAACCTGACCTAAGCAAAGCTAACCTAACCTAACCTGACCTGACCTGACCTACCCTAACCTAATATAACGTTATATTATGTAATCAAACGAAAATCAATAGAAAGAAGTGGTGCCAAAGACACTGGACCCCCTTAACGGAACATTGACCTTGATTGTGATTTCTATTTTCAAAATTTTCTGAAATCAAAAAGTAACATCTTTATTTCCATCCATTGTCACTTCTTAGAAAATAACTGTCATACATAAATTATAACCTAGGAAACCATCAACATTCGGAATTTTTGTCGAGTACTTTCTTGAAACGAAGATACACAGGCAGTTTCCTTTTAACTAAAATTTTTTAGTCGTTATATGCAATTCTCAGAAATCAATACTTGTATTTGCGAGAAGAGAGACATTTGTAAGGATAGAAGGAATCCAATTCTTACCTGACATCATAATGGAACCCAGTAAGTAGAACGTGAACAACAACAACAACAACAAAAAAAAGGTTCTTTTTAATATTCTCTGCAAACAGTAATCCTGTATTAAAAAGAAAAATAAACAGTGAAAAGAGGGATATCCACTTCCTAACATAAATCTTCGTATACAACAAACAAGTAAGTTTTGTTTCACAGTGTAAAACTACGGTAGAATTCGAAGCTATGAGAATTAAATACTCAAACTTCAAGTAGTGCATCTATAACTGCTGGTTACAATCAAGGGCACCGATTTCTGTAGAATTGGGGGGGGGGGGCATTCAGATGCTGAAGGTATATATGTGAGGAATTTAAGACTAATTGCGCTCAAATTATGCCAAATATTGTATATTCATAAATACAATAGGGGGCCCACATGAACTTTGGGGGCCGGGTCCCCCGGCCCCCAGGATCGGCTCCCTTGGTTCCAATAGATTAATAAGATCAAAGATAGAATTTGTTTCTCAGACGCTGAATCCATATCAGACTGCCATACTCGCTATGCCTTACTATTTTTGTTCTATGGTGATAAAGGTTGAAACCGGAAATGTGAATCACTTCCGGTTTGAGTAAATGGTTAAGGAAGGAGATTGAACCTACTCTTCGGAAACTGAATCTATTGAGAAAAACTGATTCGCGATATCTCCTACTGTTTTGGCTCTACGGAAATCAGTATTGAAACCGGAAGTAGTAGCATATTTCAACCACTTCCGGTTTTGGTAGATTGTTTGAGACAGCCATGGTATGTTGTCTTGGGACGCTGAATTATTTGCAAAAAAAAAAAAAAAAAAAACCGGTTCTCGCTATCTCTTACTATTCTCGTTCTATGGCGATAAATATTAAAACAGGAAACGGGTAATTTCAGCTAAGTTTGGTTTCAATAGAGGGTTAGTAGAGATGGAATCTTTCCTTGGGACTCTGAACCGATTGCAGAAAACAGCATCTCGATATCTTTCACCGCTTTTGCTATGTAGAAAATATTATTGAAACCGGACATAATATTAAATTTGAACCACTTCCGTTTTTGGTAGAGTGTTTGGGATACTGATTTTACATTGCCTTTGTACACTGAATCGATTGCAAGAAACCGCTTTTTGCTATCTTTTACAATTTTCGTTTTATGGCGATAAACCTGAATCCAGAAATAACTAATCTGAACCACTTCCGTTTTGAATAGAAATAGAACTTATCCTTTGGTGACTGAATCCTTGAGTCGAGTTGATTTTGAGTTTAACGTCCTTTTCAGCAGCGAGGCTATATGAGACGGGACCTACTGATTAACATGGGATCCGAACCAAATGAGCTCCCACCGGGAATCGAACTTGGGTCTCCCACGCCGTACGCTAACCACTTAGCCATGAAAGGAGCTCAGGAGGCTGAACCGATTGCAAAAATAAATAAATATATAAATAAATAAATAAAAATAAAATCACATCTCAATATCACTTACCGTTTTTCCTCTGATATCTCTCGATCTCAACAGACAGACAGACAGACGGACGAAACTATTTTATAATAGCCTACTTTTATACTTACGTACGTATAGCATAGTTTAGAAATCTAGAACTGTTATTTCTTCCTTCTCTTTCTCTCCGTTGTTTGACAGTACTATAAGAATCTGGAATTTATTATGCTAGTAAAAAACGTGAAACATCTCAGTTTGTGGGTCTCCATAAACAGTCATACTAATACCTGCTATTGCTTGCCTATCTGACGCTAATAAATGTCACTAATAGACGCTATTACTTTCTTGTATAACTAAGTTCTTGAATAATTGCATAAATATGGTATGGAGCTTGGAGTAGTTGGTAGGAAAACTAAAAAAAAAAAAAAAAAAAAAAATGAACATTTCATAAAATACTATTTTAACCTATAGTGTAGATTGAGCCGAAGGCTTGGTGAAACAGAGCTCCTTCGTGTCTGTATAGATAGCGTATGAACCTTTGGTGCGGGACATGCAAGTTCAATCCTTTGTGGCAACTCACGTGGATCGAATTTGCACGTTAAGTGGTAGATCTACATCCCATATAGGCTCGGTACTGAAAAACACGCAAAACTTCAAATTTATCAACTAATCTGGTGGAACAGCTAGTTGTTATTGTTTTTATTAAATATTCTTTAGTCTTAAATTATTCAAAAGAAACTATTTGTTATCTTCTTCTTTTGCTTCTCTTTCTTGCTATAATATTGTTCTTGCCTTTACTGTGGGAACTATGGTTCGATTCCTTGTTGGAATATAAGCCATTCCTATACTACGTTTCGTTGCAATATACAGAGTGACCGAAAAGTATGGAAACATCCAAATAAAACCCAACCCCTTCAGAACTGGGAAAAGAGGAAAAGTCATGATATCAGACAAGGGGAAATATTTTGTGACATATGGCAACTTCGGACGCCATCTTGAAATGGCGGGAGCTTTTTTGAATAGCGACCCTATCGTATGATACATCAAATAGGACTAGATTCTTTCCAGGAATCCAGTGGGGATCTGTTTTTGGCTCTACGAACGACCGATGCAAAGTTTTAACCGATTTTCTTTTAATTCAGGTGACGTAACACGGAGTGGCACTAACAAGGGATGAGCGGATAGAGATCGTGTTGATCTCAGGAGAGCGCAGCAGCAAACAGATCGCAGACAACTTCAACGCTCGTCACCCAGAACGGAAGCCCATTTCCCATAGCGCAGTGTGGAAAGTTATAGCGAGATTTAAACCTGATTGGTAGAAAACAAACCAGAAGCAGGCAGGCCTCGCACAGCGTCATTCACTACTGTGTTGGCATCATTCGCGAAAAATCTCACTCATAGTACCCGTCGCCTAGTAGAAGAATGTGGTGTATCCCGTACGTCCATCTTGTATGAGGCCCATTTTTTTCTTGTTTGTGTGAATGTGTGTCGGGTGAGGTGAACAAGCAAAATCAGCGATATTGATGTAACAACAATCTACAGTGGTACGATGATTCTCGGGTCGTTGGCTCTGACAAAATGATGGTGTGGTGCGGTGTGTAGGGTACCCGTGTAGTGGTCCCATTCTTCATCGAGGGCAATTTAAATACAATTACCTACCGTAACATGTTTGAGGAGGAGATCCTGCCGTCCGTCGCATTAGAGGATGGCTCTTTCCCTTTGTTTTATCAACATGACGGGGCACCACCTCATTTTGGAGTATGTGCTCTTGAGTACCTCGATGAGCAATTCCCACAGAGATGGATAGACCGGCGAGGACCTGTGGATAACCACCGTGTTCCCCAGATCTCACTCCATTGGATTTTTTTTTCGTGGCGCTACGTGAAATCCGTTGTGTATGCTACCAAGATCAGGGACATTAACCACCTTCAACGCAGGATTATTGACGCGTGTGCCAGCATTCCTTAGGGCATGCTGGGCATGGTAATGGATGACTGGCAACACCGATATATTTAACGATAGTTCAGGAAGGACGGTACATTGAACAATTACTGTAACATTGGTCAGTGGACCACACATTTCCCGCAGTGTTATCTCCAGGTAAGTGCAGAAAATCGGTTAAATCTTTGCAACGGTTGGTCCTATTGCCAAAAACATTTCACCACTGGTTTCCTAGTAAAATTTCAGTCCTATTTGATGTATTACACTGTAGGGGGTCCCATTTTAAAAAATTCCCGCCATTTCAAGATGACGGTCAATGATGCCGTATGTCTCAAAAGATTTACCCTCTTGTCTCTTATCATCAATTTCTTTCCCTTTCTTCCCGATTCTGAACGGTTTGGATTTTATTTGGGTGTTTCCACACTCTTGGACCACCTTGTACTCTTAATTAGAGTCGAAGTTAAATATAAAATCTGCAAACATTCATGAATTTATGTGAAATTTTTTAATCGAAAATAAAATGAAAATAGGCAAAACAGTATATAGTATTATCTGAATTAGTACTAAAACCGAAAGTGATAGTAGATTTTTACCACTTCCGGCTTTAGTAGAGAGACTAGAATATATAGAGAAAGAATAGAGATGGAATATATTCTTGACACGCTTAGTTGGTTATTGAAACCATGTTTCGCTATGTATATTACTCTTCACTAAATAACGGTACCACGGTTGATTTCTGCCACTTTCGGTTTGAATAGTGAGTTAAGAGAGAAGATGGTACATATTCTTAGAACGCTAAATATATTCTAAGAAGTCGTTTCCCGCTATCTCTGATTGTTTTCGCTTTATGAATATCAATATTCAAAGCAGAAATTGTGTTGGTTCACTTATGGTTTTAGTAAAAAGAGTTAAGAACGGAAATGAAATGTATTATTGGAACGCCTAATCGTTTGCACGAGACAGCTTCTCAACTATTTATTAGTATTTTTTCTCTATAGTGATCAACGTAAAAACCGGAAATGATGATTTTTATAACCTTCAGTTTAAATATTACCTATATCAACGAACTCTATTCCTAACATTTTACCTCTACATTCTAGACAAAATTCAGGGTGATCCACTAAGTAGTTTTTCAGAATTTTTGTCCCCCGAACGCAAACATACACAAACTCACGTAGACAGATAGGGTAAATATATATGTAAAGGCAACCAAGAAAGTTCTGTCGCTTTTTGTGGAAGTGTACTTTAAACTACTACTCTACTTTACACTGCGAGTTGAATGCGAATGGAGATAAAGCAAAGGTCAGTTGTTGGTGTGGGTATATCGAACATACTACCTGGTTGTGGCAGTTCAGTTACACCGTGGACTTGCATAAGGACAGAGTGAACATGGGACCTCCACAGAACATCATAAGGGCGTGTATGTTGTACAAGTTTAGACTGGGGTAAAACGCCGCTGCAGTGCTGCCGAAGATGTGCCAGGCCTTTGATGAGTGTGTCGTGACTAGCGGACAGTGCAGCGGCGCTTTAATAAGTTTAAGAACAGTGACGAAACACTCAAAGACGCACGGCGTGCCGGAAGACCAATACATGTACAAAATGAAGATCTTTAGGCAGCAATTGAGACGAACAGTTGCTAGATATGTGAGGAACTGGAACTACAATTCAATGTGAATGAGGAAACCATTTGGCAGCACATCCATCAACTTGGGAAACACTACAAGTTGGGTCGATGGGTCCCATATGATTTGATTCTGGGTCTGAAGGCAACGCGAGCAGACACCTTTGTTTGTTTACTGTCTCGTTAGAGGAAGGAGCCATTTCGGGACAGAGTGTTGACATGTGACGGTCCTGTACGAAGCTCAACGGCACCGTCATCATTGCTTAGCATCCAATGAACCGGTTCCAAAACAGCCGAAACCAGCACTACACCAGAAGTAGGTCCTCCTGTGTATTTGGTGGACTGCTCGCGGCATCTTGCATCGGGAACTGCTACCAGTTGGTCAGAACATCAATCTAACTGTGTACTGTCAGCAGTTGAACCTTGTTTCAGAAAAAAACTCAGAACTCTGGTGCCAGCATTTCTGAATCACAAAGGGGTCATCCTATTAGAGGACAACGCTAAGCCCCACTTGGCTAGGATAATCGAGGACACCATTCTACGCCTTGGATGGGAATATGTTGCATCCGTCATACTCCCCAAATATTGCACCATCCGATTATCACCTATTCCATTCCTTGGACAATTACCATGCAGGATGTCAGTTCAAATCCATAGTAGAGGTGCAAAATGCACTTGAAACATTCTTCGCTTCACGGCCCACTAAGTTCTACCGCGATTTAATCCATGCTCTTCCAGAACGTTGGCAGAAGGTCGCCGATGCTCATGGGGACTATTCTTGATCTTGCAGGCGCGTCTTAGATGCCGTATCGATGTTTGAAGGTGAAGGGTGAAAAAGCGACAGAACGTTCTTGGTTACTTTTATCAGGGTGTTTCAAAACAACACCGACGTTTGGGAGGTGATTCCTGACACCAAGATAAGACAAAAAGTATAGACCAGTCTGGGTGCACAAATGGTTTCTTTCGAAGTTATAGGCTGCCGAAAACATGGAAAAAATGAACTTCAAAGACCCATAGCTCCAAAACTATGGGACTTACCGTAATCGGGTAAAGACTTCACTTATGAACTAGTATGTGCCCTAACCAAATATCCACGTTTCAAAATCGTGCGATACTTCCGCAACAATTTTTATAGAAGAAGTAGTTGGTGAGTACTTCAAATTAAATACCCGTAACCAAACTCTCTCTATAAAAATTGATGCCTGAGTACCTTAGGATTCTGAAACATGTATTTTTGGATAGAGCACATATTAGTTCCTAAGTGTAGTCTGGACCCAAGTATGGTAGGTCCCATAGTTTTGGAGTTATGGGGCTTTAAAGTACAATTTTGCATGTTTTCAGCAGCCTATAACTCCGAAAGGAAGCATTTGTGCACCCTGGTTTGTCTATACTTTTTGTCTTATCTTGATGTCAGGAATCACCTCCCAAACTTTGTCGATGTTGTTTTGAAACACCCTGTATAAAGGAGTTTTGGTAGACCAAATTTCTTAAAAATTGATCTGAAGCGTTGTCTGTGACAAGTACGTACAATTACAAAAAGGGTCCAACAATTAAAAAAGTTATATAAATACATTTTAGGAGGAGATAACCCGAATAGGGTTGCGAACGAGACAAGTATTGGGATTGTGTCGTATCGAAAATGAGTCGTGAATGTCATGCCTAACCTGTGTTGTGTGCAACCGTAAACCCAAATAAGCTACGTAAAGGAGAAGAGAACAGTAAAAGAATCTGTATTCTGTGATATAATCTTCAAATATCGTAACGTAGTCGAAATGAGATAAGTTCATCACCTCTTTAAGGACACCATTTCGAGGATTAGTTATGTTATGAAAAATAATTTTAGCTTCGTAATAATAATATTGTTACTTAAAAATTTTAACTGTGCAATTTTAACTATTAATTTACTACTTCAAAATAACTAAATTATTTTTCTGATTCCATATCAATACTTCAATTGTAAAATTCCGCAGAATTTGTCGAAGTAAATTTAATGAACTGATATTAATAGAGAATATTGCTTTCTTACTCACGGGAACACAAGAATATAGATCTAATAATAAGATAAGTATTAAGCACAAATGTATTTTTAGTGAAGTCATTACATTCGAAATACGTCAAATGATGCACTTTTTTTTATTCCGCTATAAATTTCTAATTTTCGGACTCACTAAATCCGTTACTTCCAACTGGCATTTGTTTCACATGGGAGCAGACCTTCAGCATTAGAACCAAGACTGGGGCAATAAGTTTTGCAAAGAAGTGTGGAAAGAATAGATCGTCAACGCTTTCTTTGTCTGTCCCCACTGACACTTATCAACTCTACGTTTGCTGTTTTCTCTTTCTTCTCTCTGTGTAGTTTTACTGAGAATACGAGCAGCACGATTTGACGTCACAGAACATCCAACTGGAAATGACTGCATTACATTTATATCCATTGGTCTTTGGGATAATTTGATTGTTTAGTGTAAAAAAACAACACAACTTACAGGATAATTGTTCATCACATACATTTAAGCTCTTAGGAAATGTTTTGAAGAACAAATCTTTAATATTATGAAACAATGAGACATAAGAAAGAAACAAAACTAATACAACTTTATAAATATTAAACATATTAATTATACGTATTTTTACAGTAAACCGTTATACTGATATAATCTTTTGTATTAAATTAGTCGATTTTTAAAAAGAACAAAACTGAATATCAAGTTCTATTTTAGCGGGCGAGGAATCCAAAGATAAGGCGCGAGTCATGGCACATGCAAAGAAGTCAGAGTTCTTGAGAAAGATCCTATCTTTAGCAGTGAGAGGAGAACTTCGTGCAGCGCCATGCATTTAACGACTGACCATTGGTACTTAAGGAAAGGAAGAGGAAGTGGAAAAGGGTGCCGTTGCACGAAGGTGCTTCTGCTTTGAAATAGTGCGCTTCAGAAACAGCAGAAGATAGAATTTAACGAGAATAAAAAGTTTATCGTGTTTTTGTTTTGAGGTCATTGACCTTAAACATGGTAATGGTTTTTTAAAACTTAAAAAAAGAAAAGACGACGTATGTTTCTTGAACAATGTATGTATGTATGTATGTATGCACATTTATGTACCTAGGAAATTAATTTGTAATACTTCTCATGTTTGATAATATTGTAATTTAAAGACCAGATTTGCTTTAACTGAGCAAGGTACTTGTATCTGAATATCTAGGAATTTTGCTCTAGGTATACAATTCGCTAATAACTTTCTATATTGCTGTTATTCTGTAGATAAATATAAATAATTTGTAAAACCAACAAGAATACGCTATTAAAGAATGTAGAAGAGGTTATTCCACATATACAATGGTTATTATTAAAGATAAGTCAAGGAATTTATAAGAATTTAGAGAACTTCTGAGGGGTTAAAGCAGTTTATGTTTTAGTTAGTTTCTTGCTTACTTTTGATTTATATTCTAATTAATTTATTCTATGGTTTAAAAAAGAAAGAAAAAAGTTCCGCAAAACAAAATCTCACTATTCCAGGGAATAACAGAAGCGCTTTCCGAGTATGTTGTACCTTTTTCCGATCTCTATCGGGATACTAAACAATTAAAAGTTTTCAAATATTTTTATTCGAATAATTTGCTGTTGTCATGTGAGTATTTGACTATCCGAATATTCGTTTTCAATGTTTGAATAGGTATCCGTTATCCGTATTATTGATTCATTCATTGTAATTGTTCGAATAGTTATTCATTATCTACATAATTGTTCAAAAATTATTCGTTATTCGTATAATTGTTAGAATAGTTATTCGTTACCAAATAATTATTCGAATAATTATATGTTATTCACATAATTGTTTCAATAATTATTCGTTTTTAGCGTAATTGTTAGAATAACTACTCGCTGTACGCATATTTTTTTTTAAACAATAACTATTTTTATTCGGATAATTGTTAGATAAATTTTCGAATAAACAAATTTATTCTAATATTCGCATGAATATTCAATGAATCCATAAATAAATTATTCAAATTTAGCAATATTACACTAGATAAAAACCTAGAATAGTGTTGCGGATCCTACTTTAAGCACTAAATTCTGTCCGTCTCGTATAACCTTGTTACTGATAAAGAACGTTACATTCCAATCAATGGGAAAAATGAAATGAAATGAAATATTTCAGTTGAACGTCACACGAGTATGCCCTTTAGGCTGAGAGAGAAGACGATTAAGGCAAGTGAATGATGATGGAAGAATTGGTGGAATGAGAATGTGGAAGGAAATGGGAGTACCCCGAGAAAATCCACGGACACGATGTTGTCGACCACAAACTTATTTGGTGGGGGATCGAACCTGGGACCTCCGCACCAGAGGTAAGCAATCTACCCCTTTTTAAAATTTAAAATTAACTGATTTACCGTATTCCTTACAAGTAACTTAATTATCTCAATTATCACTATTTTACCTCATTTTACATTTTTCCATTAACTTTTTTTTTCAGGGCAGAAACACGAACACACAAACATGCAGGACAGTTAAAATTCCACTGGAAATCGTACCCGGGACCACGTACACCAAAGGCACTGGGCCAGCGGGATGGGCTACCACTGAGCCAATATGTCCCCATTCCAATCAATGGAAATTTCACAACTAGCTCTAGCATATGTCAAAATAATACTGCTTTTATATTACCCTTGAATCCTGTTATCTTGAAGGCCCTTTTCCAAATTAGAACTCCATACACTTTGCGTACTCATGCAAACAACAAGTCTTCCTTTTCCTAGACATGCTGGTCACATAATCTCAGTCTGTGGTACAGTTGATCTCTACAACTTCTCATACTCTATAACTTTGTTCGCTTACTGGTTTCTTCGTCTATTTTTGAACCAAATTTTTTCTACACATTTTGTTTTTGCTGCCTAAATATGCTATGAATAATCAAAGGAAGTCTTATAGACCGATTACGGCAACAGAGGAAGACGGTAAGACGTAACGAGATTTTTTAAAATTAGGTATAATCTCTGCCTTTATCCTTCTATTAAAAGCAGTAGAATCTCTGCTCATATCCTTCTATTAAAAGCAGTAGAATCTCTGACCTTATCCTTCTATTAAAAGCAGTAGAATCTCTGCTCATATCCTTCTATTAAAAGCAGTAGAATCTCTGCCCATATCCTTCTAGTAAAACCAGTAAAATCTCTGCTCTAATCTTTCTATTAAAATCAACAGAATCTCTATCCTTATCCTTCTATTAAAAGCAGTAAAATCTCTGCCCTTATCTTTCTATTAAAATCATCAGAACCTCTACCCTTATCCTTCTATTAAAACCAGTAAAATCCGTGCACTTATCCTTCTATTAAAACCATTATAATCTCTGCCCTTATCCTTGTATTAAAACCAATAGAATCTCTGCCCTTATCCTTGTATTAAAACCAATAGAATCTCTGCCCTTATCCTTGTATTAAAACAACTCTGCCCTTATCCTTCTATTAAAACTAGGTAGAATCTCTGCCCATATCCTTTTATTAAAACCAGTATAATCTCTGCCCTTATCTTTCTATTAAAATCAGCAGAATCTCTACCCTTATCCTTCTATTAAAACCAGTAGAATCTCTGTCCTTATCCTTCTATTAAAAGTAGTAGAATCTCTGTCCTTATCTTTCTATTAAAATCATCAGAACCTCTACCCTTATCCTTCTATTAAAACCAGTAAAATCTTTGCACTTATCCTTCTATTAAAACCAGTATAATCTCTAATAGAATCTCTGCCCTTATCCCTGTATTAAAACCACTCTGCCCTTATCCTTCTATTAAAACTAGTAGAATCTCTGCCCATATCCCTTTATTAAAACCAGTATAATCTCTGCCCTTATCTTTCTATTAAAATCAGCAGAATCTCTACCCTTATCCTTCTATTAAAACCAGTATAATCTCTGTCCTTATCCTTGTATTAAAACCAATAGAATCTCTGCCCTTATTCTTGTATTAAAACCACTCTGGCCTTATCCTTCTATTAAAACTAGTAGAATCTCTGCCCATATCCTTTTATTAAAACCAGTATAATCTCTGCCCTTATCTTTCTATTAAAATCAGCAGAAACTCTACCCTTATCCTTCTATTAAAACCAGTATAATCTCTGTCCTTATCCTTGTATTAAAACCAATAGAATCTCTGCCCTTATTCTTGTATTAAAACCACTCTGCCCTTATCCTTCTATTAAAACTAGTAGAATCTCTGCCCATATCCTTTTATTAAAACCAGTATAATCTCTGCCCTTATCTTTCTATTAAAATCAGCAGAATCTCTACCCTTATCCTTCTATTAAAACCAGTATAATCCCTGTCCTTATCCTTGTATTAAAACCAATAGAATCTCTGCCCTTATCCCTGTATTAAAACCACTCTGCCCTTATCCTTCTATTAAAACTAGTAGAATCTCTGCCCATATCCTTTTATTAAAACCAGTATAATCTCTGTCCTTATCTTTCTATTAAAATCATCAGAACCTCTACCCTTATCCTTCTATTAAAACCAGTAAAATCTGTGCACTTATCCTTCTATTAAAACCAGTAGAATCTCTGTCCTTATCCTTCTATTAAAAGTAGTAGAATCTCTGTCCTTATCTTTCTATTAAAATCAGCAGAATCTCTACCCTTATTCTTCTATTAAAACCAGTATAATCTCTGCCCTTATCTTTCTATTAGAAACACTATAATCTTTGCCCATATTCTTCTATTAAAACTAGTAGAAATGACCTTTTTCGGTTTCAATATTAATGTCATTCTATATATTCACTTTATATGTTCAATCTGTCTGTCCGTGTGTCCATCAGTGAGACAAAAAATCTCAAAAATATCTTGATGGATCACCATAAATTTTGGCCATGATATAGAGGATCAAAAATTAGGAATGAAATTCGTTTATGGACGTGACCCATGCAGTTGATCCCATAGACAAAAAATTGGTTTCCTATGTGACTAAATGTGGATATCATCCTTGCTTGATAGACAATCCGCAGTGCTCTTAAGATCGGCTGGCTAGTATAACGTCCAGGATGCAAAATACTAGTCTGTGCTGGAATACAATTCTAAAAATCACACTAAATGACATTCTACTCGACAAGTCTAAAAACTTAAATATTTTCTATTTTCAAATATTCATTCCTCTTACTAATATTTTTGAGCAGGTAATGGTGAATGAGGGAAGAAAAGCAGAAATTCAAAATTGAATTTGCACGTTGTGTATACTGTAATACTGTTACTTGCTTTGATGTGAATTCAAGTCATGGATTATGTTCCTTGTGCATTTTTATAGTTTTGTTTAACCAAAAGTTGTTTGTCTCTCAGTTCAGTATTTCAGTAGGCTCTATTGCATCTTTTGTGTGTGAAAGTCTTACTGTAACTTCCCATTGCGAAAAGAAACCCAACTGTTTTTAAACTTCAATTCTTTTGCCTCTTTGCAGGCCAACAACCAAGTTCAATTACTATTAAAAAGTACTAGAATATAACTGGTGCAATATGATTTTAAAGTTTTCTAATTTCTCTGAATTAAATTGCTTCGATAATTATATTTTATACATCTAATTAAAGGTATAAAATTAAAGAACATTGTGCACTAATTCCAGGACGTCACTTGAGAAACAATCCTAGCCGAAGATATCAACGTTGTATTTTTTTTCTGAAAGAATCGGTTCGTGACTCGGCCAGCTGCAATTCACCTAATATATTCCATGTTATACGACGTGTATGTCACAATCTAAACGACAAGGAGGGAGAATGCCATTCTATATAAGCTTAGGCTATTTATATATCTTTTGTAGTTGCGTGCAATTTCACACAGAATTTGGCAGGCAACATAACAATATAGCAAACGAATGTTTCTTCTATACAACAAATGTATCGTTTGTCTTTGTATTTTCTACTTTATAAAACGAAAAAATGTATAGTGCTTGTGCAGCGTTTCAAAAAAGTAAATTACAACGTTCTATGGGTTTGCATATTTAATCTAACTATGAGGACATTTACGATCATTACAACTCCAATGCATTTTATGGATTCAACCTGAAATGCAAATGATATAAAGTTTTCAGTTTTACGTCCCTCGCATATGCCGGCTAAGCTAAAGGAGAAGGTGATGATGAGAAATTAATGCAATGGTGGAATGAATAAAGTGAAACGAAACGGGAGAACCCCAGACGAAATTCACGAATACTATGTTTGTCCACTTCGAGCGACCTAGGATCGAACCAGGCACCCCATGTACCAGAGGTGAACGCTCTACCACTGAGCCACCGTGACTCTCGGATTCAATCTGTTTTACACACGTTATTATCACGTAAGATAAAATGTGACTTGTGCGAAAAAAAAAATACGTGTATGTGTTACAAAGCGTTGTAAGTTCCATTTATTCATTTCAAATCCAGTTGTATCTAACTGCAAACAACAAAAGTTAGTGTAGAGAGAAAAACAAGTTATACAAAAGTTAAAAGCAGTTTTAAAATGGTAAAGTCTAATTTAAAGATATTAAAATAGTTAAAAAAAATAGTCAAGTTCGGGAGAATAACTTCTAACTGAAAGGTTTATGTGCTCACAGTGGCGTATTGACGATTTTGTTTTGGGAGGGGCTTTGCTAACTTTATTCCTGGAAATGTCAATATTCTGCAAGATATTTCATTTACTTTAAAACAGTAAATAATATTTCGACGCGTGCTTAAGCCCGGAAGCCCCCCTGCTTCTAATACAATTCAGAGACTGAGAACATTTCTTTGAATAGGCCTTTTGCAACTCTAACAAAGTATTTTTATGTTCATTATTCTATTATTATCAACCTGACTAGATTCTTAAACTGAAAAACTAGGACACCTTATTACAAAACCCAGGATATCTTCCTCGGTAGCTCAGTTCAGGTGTTCTTGTTACTGCGTTGACAGTTTTATACTGAAATGTAGAGGCTGAAAGTACAACTTGGTGCTTCTTCGTGCTATGTGCTCAACCGTGTCCGAACGAGCCCCATCTACACAAAAAAAAAAAAAAAAAAAAAAAAACACTATGATAAATCGTTCGTTGCACTTCTTTGAAACACTTCTTCATATAAAAGGAAACTCTTAACATTGAGCATAAGTGAAAACACATTTTTGGGGGCATATTTACTATTCTGTAATAAAATAAGTCAAAGAACAATAAGCATAGCTTTAGTGCATTACCAGTCACATGGTAACGCCATAATACGCAATAAGAAAGCACATTCAAAAACTATAAACCGGAAACGTAACTATTAACTTATTCAAGTCTCATGACGCCGCTGATAGTGAGCGCTAGTACTACTCCTAGCTTTATGTAGCAACTTGAAACCGAAACCAATTTTCGCGTGTAAAAAATGTTCCAGTTTTTTGAACAAAGTAATCATATTTAAAAACCGAAATATTCAGTAGCGTAGCGTGGTATTCCGAAATGGGGATGCCAAAGTTAGTCACTTGTGCGATACAATACTACTAAAATTAGCAATACATAGCTATGCCGATGAGAAACATAGGGTTATAAAAAATTTAGAAGGGAGGCCCCTAATTGGTGGCCTAGTGGGGCATACAGAATCAAGCGCGTGGATTACGTTAGAAGCCAATAAGCAATTGTCTCAGCTTCTTCTTGCCACTACCGTTGTGACGAGAAAACTCGGCCACACTGTTGTATAAACATTGTTTCCAGCATAGTTCCCATGGGCAGCTCCTTTCTCCCCATACCATACTTCAATCTCGTTCTTGAAAAAGTCGCCCCTACAAATTTGTCATCTTGGGTCCGGAACTCAGTCCCCCATTCGTGAATATGGTCCTGAGTGTATACGTATATCACTTGAAGATGCAAATAGAAAGCACTTAAACCAACTCTGGGGGCCTGTTTCTGTGTATGTATTTCGTTGTCAGATATCCAGATACTGAAGGTAGGGGCGCAAATCTGTTTTCAACATTCGGGGAACGGGTAAGACCGTTTCCATTTTTTTAAAGCGATGTTCAAAATATTCATGAAGTTGAAAAACAATGCTGTGGAGGATCAGAAGAGCAGAGTTATCTTCAACATTGGGAGGAGGGCAGATTTGAGGGAGGAGAGGATATTTGAGACTTATTCTGGGGGAGGAGATGAAACTCATATTACGGTAGATGAGTCTGATTTCTGTGGTGAACCTGTTGTATATTATATACCAGGCGATGTAGATGAAATCGTAATACGTATCAGCATTATAAATCAGTACCGTGAACACATTCTGAAATCTGAATACATGCATATTTATAATTGATATGTTCATATTTAAGCATCCACAATGATATACATTAAAATTTTACGACACTTGTTCTGTAATAATATAAATAATGATTTCCCCAAAACTATGAAAAAAATCAACTATGTATGGTGCAACAATACTCTTATTTGAGCAAAATGATGATGATCTCAGTAGCATTATAGGAATCCTTACAGGAATTAAACAAATAGTTGAAAATAGACTAACAATAATTAATGACAATGAAATATTAAAGAATACGATTCTTTTTTAAAAATGAAACAAGTCAAGGGACCTCAATTTTATCTTACTTTCCTTTGTGGCATTCGGATACAAATCATCACAATTTTAAATCGGATGGAGAGTACATGTCCCCCTCATCTCCCCGGGATATGTGCCAATGACTGAAGGGCCGAAGCAATCTTTGCGAGGGGCGGGGAATGCTGGCTCTCTTGGTCTACCAGATCGGTGACCGTGATGCTTGTGTGTGTGAGCTCCCTCAAAGCGTTCCTGGCCACGCCACTGGACATACTATGTATTTATGATGAAGATTAATAGTTTGCCTTTAATTACGATTAAATTGCAATGCATTTAATTACGATAAAGCATAACTATTTTTATACTATTATTTACATAACCGGCATGCTTCAAAAAGGCATTGAAGTAACCATTGCTGTTTTGTTCTATCTCCTTGATGTTAGCGCTCGTACGTTCTGTACAGAAACTATAACTTAGTTCAAGATATATACAGTTGGAAATACTTGAATACGCCAGCGTTTATCTAAAGCAAAAGGTTGAGTTGCAAGGGGTGTAGAGGAGTGGAAAGCAAGTAGTTGCGCATGCGCATTCGACAGAAAGCAGACGAAAACCCCGTTGCTTGCAGTAGGCCTGGATGCCCGAGGAACATAGCATACGACAAGAGGAAAGACAGAAAATGTGCATCTGAGTGACGCGCATGCGTAGGTTCCACTTGTCAAAGTAAGGCGAGAGAGGGCATCCAGAAGATTGCAGTGGAAATAATTGTGATAATTACAAACAAACAATTTATATACAATGAAATAAGTATTTTTTTCTTATTAACAGGGAATGCCGGGCATACCGGCGTTCCCTTACGCTACGCCGCTGGAAATATTTAGATGTCCGGAAAAATATTTTCGGGACACTGGTATAGCTAGCGGATATCCGAATGTCTTGATAAATCCGAGACGTCTGGCCTTATTATTCTCTGATACATAGAGTAAGTTCATTCAATATTTTCTTAACAACTAACTATCTCTATGGCCTACCGAACCCGAAGGTTCAATGCCGTGTTCACAAAAGCTCTACATTGATTTCTGTCTTTAGCCAACCAGATCCAATTTCTACTTAGTATTCCTATTTCTGCGAGATCCATCTTTAATATTGCCTCCCATTTGCGCCCAGGTCTTCCTAATGATCGTTTTCCGATTGGACTTCCAGTTAGAACTTTGAAAGCGTTTGTAGTTTCTTTCATTCTGGCTACTTGACCTGCCTACCTGAGACTCCTAGACTTGCTGACCCTAACAATGTTTGGTAAGCGGTATAAATTGTGCAGTTCCTCGTTGTGAAGTTTCCGTCATACCCCAATCCCATTCCTTTTGAGTCCGAATATTCGTCTTAGGATCTTGTTCTCAAATACTTCTATGTGTTATGTTCTTCCCTCAGAGTAAATGACCATGTTTTCGAACCATAGGTGTGATTGTATTTTTATATATTTTAAGCTTCAAATTCCTCGATAGAATTCGCAACGACAAAATATTTTGAACTTAATAATAATACCAATTCCCTGCTTTTAATTGACATTTAATTTCTTCGTGAATATAGTTTTGTTCTGTTAATATTAATCCTAGATATTTTAAAGTATCTACTTTGTCGAAAGTATTATATGATATTTGAACGGATCCATCATTTGTCGCATTACGATCATGACAAACGTCCACATATTTAGTTTAATCTGCATTCTCTTCTAAACCAATGTTCCTACAGGTGTTTAATAAGATCTCTGCATTTCCTTCTATTGTTCTCCTATCATCCCCTATTATGTTTTTAACAAATAGAATATTTAATTTGTTTCTTGTTATACATTTTGAATAGGCAAAATAATAATTTCTGTGTAAATGAATGAAATAATGATAACAGAAAATATTATTGCCCCCAAGCATTAGGCCCTCTGTACACTATAGTTAAAATTGTGCTTAATTAAAAACTAATGTTTACGTATGCCACCTCAAAATCCACACCACATTTATTTAATTCTTCGAGGACTTCGCTACACAAGCAAACAATAGCAAAGGTATCGACATTATTATTATTATTATTATTATTATTATTATTATTATTATTATTATTATTATTATTATTATTATTATTATTATTATTATTATTATTATTGTCGTTGATTATATTAGGATAATGTACAGATATCGTGTATGTTACCAATCTGTAGTGGGAGTATACTTACCTCGGTTTAAAATTCAAGTTGGTTCGAATTGAAATTAAACTCTTTCATCACCATCATAACCTTATAATTGAATGTTATATTTGGTCAATCATATTTTATTCCATACAACCGTAACTGTCGATAATAAGGAACTGCGAAACATATGCTTAAAGTAATGCCTCCTAATAGTTTTCTAGGCTGGAACGAATATTTGGTTGTGGGTGGCATTGCATGGTATTAACGACACTTTTCTCGTGATATGTTACAAGTTTCAAACTGATCACCACTGGAGTCCGAGACCTATAGCAAGAAACATGGTGGCATGTATTGCCAAAAAGAAAAAAAAAAAAAAAAAAGGATGGCCTGCTCTAAAGAAAAAAAAGTTTAAGGCTGTGACATCAAGAAGCGAAGTATCTTCTGGAATGCTGATGATGTAGGGCATATTTAATTCCTACCTAGTAGAACTGACCCAATTCTGACACTTAATACGTAACACCCTCAATACGTATCAATCTCACAAAACTGAAAGCACGAATTTAACAAGTTCGTCCACAAATGGAGCCACTCACTCAGCACGATACTGCTTGCTCTCAGACTATTGCAATCAAAATTGAAAGTTTTCAGCACCTTGGTTTCACTGTCATGTCTCATCCTGAGTCTGGAACCAGTTGATTTTAATCATTTTTCCAAAACTTAAGGAACACCTGAGAGGATTTTACTTTTATTCTGACGATGCAGTAAAAGCAGGAAGTTAGGCTATGGTCAAATCATCAAGACAAATAGCTTTACATTGCCGGGTTTATGAAACTGATCGGTCATAAGCGGAAGTGTGTTGATTGCCATGCCAATTATGTAACAAAAAAAAAAAAAAAAAGTGTTCTCTAGCTTAAAGTGCTAGTAATGAATATGCGTTTATTTTATACCAACAACTTCAACCCCTATCATGCTCCCGTAGTTTCATTATTTTTCTAGTCACCTTGAGAAGGAACTAATCTGATATTGACACTACAGAAAAATGAAATGAAATTTTTGAGTTTTACGTCCCACGGTTATGCGAGCTAGGCTAAAGGAAAAATGAAATCGTTGAGTTTTACGTCCCACGGTTATGCCGGTTAGACTAAAGGAGACGGTGATGATGGGAACACCACAGTCCTTGGCGGGAACTGGGATCGAACCAAGGACCTCCTGCACCAAAGGTAAATGCTCTACCACTGAGCCACTTCGGCTTCTATTGACAATAGACAGTAGACCACATATGGAAATAAATGATATGTAAGTAGGAGTGGAAGTTTAAAAAAGAATATTTATATATTCATATGAATATATCCAAGAAAATATTTATTCTAAAGGAGCCGGAGAATAGTTTTAAATGGTAGGAAAGATACGACGTTATTGCTTAAAACTTCAGTATTATATAATAGTATTAACCGTTTTTCTAGCAAAAGATTACTTGAAATGTCATATCTTTATCATATTTGCGATATTAGAAAAATAGTAGCATTTTCTAACTATGTGTAGTTAGCAAAGGTATCGACATTATTATTATTATTATTATTATTATTATTATTATTATTATTATTATTATTATTATTATTATTATTATTATTATTATTATTATTATTATTATTATTATTAATTCGTTCCCTTCTGTCCTAATGGTCAAAGTTTCCCGGTAGGAGAGCAGAAAAAAATTCAAATTAATTCACTTTCGTTAATTATCAATCATCTAAAGAGTATAGTAATGAAACGTTAAGCTAGAAGCTTCACTTCATTTTAATAATAATTTAACCATTTCAATACTAATTTTTTTTTCGGAATGAGAAACATTAATACATGGTTATTTTAAGTTGTTGTCAAAAGTATAAATATATATAAAAAACTTCCACCGTTTCGTTTTTCAACGTGGGAAAGGAGGGACATATGCATCCTACTGATACTTTTTCGCGGGACCTATATGTCTCAGTAGTAGTGAAATGAATGATCATCTTGTATTTTCAATTATGATATGTATATTGTCAGAAAACAAGGTGGAAAACCTTCAAGTGGAATCTGCAATTATAAGAATTCTGTAAACAATTAGCAGGCTTCTCTTTACCAGTGGAACATCGATTCATAGCAATAGCATGTGGTAAATTACCACGGGTTCTCTGAGAATGTATTGTGGGAAACATATGTCCCAGTGGTAATGAAAGGGTTAACCGCAAATTTGTGTCCACTTAAGGTTTCTTTGATGTCACTTTTCCTTTCCTCAACTTTTTGCGTGATCATAGTTACGGTTAGATGACTTGAAAAGAGATGGTTATGTTTTGTCTTTTCCATGCTATCTTGAGGAATAGTCACCGAAAACTTGTCTCACACGTTGGTACTGATTTCTTAAAGATTATTTAAACTGCAATAACCAAATTAGGTATGTTGATATCGGTTATAGCGTAGATGGTTGTAATTAGTTGTGTCTGACGAATGGTAAACCAAATCACAATGCAATCTATTAGTATTAGTATTTGTTTTGTGATCAAAGTACTCCAAGGCATTTTAAGCTATATTAATAAAATCTTGTGCACTCATAGTAGTATCATGGTACAGAGAGATTATGGGTTATAATTTATTTTATAAATAAGATATAATGGCTGAAATGATGCCACACACGCATACACACGTTAGCATTAATTTCTCCAATAACTTAAGATGCAAGAAAAAAGCTCAACACATTGATAGCGGATATAATGTAGATGGTTTTAAGGCAACATTGTCACCGTCAGTGATATCTTTTAAAAATAGCGGTCACAAAGCTGTTAAATACATAAGGATTGATTTCTCAAAGACTATTTAAGGTAAACTGCCTACACTTGTCACATTAAAAGTGATCATAATGCACATTTTTTAAAAAATGAAGGTTGGGTAAACACAGATGCTTAACATTAGTTCTGGTTTCAAGAGCTTTCTTTCAGAAAATCAAATACAGTTTCTCAAATACTTTTTGAAGACTAACAATTTTACTGCACTGTTGAAAATATTTTGTTATTTTTCTAGGCAACTTTAATGCTGTTCAGTGAACCTACATTATATTCTTCCTACTTTTATTGCGTTAATCTTTTCAGATAGATTACGTCGTACGTTGACTTTCCGCTGCAACTTAATCCCTCATTCTTGAAATAAATAATAAATGCTTTTCTTCCTTTTTTATGTTAATTTTCAGCGAACGTTTCAATTTGGTTCAGATATGCGCAGCGATAAAATTTCCACCTTAGCTATTCTCCCACTGTTCCATTATGGATAGCTCCCATTCAAGCACCATTATTTTTCAAGGGAAAGACGGATCGTGGCAATAACATGAAATTAATTTTGCTGCTGTAATTCTCAGACAAAGAGCGCCTTGTTCTCTGAGTAAGCGGAAATTAACAACAGCTTGTATGAAAGCAATTATTTTTCAAAGGGATTCCTGCTAAGCTCCATCCTAAATAAGTAGGGTTTCCTACAATTCTGATGTAAACATGGAGAACCATGGTCTGAATGGAAAGACTGAAAATTAAAATTTGTTTTCTCTTCCTCTCTCTCTCTCTCTCTCTCTCTCTCTCTCTATATATATATATATATATATATATATATATATATATATATATATATATATATATATATAAGGGACAGTCGAATGAAAACTGAACACACGCGAAAAAGTAACAATGGAATGATATTTATTCAAAAGTAATTGCCAGACGCGTTAATACATTTATCCCACTGGTAGACGAGACGATCAATTCCAATCTTGTTGAAGGAGTTATGTCGCTGTCGGATCCACAATCTCACCCACTCTTGCACTTCCTCGTCCGACTGAAACAACGTTCACGAATGTCTGTCTTCAGGTTGCCAAAAATGTGAAAATCACAAGGGGAAAGATCTGGGCTGAACGGACAATATTGAAGTGTTTCCCAGCCAAAGCTCTGAACTGTATATCTCCCCAGATTGGCAGCATGGGGACTGGCATTATCATGTAAAAGGATGATTCCGTCCGACAGCATTTCAGGCCTCTTTGGCTTTATAGCTCATCTCAGCTTCTGTAAAGAGTCTTCAAGTCTTCATAGCGCTTCGCATTTATTTTGGCCCCACGCTTAAGAAAGTCAACAAGCAGAAGGCACCTGTAATCAAAGGAGAAGATCATCTTGATCTTACCGGAACTTATGTGAACAGCTTCAGATTTCTTTGGTGGTGTAGAATTGGTGTGTTTCCATTGTTGGATTTTCCGTTTGCTCTCGTGCTTAAAATGATGGCACCACGCTTCTTGCCCTGTGACAGGGGGCGTAGTGGCTCAGTGGTAGAGCATTCACCTCCGGTAGGCCTACTTGGGGTCCTTGGTTCGGTCCCAGCTCACGCCGTATGGGCTTTGTGGTGGACAAACACTGTGCTCGTGGGTATTCTCGGGGTTCTCCCGTTTCCTCCCACTTTCTTCATTCCACCATTTCATTCATTTCTCTTCATCACCGTCTCCTTTAGCCTAACCGGCATAATCGTGGGACGTAAAACTTAAAGATTTCATTTCATTTTTCTTTCCCTGTGATGATACGGGACAGAAACGCACACTCTTCTTCGGGGTACCACTGCAGATGCATCAGACATGAAGCCATTCTGAGAATGTTTTGTCTCTCCGCCAGTTGATGCGGAATCCACTTCACGCAAATTGTTCGGAAATGCAGGTATTTGTTTGATAATGGCATGCACGAAGCCATGATTAATCCAGACATGAACACGAATTTCTTCCTCTGCGATTCATCGGTTTTCCCGAATAAAACCATCAATACGCGTAATCAGCTCGGGGTAATGGCTCGATGGACCTGTCCTGGGCACATATCGTCTTGCAGTAATGTGCGTCCTTCTTGGAATCTCTTATGCCGTTCCTACACACTTATCAGTGGCATGTGGTGTTTGCTATACACAGTAGACATGCGACGATAAATTTCGCTTGTGCCATCACCCTCAGCCTTCAAAAAACGAACCACATCTCTCTGCTCTTCTTTGCCTCCATTTCTAATGCTGGACGAACAGTTCACTACGCCCACCTATAGAACATAAACGAACCACTGTGTGTACCCGTGAGTTGTCACTATACATTTCTCATAACGAGAGATGGCAGTATCGATAAGTAACAGCAGTATTGCCAACTTTTGTGAGGAATGTGTCTTATGAAGGATGTTCGGTTCTCATTTAACACTGCTCCTCATTTATATATATAACTTGTGTGTGTCATAAGGTTTTCGTTAGAGGCACCAAATTTTGTACTCAAACATATTTCTCCCACATGTAATCGCGTATAAACACCGTGTGCGTGGGTTTTCTCGGGGTTCTCCCGTTTCCTCCCACTTTCTTCATTCCACCATTTCATTCATCTCTCATCATCACCGTCTCCTTTAGCCTAACCGGCATAACCGTGGGACGTAAAACTCAAAGATTTCATTTCATGTAATCGTGTATCAAGTCGTATTCTCAATTTTGTACTCGAGGGAGGATTCTGGAGTCGACATTTCTATGGTGAAAGCATAGAGGTCTGAGGTATAGGCAACACAACATGTTCCCCTGTCGTCCAGGTTGCACACCCTTTCGATTTTTGAACTTTTGTATTAATATTACAGTTTTTCTGTTCGAAGATCAGGCATGACAACTGGATTGAGAAGCAATAAGGAAATCCCAAAGCCATTGCTTGTTCTAATATGTTTGCCATGACCCGAGAATCGATAGAAGTATTGTTCGTCGTTATATATTTCACGCATTTCTTTAGTTTCAAAGACTACATAAACATTATTTTTTCCTTGGGAAGAACGTCCAAAGCACATAAGGGTCAATCCATCTGAAGTGGTCCAAAGATGGTGAAAGTGGTTGCTCGACCATCTCCGAAAATTATAGAAATTGGAGTGTGATGAACCTTGTATATGAGATGGTAAATAACATCATTCACGTTGTCGTATTTACAAGTGTTCCTGAATGGCGGTTATCTTTGTTGTCATTCAATTGACTAATACAATTGAATCGACTAGCACTAGTACAATTAGGCAATTCGGTGGACGTTTCTTTCTCAAGGAAACTAATTATGTGTTGCCTTTTGATTTCCTTGTTTCCTTCTACATTACTCAGGACTTGTAGAAGC
Source organism: Thermobia domestica (assembly GCF_964235325.1). NCBI lineage: Eukaryota > Metazoa > Arthropoda > Insecta > Zygentoma > Lepismatidae > Thermobia > Thermobia domestica. Next base: position 158,400,548 of record NC_137455.1, on the reverse strand, counting down.
TTCCTTCATGTTTCGTATGACATTTCTGGAATGACAAGGAGAACAGTGATTAGCCTAAATACTACTTGCAACAATATTACCCTACTCACATTCAAATATGCCTTTCTAAAAGATCGGGCAAAAACGGGCAACACTAGGTCTTTTTCTCTAACAGATAACATCCCCTACTATCACATTCAGCACAGAATAGAAGTGGACTCGGCTGGACTCAAAATAAAACTCTACATGAAATTCATTATCAAGTATACCAATTTTGGCTTTCGATCAAATTTTATTTATCCACATATTGACTGGAACATGAAAGCATATTAGAATTTTATGTATGTGTCACGAACGACGAATGTATAACAATGTTCTGCACAATCATTATTCACGCCTAACAACTAAACATTATTTTGTTTTCGTATCATGAACTTTACTTCCGCTACCGGGGTGGATACTTGGCCTTCTTCCACGACTTTAATCTTTCACATTGGTACTGATTGTAGACCCAACCCTTACGAGCTGCACGAAAACCTACCTATTTCTGCACACCTTACGTCTTTCCTTATTAAATCTATAAGATCTTTCATATTTCTGATAATTTTGATATTTTGGCCAGGTTTGGAGGATTGTGTACCACTGTGCAGCGGTCAAGTTGCGATTTCGTAACCTATTATTACCGTTACCAATGGGGTGGCCCAAAAATATAGTGCAGAACATATGCCAGAGGTTGAAGTGGTAGAATTGTTGTAGTAATTCAATCATTTTCCTGAGAAATAGGGGAAAAATATAGAACATCTATGGCCAGTTATGGAGCAACGAGTCCGTTGCGGATTTTCTGCTTCATCGTCCCTGACGCAACCGAATATTTCACTGGATAAAGAACGATACACTATACATCTGGAAACGATTCATTAATTATGTGTCTCAATTTCGCAGAGAATACATATTGTATTGCATGCTAATTATGAACCTGTAAGTTTCATTTTCTTAATGTTTCGTTTATTTTAATTACTATCTATTACGATCATTATATAACAACATAATGATCGTAATGTCACTTACATGCTTTTGTAGTATATGTGCGTGTGTAGTTTATAAATAAATTACATCGCGGTTATTTAAATTTTGAAATTGTGAAACTATATGAAATTACAGAAACATAAGTCAGAAACATAGGTAGAACTGCAAACTACATATTACCTAATCTCCATCTCCCTACTATTTAAAATAGGGGCCGCTCCCCTTCGGTGTGTACAAACGAATGTCAGAAAACTATTCTTTCAGAGTTGAAACGTATCATATAAAAAGTTCAAAAAATCACTTAGCTAAGAGAATTAGCTGCAAAATTAAGATTGCTAGTTTTATTTATTTACACGAGAGAAAATATATTTTAGAATATCCAGTTGTAATTCACAGAACTGACGCAATATTGGTACACAAAAAGGTGAAGGTAGGTGATAATGGTCCCAATATGACGCTCATGGCTCATCCTAAACATGTTATATCGTGCGTTTCGACCATACATACTAAACTTAATAGGGCATGTAACCATCTCTAGCGATCACAGAAGCAGGTGTTTGGACAGATAGCCAGTCATACTTACACTGAACAACTGTCTGGGATAAAATTCCCAAGCTTATTTCGGATCTTGGTGTAGCTGGTCGTTGTCAGTTCTGGGCTGGTGAGTTAGGCGGGTCCTATCATGTCCCACGTGCTGGATAGGGCTTAAGTCTTGAGACCTAGAGGGCCAGGGTAAAAGGCATATAGCAACACGTACATCACGCTTAATTACCCTGATCATTTTGAGTTGTGTTCTATACTGCTGGAAAGACGGATCCCACAAAGCATCCAGATGAAGTCAGTGAGACACTAGTCATACTTTCCTGAGTGAAAACCAGAAGCGATTTGGATGTACAGCTGCCCTACTAGATTGCCAAGTTTGAATCCCATATGTTGGATTTTTTTCACTCATCTGCATATCGACGTACACACACGAAAGTTACTTTTCTATACAGCAAACGACTCTCAGCACTGAATATCATTTGCTCATCATGCAATGTCTCTTTAACTCCTCACACAGCGAAGGCGGTTCTCGACGATGAGCAGTTATCAGGGCTGATAGTCCGAAAGAGCCATGGAAACGTAAATCTGCCTGTATGAGTTAATTGTTTAATATTCCTGCTCTCTCAATGGGGGACCACCTGACTCTGATTGCACTGGCGGTTATCGGACTAAATATTTGGTTAGAGCTTGTGCTGAGCCTATTTTATGGTTTCTTGAACTACTTGAGCTAGATCCCCTAGTTTTCAAGGTAAAGAGTTTCAGAACTGTTTTCCGTTTACAGTAGGTTATAGATATCAAGGAATGCAATTTTCCATTCATGTTTTCTTTAGAGATTTTTTCATTTGATATTTAAAATTATGGACAGATAAATTCTTATCAACTACCACTTCTATATTTTTCTAAGACTGATCCTTTCCAAAATATTCACAAGAAAAACACAGTGCTATCAAACACAACTTAATCTCAGAAGATATTCAATTATTGTCACTCATTTGTAAGTTGATATTTTTTTTAAAAAAAATCTATTTAATATAATACTTCTGAATTGATTCTATTGAGCCATGTCTGATAGAAAAAAGACTAATAGATGTCACTTTGTTTTGTATTTCAAATTAATAATATTGAGATATGTGTCGGATACATAATTATATCTATTTTATTTTATTATTATATAATTTTATTTTTGCCCTAATGTTATTTTTTTGGGTAATATTCTGCATTATGTTCTAACTATTTTGACTTATATACGAGGGCTATCCAGAAAGTAGATTACGTTTTCGTCTGTGTCCGCTAGGGGCGGGGCTAGCGCGGCCATCTTGGGGTCAGAGCGTTGCGCAGCTCAGTCGGCATCTAGCCGTGCTAGTGAGAGGTTCGTGCTGTGCTCCGTTAAGATACTGTGACGGTTTGAAATGTCTGTGTTAATTGAAAATCCCGCGAGCTGCGAGGTGCGTGCAGTAATAAGGTTTCTGACAGCAAAAAACTGTAAACCGATAGAAATCTATCGGCAGCTGTGTGAAGTGTATGGGGACAACATTATCACTGAAGGTGGAGTGCGACAGTGGGTCATAAGATTTAAAAATGGCCGAACCAATGTTCACGACGAAGATCGAAGTGGGAGACCCAGCAAAGTGACTGCCGAACTTGTCGAAAAAGTCGATGTTAAAGTCCGTGAAAATCGAAAGTTCACAATAACGGAACTTTCTTTGAGTTTTCCACAAATTTCGCGAAGTTTGTTGCACGAAATCATCAGCGAAAAGCTTGGTTACCACAAGTTTTGTGCAAGATGGATTCCAAAAATCTTGACAGAGGACCACAAAAATCAGCGAATGGCTGCAGCGTTGCAATTTTTGGACGCCTACAATAAGGATGGTGACTCTTTACTCGATCGCATCGTTACTGGTGACGAAACATGGGTGAAACACGTGAACTGTGAAACGAAATTGCAATCAATGCAGTGGGGGCACACAGGTTCTCCCCAAAAACCCAAGAAATGCATGCAAACAATGTCGGCAAGGAAGATGATGGCGACTGTTTTTTGGGACAGAAAAGGTGTGATTTTGGTGGACTTCCTGGAAAGAGGCACTACAATAAACGCTCAAAGGTATTGCCAAACTCTGCAAAACCTCAGAAGAGCAATTCAAAACAAGCGCAGAGGAATGTTGAGCTCTAAGATCTTGTTGATTCACGACAACGCCCGGCCCCACACGGCAAATGTCACGCGTGAAGTTCTTGAATCTTTTCAGTGGGAGTTGTTTCCTCATCCGCCGTACAGTCCCGACCTGGCACCGAGCGACTTCCACCTATTCCCAGCAATGAAGAAGTGGCTGGCTATGCAGCGTTTTGATGACGACGAACAGCTGCAAGAAGAGGTAACGAAGTGGTTGAAGTCGCAGGCGGCCGAATTTTTCGACGAAGGAATTTCCAAGCTCGTACATCGCTACGATAAATGCCTTAATTTGAATGGTGACTATGTCGAAAAGTAGTATTTGTGTGTGGCTTTCATCTGTATATAATAAAATTTGTTTCCTATACTTTGTTGATTTTTTATTCCAAAACGTAATCTACTTTCTGGATAGCCCTCGTATATACGCATATTCAAGTTTAAATAAAAAACTACAAATAACATACATATGCATTTATATGTATTACATTACATTTGCATCTCATTCATTTCATTCATTGTTTGTTCACAGTAACTTTCATATCCTAAATTTTTTTTAGCAATACAACTTTATGAATAGTAGCGAGAGAAATAAGTTAAACCGCACGATCTCAATTATTATAAATTAACATGACTGAAAGAGTGTACGTTTTGTTTTTACAAAGAATTAATTAAAGCTAAATATTTTATCCTAGGCGTTTATGCAATCCACAACTCTAAAATGTTTCGAAGTACGTTACTGACAGATTGAAGTCTCTTGCTTTTGTAATAAGGATAAATACAAGTTTCTTTTCTTTTTTTTTGAGCATTTTTTCCCATAGAAAGAATGAATTGAAATTTCTAATTTTACGTTTCGTAGTTATGCCCTGTAGACTAAAGGAGACGAATGATTGTAAAAGAATTGGTGAAATGATAATGTAGGAGGTAACAGGAAAACCTCAAGAAGGTCTATGGAGACGGTGTTGTCCACCAGAAGTAAATATCTATTTATTAAATAGCTATGAACAATTATAATATGAATTAATTCATATGAATTTTAATTGTTCAAGACGTAGGATGCTAAAGGTAGTTTTAAAAGGTGATCAAGTCTGAGAAATTGTTTATGTTGACAAGATTAACGTTCTTTTCACCACCAAGACTATATGAGACATCAACCTGCAGCTTAATATAATATCTGATGCAAAAGAACTCTCATCGGGAATCGAACCTAGGTGTAAAAGCTATGACAAGATTATACAACAGAAAGATCTGAACTGTTTCAGTAAAACTATAAATCAACATTTTTACCTATTTTACTTTTATGGTCCATTCATTGAAAGAATTGAAAAAGAAAGAAAGAAAGCAAGAAATTTATAGGGCCTAGTATTTTACAAAACCGGTAAAAGTAGACTATGTACAGGTAATATAAAACTGTAGGTGTAAAGGCTCCATTGAAGTTAATTAATGCTTTTGCGTTTCCGAAACCTACATACGAAGAAAGAAAAATATGAATAATTACAGAAAAGTTCTACGACATATACCTCTAATATTTTTTCGTGGTTTCAGATACGGTACAATTTTTTTAAGGTTTCTGTTTCTTGTAGGTTCAACCTAATATAAGTTTGAGCATGCCTAGATATTGTAATGAAAATCACAAGGTACGAAGACTAAAGGTGAGAGTGTGAGAAGACTAAATCTGGAGATTTGAATAAAGCTGAGAGCTGGTATTAGGTTTGAATGCAGATGAATTTGCAGAGTTAAAGGGCGTTTATCCTTACTTCACATTTGATGTGCTTCACAAATGAAAATTTTAGTTTAACTTTTCATAGATACAAAAAAGATTGGTGATAAACGCAAATGTAATATAATAATAATAAAAGAACATGGTGTGAGGAAATGGAAGAAAACTATGAAACAGGAAGAAAACTCATGGACAGAACCAGTGATGAGTCGAGCCAATTTCCTCCTGATGGATAGATTAGAATTTAGCGTCCGTTTCAGCAGCGAGACTATATGATAAGTGGATCTACAACTTAACATGCGATTTGAACCATATGAGCTTCCGTTTGAAATCGAACGGGGGTCTCTCTCGCTGAAGACGCGTACGCTAACCATATAACCATAAGGGAGCACCGATTGAAGATTTGTCCTAGGGGAAATTTTGCAGATTTGGTGCAAATTTTCTTCTCGGGCCATTCTCTAAAATAAGTACTGCATACAACTATCAGGAACACAATTTATGGACACAAGCTTGAATGATTTTGTCTAAAAGCACGAAAGCTAAAACCTGTATGTCATAGATCAGGGGTTTTCAACCTGGGGGTAGCGGCCCCTATGAGGATTGCGAGAGGGTTTCATGGGATTTGCGAAGATAAGCAGGAGAGATAAATATAATTAGAATCTAATACCGGAAAATATTTTTAAATATTATTTTGAATTTTGTTCTGATAGGCATGTTTTTATTTTTATACATGTTGTTAAGAATAACAAAAAATATTTCTACTAAACATTTTCAACAGGTGCAGAATTGTTTAAAAATCAATTTAAATGAAAGAGGTACGATATGAAACTAATAAGAACTCCATATTGGAATATAAGAAAAATACAAATCCAACAAAACCTGCATGTTGAAACACAATTAATATTGAAAGCTAATGAGATACTTGTGTTGCGTTTGTTTCAAATAGCTGTGTTGTGTTTGTTGATAAATCAACAATGGACAAAATATTCTGTCGGCAATGAAAGGGATAACTTTTGTTTAGGATCCTTTGTTGTTCTTTGCAGAATTGTTGAGTTGATTTTGAGTTTAACGTCCCGTTCAGCAGCGAGGCTACATGAGACGTGAACCTACTTATTAACGTGAAATTCGAACCACATGAGCTCTCGCCAGGAATCGAACCCGGGTCTCCCACACCAAAGGTGCGTACGCTAACCGCTTAGCCACGAAAGAGCTCTATTTACAGAATTGTACACGTACAGTATGTGTATGAGCGAATAGTCCTTTTTCCAGCAAGCTAGCCTCAATAACGATAGATTTTTTGGTGTGGGATTTTATTTCTTTTCTAAATTTTTAATGTAAACAAGTTGCTCTTAACAGTTCTTGGTGATACCGAATACATACACAACAATGTACCAAATTCACAACAATATGAGATAACTCAAAGTGGCGGACTCTCCAAAATTAAAATACTGAATAACTTTTTAAAAACTGTCCAAGTTTTTTTTTCAACAAAAATTACAAACACTTTATTTTCTATCATGTGACCCAAAATTAAGGGAATTATGGTTTAGAAATTTCCAAACGGTAGTTACAGTACGTTTTCTTGAAACAATTTCGAAACAGCATGTCGGATCGGATTCGATATTTGTAATATAAATGAACTGACCAAATTTGGTTTTAATTCATTCGCTTCCAGGAAAGTTACTGTATCCACTATATACATGAAATGGATTCTACTATCATAGAAATAGATGCATATCGTGAGATCTCTGCAATAGGTATATTAAAAATCTCACACAAGCTTATTACAAACAAGAAATTATAAGGGGGTCGCTGGCAAGAGGATGTGATAAAATTGGGGTCATGATAGAAATTAGGTTGAGAACCACTGTTCTAAATAAAGCTTACACTTTTATATTATTATTCAGCAGTGGCGGCTGGTACTATATGTTGCATGGTTGTGCAACCGGATATTTTTTTAAATACTAAAAATATTTTTAAGTGTTAAAGTAGTGTATCAGTAAAAAATAAACCTTTGCTCTTGAGCGCAAAACAGTATTGATGCATTTCTGAAAAAAGTCAATTAAAAAACGAAAAGAAAGAGAGAGATTTACCTTTCCAGTGGCAGCGAACGTTGCCACTGGAAGCAGTAACATTGAGCATATGGCAGCGAGCTCCTATCTCTTAACATGGGGAAGTGGATTTATTCTTGCAACGCTCCTATCTTCCCGTATTGGTCCCTTACGGTTGCATTTTTTCCGCAACTGGTCAGCTTCTGTAATAGTTACGAATTCCTCCGCTTAGCAGCGCTTGACTCAGTTGATAGGGTGAGGAAGATACAGACGCGTGGAAGAAAGAAGTTATTCACAAAACATAAACTCGCAAAGAACAAATGTAAGTCTGGTGGTAGCAGGGACGGATCCAGGCTGAAAGTTTGGGGGGCGGTCGTTCGAAGTCAATAGATTTTATTTAACATTTATAATACAAAGGTGAAAATTCTTGGGATAAGATTTATTTTTAAAAAAAATCCTATTCTGGGGGGGAAGGGGGGTCAATCGAGTCTCCAAGAAGAAAATGTCTTACTACGGGTCTAATTCCTACCTCTGTGTCCTTCGTGCACATGATTCCGTGTTCGATTTCCGGCGGAGAGCATAAATTAATATAAAATCATTCACTTCCAATACTCATCTGTCTTCTTTAGCCTAATTTGCTGGAATGTTAAACTATTTTTTTTTTAATTTTCAAAGGAAAACATCTTAGATTTCATGCTTCTTTACAGACAAAAAAAAAAAAAAAAAAAAAAAAAAAACGTGGTTCCTGAAAATGGACTTTTTGTTCCGTATATTTATACAAAGAAATGCTAACAAAATGCGTATTGTCGAAGGAGAGAGGTGTTTCTGGACCCCAAAGAAAATAAAGCGGAAAATATTTGCGGCAGCGATGCTTTCTATTCAGAGAAACTTGGCGAGCAGCATTTCAGATTTCAATAAAGTCATAGAAAAATTTGAAGCCCGAAAGATCGAAGAAAGACCTTCCATTCTAAAATAATGCATAGTTTATATAATTAAATAATTTTGTTTAACTGCGTGCATGCAATTTTCTTGCTTTTTTTCTTCTTTTCGGATTAACGCCATCATTCATGGCTTACAGCACATACTATATATTCGATTTATCTCGTGTCCAATAACATGAGTGTAGAGGTTTTGTATATAAATAGTGTATAAACGTACATTGATAGTGGTTGTTTGAAAAAAAGGAAATAGCTTATATATTAAATTAATATTCGAGAAATAATTTAATCAATAATATACAATTAGAGCTTAAAAGACTTTCCTCTTCATATTTCCTGAATATTTCTTGGATAGGACTCAAGAATGCTGGGGGAGGGGAACACTTGCGCGTACCTACATACCTTTGATATTGCAACATTGCAACCGGTGCTTGTACAGACTACGAGCCGCTACTGTTATTCAGATATGAATTTATCTCGCATATAGGTTTGTCAAAAGCAAAGAATATACCTCAGAGTGCTTATATTTAAGTATAATATTACACACAGGTTTTGTCCAATATTATATATTTCTTTTTTCTTTCCCTTTTTCTTTTCTTAATTTTTCCAATGAATGGTGTATAAACGTGAAATGATTTAAGTTCGTGTGGTAGCACAGACAATAGGGCCAACAGTGGGAAATTATTAGGTGGCTAGCTAACAATTATCGTTGGTTCTACATTTTAATGGCCTCTTTGCCAACCATTTGCCAACCTACGAAATTAATAACGAAATCTTTACGAAAGAAGCAAAATCATGATTTGAAACTGTGCTGTCGAAACCGTTGGATAAATTACGTCTAATTGTTGGTTAGCTAAGATATACTTTAAAAACTACGCTGGGGCAACGTATTTTTCAACTTCATTTTGTGCAATAACTAAGTCCGAATCATAGTAACCATTAGCCTACCAAGAGTGCTGCCAGGAAATGTTCACTACGAACCCACAGGGCCTGAGAACGAACGAATAATCCTTCGCACAAGAGGAAACATTATTACTACCATGCCTACAAATGCTACACATATAGTATGGTTGCGAAATTTCGTTTCCTATCCAGGAAGATTTTATATTAGCAGTCTCAGATATATGTATGAGTGGCTGAGCTACTAAAATCATCATCATATTATTACTACTTAATAGGCCTATATCTGTGCTGGTTGCCAGTATTATTTGTATGTAGTTGTTGAATAAACTCCGTTTTTAGACCAACAAATAATTAACATTGTACCTATTTAATATTATATTAGCAGAAGTGCCCGTTCTTCGCACGGACTCAATACAATTAACTTTCAGTATGTTAGACTAGTGTGGGTTAACTAACAGAGAGGGCTTCCTAGGTTATACTTTTTGGAAGTTCAGAATCTGTGATCCCCAATCCCCTCTTGAGTCGAAAATAAAAGAAAAGAAAGGAAACGGCTACGTACGTGATTATATCTAGTGAAGATTTGTGTACTATAGAAAATTTGGTGGCTCTAGATTATTTCTTGCCAGAGCCGGAGCTTAATGTGATTCGAGTCCAACTTTTAAGCTTTAGATCCACGTCTTAAATACCCTCGAGGCTGAAAGGGACATTAACTCACAATCGAATCAAATCAAGTAAAAAAATAACTTATGTAATCTTCAATCGTACGCTCAAATCTTGCAATCTTAATCTAACATATCTCATTGTCATACAATGCTGATATTATAATTTTATTTTATATATATATATAATTTTATTATATATATATATAATTTTAATAATTATATATATATATATAATATATATAATTTTATATATATAATTTTATTTTATATATATATATATTCGAGTTAGACCTCTTGTTTGCTTTTAAAAGTTGATATAAGCCTTTTCGTATGGAAGCAGCTTTACAGTTGAGCCAAGGGGAATTATCTAGTATACAATGTCATTTCCAGAAATTCGAAGAAAATTAAAGATTTTTGATAGCACATTTTAAAAAATAAAATAAAGATATTTAGTAAACACGTTTTCTTAAAATAACAAATAAAACAAAGCAAATAGTACTAAAAGTAAAAAAAAATATTATGACTTGCTTTCTTTAAAAAATAACAAATAAGTAAAACTTATCGTATTAAATATTTAAAAATAATTATGTTTTCAAGGAAAATATTCTTTAAAAATCCTTGTTATGCATAACTAAAACAGACATGAAAGGAGATCGCTTGTATAATCACTTGACTTACATGAGAATGGAAGAATTTGCAACATTGATTTGATTTTAGGTTTAGAGTCCCTTTCAGCAGTGAGATTATGTAAGACGTGGGCCTACAGCTTAACATGGGTTCCGAACCACATGAGCACCAACCGGGAACCGAACCCATGTCTCCCACGCCAAAGATGCGTACGCTACCTGCTAAGCCCCGAAGGAACTCAACTTTGCAAATTGATTGTGTGAGTACACAAGAGCGTTCCTCATGCTCTTTTTTTAGTCATGCATAGACAAAAAAAAAAAAAGTAATTTTCTTAATAACAGTGTAATTTGTTTTTTTAAAGCATGTTGGTAAATTTTATTTTATTTTATTTATTTTACACACCATGCTTTAGTACTAAAATTTCTTGTTCAAAAAAGATGACAGAAAGTTACATTGTGTACATAGTTCCCAAGACGGCCAAAAGATGTCAGAAGTAACGTTTAGACTCGGTAGTCCTCTAGTGGCAAAATTTAGAACATTGTTTCCCATATTTTAGTTTCCCATTATCCTTGCGTTAGTTTCGCAGCACGAATTCCAGAATTTTATATTAAATAAAGGATGAGGAAACAAAACGAAACTGGAAATTGGAAATCGTTTTCTGTCGACGTGAATTGAATCAAACATGAAACGAATGGGAGGTACACAGATGTGGAAAAAGGAATACACAATAACAATATTCTTTGATATCGCTTATGCATAGGTAGTTTCCAAATTTTACTTGTAACAACAAGCAAGTTAAAATTTCAGAAATAAATACCTAGGCCTAACTTGTTTTATTACTATTATTTTGTAGTATGAGAATATTAATTTTTAAAGAGTTTGGTTCATCCAGGCACGTAGCCAAAGGGGGGGGGGTCCGGACTCCCCTTCGAGACCAGAAATGAAAAACTTAAGGAAGGATGAAACATAATGAAATGAGAAAAAGAAGGATCAGCATTAAAATTTTAAAAAAGAAACTACAGGAAGATTTTGGTTACTCTTTCTTATGAGGAGATTTGTATTACAGTAGGACGTCGATAATCCGAACGTGGTCCCTAGAAGCCTTTTCAATTTTCAATAATTTTAAAACCATTGCTTTCAAACACTACTTATAAATACAGGAAATAATACATGACTTACAGTATTTGAAAAGTTTGAAAGCCATTTTATTAAAGACTTGCATTTACAGTGGGTATCTTATTTATAAATAAACAATTATATTAATTTTGATTTTTCTTTTCATTTAAGGTCTTCTTCATGGGAACAGGATGGTCTCGCGGTGATGGTAAGAAGAATATAAAATATGTGAGGGATGTCCGAAGCAGTATAAAAGTAGTTCCAGCCAATGGCGTATTGAATCGAGGAGTAAGCTTTATAGTAAAGAATTCCTAATGTATAATCTTCATGGCTGATATTTCGTTATATTCAGTTAAGAAAAACAATATAAATTAATTGAAATAGGTTAAGTCATACGTTTACTTCTAAGCACTTGCTTTGAAAACGAAAGCGAAATGCTTAACGTATAACTTATCAGAGTTGGCGTGGGTCAATGAAAACTTAACCCACGACCCACTGACCCACAACCCACTATGACCCACTCTGACCCACCGTGATCCACCACCCACCATGAACCACTCTCATCCACTGTGAACTACTCTGACTCACCAAAATCCATCATCATCAACTCTGAACACGATCCACGACCTCTTCTGTACTGACTAAAGAGTTTACACTTGTAATAAAACAAGACTGTGAAATTGTCACTAATCGGAGTTTGAATTTCTAGTCAATCGTTCAAGCACCACTCTGTTACAATAATGGTGGATCTGACCTTTACAATATCAAATGGTAAAGTGTTTATCAGTGAGGAAATTGAAGCACTTCGAGGTGGGGGGAAATTAGTATGTGCCTAAAATATACTCGTACTAAGAGAGTATTCTTGCAAGTGTTAATTTCTCAACGCATTCCAAAAGAAACTTCTATTCACAGGAAAATACTTCTATACAATATGGGAAAGATTTGGTTTCTCAGTTCACAGTATTTTTCTCACAAAAGACTTGAAAAATCATTTTTTCATGGTATATAAACGTGCTCGGGTACCCTCTGTGAGAGCATCTCCATAAAGTATGCTCATAATTGTAATTTGTGTAATCACTAAAACACCACGTTAAATTTAAGTTACAAATATGCATATTTGCAATTATTATGAATATTTATTCAAAGTAGTTTACCTAAAGCAAAGAAGAGACTTATTAAAAATTAGGTACAAAGTTGAATAACACAATTAAGCCATTAGTAATACAAGTATACATTTTCCATAACTCGTAATTTGCCACCTTAAAACAAATCTGAAATCGGGTTTATTTCCTGTTGGCGTTAGAACTTTTTTGTGGTAAATCATCCACAGTGGAATGATGCCCATCCTTCAGCCAAGAAATAACTAGCTCGTCTACTTTGAGCTTGTCTAGCGGTGGGCAATTAACATTGATGAACAACAAGTTAGACAATGTTTGAGCACTAGTCTATTTCTAATATCAGTCATCTGTAAATTCATAAGGGGAAATCCCCGCTCGCACTTTGTCGTGGAAATTGATAATACTTCTACCCGATTCTGCAACTCCTCATCGACAATCTGTTGGCAGCTTGTTAGACTTAAGTCTGATAACGATTTTTCTCGGTCAGTTTTGAAATACTCAGCAAGAAGTATCATCTTTCTATCACCATACAACATCTTTTCCATATCGACCATGTCAGTTGGCAATGTCGACTCATGGAGAACAGAAACTTCATCTACCACACCTTTGATAGGGAATCTTGTGCATAAATTATCAATTAAAGCCAGATAGAGTGATGATTTCTTATTTGTTTATAAATTTAATTTTTGTAATTACACATGAAGGTTTGATGCCATTACCAAGTTTCTTCCCCCCGCTAGAAAGCGAAAGGGAACGAGGTTCCTGGAAAGTGTTCAGAGGTGAATGGGAATTTCCCTCCTTCTTCCTCTTCAATTACCACACTGCTGTTTGCCATGGGCCAAATTACGATAAATTTCAATTAAATTATCATAGTATAATTATTTCCTTGATGAATTATCGATACTTTTCAGTGGAAAAAAGGATGAAATTTGAAAGTCCCAAATCAAGGTAATTAGACCAACCTAAAGGAGGAAAAAAGTGTAAAATTTTCCATATAATTATGTGTGCAGTTCAAACTTAAAATTTCCGTGTAATTAAGCTTACAGTACAAATTTTATGTCAATTTTTCTCACAACTTTATGGGTTGATTGCCCTGTGCTGTAAGCTCTCCATATAATAAACATAAGCTTCAGCAATTATTATAGTAGAAAGCAATGGATATATGAAGCAAAGCACTGTATTGTTTGTTTCTGATTTTTTTCTTAACTAATATCGATCGTTTTCGATCATTTTTACAAACCAACTCACTACCAATTTTCCGTATATAGAAAGTGTCCCCTCCATAAAGGATAATTTAAAAAAATGCTAGGACACATTCTGTTTATTTTCAATAAAGAGTTAATACACTGAATTTCAGCTCCGTAAGTTTAACGCTTGCGAGATACTCATTTTTCCCCGCAAAAATTCGGATCCTCACTACCTCCTTAGGATATTATGTATTATAATGAAAGCAATATAACATCTCAGTTTGGGTTAAGGCCTAACTATATATCAAAAGTAATTTCATTTGACTTTGCAATTTGACCGTGATGATCAGGCACACATAGTTACATTCAATTTTTTATATAATAATTTGTATATTACAGAGATTCAAAAATGTATTTTTTCCAGTAGTTAGCTCCTCTAAAAAATCACAGGTCTCGAAAGCCAAGTGGTAGTATAAGCCCTATTGCTATTATTACAATTACAAATATCAATATCCAAAAGTGCCTGAAGTTCTTTTCTCACTTGGTTAGATATACTCACCTCAGGTAAGTAGACAGAAACAAATGGAAAAGGAAGGGAAATGAAAGTCTTGAAAGTAAAACGAAGACAAATTTACCAGTCTTCAAAAGATACTGTCTACAATGCAGTGAGCAGAGTGGGTCGGTAGATCACACTGAGTCGGTGGGTCGCAGTGGGTCTTGTGGGTGGAGGGTCGCTGTGGGTCATGATGGGTGGTGTGTCGCAGTGGGTCACGGTGGGTGGTGGGTCGCAGTGGGTCATGGTAGGTGGTGGGTCACAGAGAGTCACATGATGTTGACCCACAACCCACTGACCCACTAAGAAAACTTCTCTGTAACTTATAACAATTTGAATTTGAGCTTATTTAAAGAAGTGTGGTTAAGGTTAAGATATATATTTTTCTTTTTAAGAAATACTAGTTTAGTTTATTAGTTTTTGAGATAGCGAATTTAGTCAACACAACACAACGAATTTAGTGAACACAGAATCGAAAATGACAGATATTATAGTCGAGTCCATTATTTTCGGGATCGATGAAATGACGTGACACTTCCGATGCTGTTTAAATTGAAGATTCACGCCCCATCGTGCTCAAGTTATTTTGTTGACATGGACACTGTGTCAAAGAATCACTTTGTGAACAGGTACATCATGATGATCGAAATACTGAAAACAAGGTATTTAATGTTTGAGTTTTGTGACATACACAGTAATCACTTTTCCTCCAGTTACTGCCAGCCTGCTGAAAATTTGACTCTTTCGACTTTGCTATTCACTAGTATTGTGGAAAATTGACATGTTCTTTTCTCCAAGGGTCATGGTTTTGGCCTTTTTTAATTTCCATAAATTATTCAGGTATTAAGAGTCTTCATCCCGGCGAAATTAAAATACCGCTAATTTTACAGTAATTATGTGATATCTTCAAATAGATAAAAGATAATTGAAATATGGAACAAGAGCCCTCTAGACAATATTATTTTGCGTGAGGTACCGTTATCACAAGTCACCTATTGGCTTTCCGTTTTCATATGTTTAGAAACGCGAAAATAAATGCCGATTTTCAAAATGGCTCGAAATCGAAAGCAGATAAGTGAGTCTTGATAATGGTTTCTCATGTAAAATAATATTGTCTAGGGCGCTCTTGTTCCACATTTCGATTTTCTTTTATCTATTTGAAGGTATCACATAATTACTGTAAAATTAGCGGTATTTTAATTTCGACGGGATGAAGACTCTTAAAGCAAGAAAACACAGAATAGCTATCATAATCTATAGCAGTGGTTCCCAACCTTTTTGGACTGACGATACTTTTGACTGAGCGCCCAAGAACATCACGAAATACTTGTTTTATTTTTTAATAATAATAATAATAATAATAATAATAATAATAAAAATTATGTTAGTGTGAGACTAAAAGTTTCTATAAAGTAGTGTGTAGTACTGAGTATTATTGATTTCGATGGAGGTGTTTTCTGGTACAGTCTGCCTCAAAACTGACTTCAACCAATTGCAATCAATGCTTAATGAATTTTATATTCTAAAATTTTGCGCCACACCCTGTGGGTCTGCGAGGGACACCAATGTGTAGTGACACACCGGTTGGGATCCACAGATCTAGAGTATATTTAATTTATTACTAGTTTCGGCTTGTAATTGGGTAACTAATCTTATAAAAATCACACACATTTAGAAGTAAAATAATCTTTATTTAAAAAAAAAGAAACAAAGAAACAGCCTACAATCTAAAAATTTAGAGTCTAAAACTTGAAACAAATACTTGTAAACTGAATAAAAATACATGGAAAAATCTTCATAAAATATTCTTTATTTTTGTTGAGCCATCTTTAAGGAGTTCTTTCAGTTTTCTGGTTGATGTGGGCCTAGAGAACAACGACGTACAACTAATGATTTGTAAAGACCTGGGGAAAGCTTTGTCCGTGTTGTATTATTTCAATAGAAATGTTGATCCTTAAATGACAACTTTTATTGAATATGACGAACAGCGAAATCACAAGAACTTGCAAAATGAAATAAAAGATATGAACGAGCGGAATGTAAACACGGATATATGTTTCTTGAGTATTATGCGTCTGATATATTTGAGCAGACGATAAGATCGTGAACTACTGTAATTTTATTGTTTACAAGTGACGTCAGGCAGTGTTGTCGAAAATACTGATTTTATGTGAAATTTCTTGTGTGTGCATACATTTTTTAAAGGAAACAAAAATAATAGGTTGAACCTAATCAAATTTCTGTGAGAGAGCAGTTATGTTCATATTTTAAGTCATTTTGCTTTGAGTAAGTAAAGCTTTCTGTATTTAGCATGAATTTCAAACGTTAACCTATCTAGATGACTAGCAACTTAATTATCCTATATGAAAAACAAATTTTAGCCATTAAAGAATAGTTAAGAAAGTATAAACATTAATACGTACATGGTGCAGGATTTGTGAACTTAAAACTGATTATTTTTAAATTTTCGTAGCTTTTATTATATCCTTGGTCGTAAACCAAGCGGACGACCAACTTCGCAATAAATGCGGTTGTTTCTTATACAATTTACGCGCTTGAGTGATGGAACTTTTAGTAACGTATTTCTCCAGAAATATCGATCTCATAGGTAAGGATTCACATATTTTTATTTCTTATGAAATGTATTTTCAAAATTATATTTCATATTTCTTCGAAAATTTTAAATTTTGTACTCTGTAAACTGTGAATCCACCATTTGTTTTGCATATTTCTGGCGTTTGTGTTATTTTATTTACTCCTTTTCGAAAGTTGCTAGTGGCGAAATAGGAATTACCCCAACCCCTCCCTCTACAATTTTGTACCCTGCTCTAGCGTCGTCAGCCTGCCTCTTTCATCTGTATAGAGACCTATTTCTTACGCCAGATTTACGGCTACTAAAATAACCAATCCAAATTACCTAACAGCAAAATAATACATACGAAAAAGTAAGCTTACCTCGAAACATGTAGATTAGCTGCGGTATTTAACTCTTTTGTTGTTGCTGTTGTTGTTATTGTTGTTCCTTTACGCACTAACCGTTCCGCTAGTCAAGCTGCCATTTGCTTTTCATGCTTACCTAGAAGCCAATAGATACACGTGACCTTGTAACTAAATATTTTGGTCAGAAAAAAACAAATAACTTAAGATTTGGTTGACATAACCAAATTAATCAACCAAGTGTTCTAACCAAAAAGTACAGTGTTAATAATCAAACATATTTAGTATAACTGACCAAATTTTGGTTAAACTGAACAAATAAAGGCCTAATGCCCTGACCAAACAAATCTGGTATTCCTGACCAAGTCATTTTTTTTTTATTGTAGCAGAGCACTGTACGTCCTACACTGCTTAAGATTCCAATCTAATCTGCAAGTTTCGTCTATCGTTTCTGCTTACATCATGACAGCCTACCTTTCAAACAACCTCAGACGTTCCATGAAAAGTTATTACAAACAAAGATTCATAAGATATGCAAATTATTTTGTGAATTATTTCAGAAAAATAACATAAGTACAGTAAAACCTGTCTTCAACGGACCCTTTATTAAACGGAAAACTGTCTTAAACGGAAATATTTCACGGTCCCATGAATTTTGGAGAACAAAATGTGTAAAAGTCCCTTCATTAAGCGGAAACTGTGTTACGCGGACAACGGAAAGAAAAATAAACATTTACGAAAAATTCTGTGTTCTGGACTACAGCGTTTAGATGTTTAGACATTCTGTGAGACATATACATTACACTGTTTGCGATAAAATGTTCGTTCTTTTGTTAAATATTTCTGGACAGTTTGACCTTCCCCAACCACTACTCATATTCACCCCCACAAATTGTCCTTAATCCCCGCAACTTAATCAAGAATCATACGGAATGTCGGAAAGAAGAAAACGAGATAGAGGAAGAAGAGGAATACGATACCGAGTTCGAAAAAGAGTGTAGAATAATGCATATCAAGATGCTCTCAGAAGTTTAAAGGAACTGCAAAAATTTGCCTTACGGAAAAATGATTCTGATTCACTTAGTATAATTTCTCAGGCTAAAGTGTATACGGAAAGTTAAGCAGCCAAGCATCAATGTACACAGAAAATCCTGCTTGGCTATTAGAAAAATAAAGAAAACGTGTGCATAGTATATTTTGTATTCATTTAAATTTTTTTGTGCATTTATTCGTAGAAGAAAGAAGTACTGTAATCGAACAATGTACGTAAAGCAATATATTTTCTCAGTATGCCCCTTTATAAGCATGTATTTAAAAAAAAGAAAGAAAGAAAGAAAGGAAAGGTCTACCTCCACTAAGCGGAAACCTGACTTTAACGGAAATTTTTGCAAGTCCCGCTCGATTCCGCTAAAGACAGGTTTCACTGTATTTCAGAATAATTTATTAATTTTATAGGTGTTTTCATTAATTTTTCGGAAGACAAGAATAAAGGGGAGCGCGCACTGGGCATTAGCTCGGTTGCTCAGCGGTTCAGCCTATCCCAGCTAACATAGATGGCATAAATCTAAATCAATAAACAACTACAGAACTTAGTTAAAACTGTTCAAAAATTTCTAGATTATTGAGCATTTCTTAAACACAATTCTCGTCATATCTCTAAATCGAAGACAATGACGCTTGTCTGTAGAAATACTAATTTGAACAACTTACAAAAAGACAAACAAGTTTAACACAGGGATAATAAAACCTGCAATACTTTCACTTACTCTAGTTTGTCATTAAAAGTTTGAAAGGTTTTAGAAGGATCAGTGAAATGAAACTTTGTGAAGTTCGGTAAAACGTAAGAAATGTATTCACATGGTAGTGTTTTCAAGCATTTGACAAAAATTTTCCAGAGTGATAACATCTGACGGTTGGTTTTGCTACTGGTATATAAAAAAAATTAAAAATGTGGTAATGCTAACGGTGTCAATGCTGCATTCGGCAGGGCCGATTTCTCTGTCACTTTAAGGGACATTCAGATATGTGTGTTTCGTTTTCAGATATTCAAGCAAATATATCCAGATCCTCAGGTCGAAATGTTCTTTAGGAGTATACTGGCCCCCTAGATCCTTCGAATCAGTGACCGTGGCTCTACTTTCTCCTACACTTCTTGTTCCGGCTTAAGATAGGTCTTCTTCAAGTCTCTAAACACATTACAAAGTTTTTTCTACCTGTTATTTACTTCTATTTGCTATGAGCTATTTACGTATAATAATCAACTTCATATAGCTCTATATTTAAAAAAGGAACGATTATATTTATAAAT
This sequence comes from Thermobia domestica, assembly GCF_964235325.1. Lineage (NCBI taxonomy): Eukaryota > Metazoa > Arthropoda > Insecta > Zygentoma > Lepismatidae > Thermobia > Thermobia domestica. The sequence continues at coordinate 158,380,719 of NC_137455.1, read as the reverse complement.
TTTATATAAGAAAGTTTATTCTTCTGGACGTACAGAGGATCACGTAGTAAAATATCTTGGGTCGTATTTTCAGACTTTAATCACGTTTACCCGGTATTCAAGAGTCCAAATGAGGCATTATTTCTGTGCTAATGATGTAACAACTACTGCACTTATAAAAACGCTTGTCTCAATAAACTGTTTGCAATATTAATGTTGAGTTCTAAATAAATTAAGAAGTTCTACTTTTTTGTTAAATAAAGTTTCACTGAGTTTATTAATTGTAGTTTTCAGTACCATACTGCACCCCAAAATCCCAACAGAGCATCCCTGGGCTTTTACGTAAAATTTCTTTGGGAAATATGATTAGTTCAATGGTTAGATTTTAAAATTTTAACTTGCTTATATTCCATGAGAGCAAAATTCCTTCATTATGTTCACATACCTAGTATTAACCTAGTAATGGTATTATTCTGGGATTTAAAGAAATCACAGCTTTAGACAACACAACATTTGCAGCCAACCTTCTGACTTACAATTATGTACCGGTAGTTATTATACTTGTAACATGAAAGTGGCCCAGCATAGCATAGTCGTTAACACTCGAGCGACATACTCTTTCTGGATTCGATTCCCGATGGGGACATTCCGCCGAAAAAGTGTAACAGTCTTTTTGGGTAAGCCATCCTGAGTGAGGTTTCCCTGGGTTTTCCTCACTCTTACCAGGCAAATGCTGGGATGGTATCTAACATATAAGTCCCAGGCCGCTTCCTTCCTTCCCTTTCCTCGGATAGTGCGATCGCCGAGGGACGTCATCGTTCATACGTGACGAGCTAACATAGCCATAGATGCTGAAAGCCCATAAATCTAATTCCCCTTCGTAACATGGAACTTGCATGAGAACATATTAAAATTATAGGCTGGATGAGCCCAGAAGTCCCAATGGAATTTGAGAAATGTGCTTGTGCATTGTTGACTTTTGGTCTTCACCTCCTGACAGAATGGTTCAAGAATGCTGATATCTTTGTTTAAGTATATCGTAAACATAGGCCAACGATGATCAAGGAACAGCGTCATGTTAACGCTTCTGAGAGTTTCATTTCACTTTCTTTTATACTATCCCATTAGTATTTATGTAATGTACATTTGTTTTTCTTTAGGGAGGACATTACTGGCCGAGAGAAGGATCAACATCATACGTGGACGTCAAAGTTGAGGACCTTGATTCTTCTTCAACTTCAAAATCAGTAGAAAATCAAGCGATAGCGGAGGATAATAGTGTGATTGATGCGAAGAAAAGCAACATCTTCAGTCCCAAAAAATCAACACTAAAATTAGACAGTCGTCCAGTGATGAATGCATGGATGTAATCTTCGTATATGATTACTCTCTGTAATTGTGTTAAAAGATGATAAATTATATTTCGAAAATAAGGGCAAATTACATGTTGTTCTGTCAAAACTGGAGCTCCATTTGGTTATATTTTGACAGAAACATTATTATTATTGGATCCACAGTGACATGAAAAAGTGATAGATTATGTGATTGCAGTGATAATTAAGGCAGCAAAATAAAATAAATCAAATATGCAGACTACTTCCCCCAAAATACATATTCAACTTACTGTTAATATGGTGATAAGATCATTTACAATTTAACATCAAATTGTGTTTTTATGTAAAGTTAAAATTCGAAAGAATGATAAGCAATCATGTAAAAATAAACTATATACATTTTAAACATCAGGAAAATAATTTATATTTAATTTTTTTTATGTAGTTTAGTATGTATATATTTTATTTTTAGTACTTGTGTAGGAAATAGTATTCATTTCTAAATTTAGACAATGAGTTCAGCTAACCACGTATTGACTCGAAATGAAGATTGTTTCTAGTTTTATATTACAAAATGAAATTTAAATTAAGCACAAACCAAGCAAACATTAGTTTTACTTGGATGTTATTCCAATCAATTAGTATATGCTTGAGTCAATAGCTCTTTAAAAATTGAATTTGGCTACCTTTAATTATTCTATTAGGCCTTGTTTCCATGTTGTAAAACTAAACACAATAACACACTGAGTAGTGTTATGTGATAAACAACCACGCAACAATTTAGTGTGTTGAAACTGTTACGTGATTGCATTTTTATATATATTTTTATCACGTAGCCTTGCTGAATGTGTTGTTATGTTTAGTTTTGCTGTCTTTCTATTTTTGACAGTTTATTTATAAGTTTGCTCTTAGATACAGTTAACTAAGGATTACAAACTTGTTATAAAAATGTGAACACGATATATTAAGATGTAAATATTTAAGTGCGAGTAATATTATCGAAAGTAGAGAATTAGGTAGTTGTAAGCAAAGTTGAATGATTTAAATCAGCTTGGTTTAAAACTATGATTTGAACCGTGGTTTATACAAGTTTTTCTTTAAATAAAGAGTTTGGTTTCGTTCATCATTTTTGAACACCTTTTTCATAAAACATTTATGAGATGCGCCAAGAAATATAACAAAGAAGGTAATATATATATATATATATATATATATATATATATATATATATATATATATATATATATATATTATTTAATACGTTTCTTCAGCTCATGTGTTAAAATTCCTGCTTATTATATCAAGTCGTTATCTCCTAATATAAAGGAACAAACAATCAATATTGTAAAATACTATAAGTGCAATCACTTTACAAGTGTGGTATATAGAGAAAGTGGGAGAACCTAAACATGTTGTTTTAACAAAGGTACGGTCGAATAGTTTCGTAGATTAGAAGATTATGTTAACAGTTGGTCAACAACTGTGAAAGTATACGAAGAAAACTGAGTAGTAATCGATTCAACTGTACAGAATCTGAGACTGAAAAAGCAAAACTAAAAATGCGTTATTTCTTGTTAAACCAATAGCTGTTAAACAGTACTTATGAAGTGCAGGAGAATAATTACACTATAGAAGACAGTAAAAATTATGGAAACATGTTGAATGAATTTTGAAGAATTTGATATTCCTAAACGTTTCTTTTTTTGATTTTCAAGTTTTAAGATAAAAAAGAGACTATTTAATGAGCCATATTTTGGTTCTACAGTAAAGGCACAGGTGTCAAAATATGAATGGTGGAAAAGCCACAAATCTCAAGTATAGAAATAATAATACTTTAATTTGCATTATTGTACAGTTACTAACCATCTATAGCTGCCATTAAAAGATTGTTTTGTAATTTGGTTTTGTTCAGTCATCACTAAGAAACCGTTTGGAAACCGAAAAGGCTGGTTTGGTGTAGTTATGTTTGAAGTTCCAACAGCAAGCATGAAGCTGATAACCAGTTGAATTCATGGCATTTTCGATTGAGAAACTGATTGAGTTGAAATTAGGTAGTGAAATGTCCGTATTAAAAAAAAGAAAAAAAAAGAAAAAGAAAAAAAAGAAAATTACAAGTGGTTTGCAAATGTTAGTGGAAAGAGACGAAGTAAAGTATAACAACTATAGTTACTAGTTTCTATAAGTAACAGTAATTTAAACAATTCTTTGATGTATTATAATAAGTTTGTAATGTACTTATGTATAGGAAATCAAGGGGAACGTTGGCTTAGTGGTAGGATACTCACCTGTGGTATATGGAATCCCTGGTTCGATTCCCGTTTAAGTAAGTTTTTGGTGGACAACATCGTGTCCGTGACTTTTCTTGAGGTATTCCTGTTTCTTCCTACATTCTCATTCCACCAATTCTTCCATCATCATTCACTTGCTTTAATCATCTGTCTCCCTTAGCCTAAAGGGGGATAATTGAAGGACATTAAATTGAAAGATTCTATTTGATGTTCTTTTTATATATAAGAAATTTGAAATGAAATTTGTGTCGTTATATATATTTTTTCTTTTCTTCTTCCTTTTTTTTTTTTACAAAATCTATTTATTTGTGTTATATTCTGTACACATGAGGTATTGCTTTTGAACCTTCTCTGTTCTTAAAATTACGAACGTTAATTAGCATTTTCAATTTACAGCAGAAGTTTAGTAAAAGTAAATGAGAACAAAAGTATAACTACAACACTTTATCTGTGCCTACTACTGTAGAAAAACTGTATTTAGTATTCTGATATAAATATCACACTTCAAAATAAGTTTTAAATATAAACCAAAAAAAAAAAAAAACTTATTTAGAACATAAAACCTTGTTTAAACCAACTAAACCATGGCTTTTATTTAGTTTATATTATTAAAAAACCTGTTTTCTTTTCACAACTTTGATTGTAAGTAAACAAAGAAAAGGTAGAAACTGGAGAATTATAGTTTCAATTACCTGGTCCAGTGATAGCAATTTTGAAGATTGAAGTACGGACGTATTTGAATGTTAGAATTGTAGTTTTCTTGCAATCTATTTTTGCCGAATTAGTACAGTGATGATTATGTATGGACGCCTCTCATGATATACATGTGAGTGCGATATTAAGAAATACAATCTAGATTTTTCCTATAATATGGTCATTTATTATACAAGATTATCTGATGAAGTGCTACTTTGTTTTCCAACCTTTTTTAGTAATTGTTTAGAGTGACATTATAGAGACCTATATCCCTTTAATTCAGATTTTCGAATATCAACAATACATATTAAGGAATTTGCAAGTGCAAAACCGTTAGAAAGTAGAAAAAATAAAAAAAAAATTAGAAAGTACAGTACAATTAGTGTCTTTCTTATTATATTGAAGGAATTGTTGACATTAATATAAAAATATATTTGATTTTTTTAAAAAAAATAGTGTTACTAATTCTAGATAAAGTATATAGATATATACACTGTATAATTTATATTATTAATGTATAAATCATGTAAAAACTATAACGAATTAAATTTATGAATTTCTTTCATAGTTTTTGTATAATAATTTCTTTATTTAGTAAAATGCGGTAAACTTATATCTAATTATTATATCTATTTATATATAATAATTTATATATAGTATTTATGGGGAAAATGCACATTCGGGGAAAATGCGCAGTACTATGTTTAATCCTGAATTGGCAATATTGACTAATGGTGAGTGTTGTGTTGAAGGGAGAGGCATAAAGGAGTTGTTGCAGGCAAACAGGACAAATTTCGATGGTAAGTAGACTTTCAAATGTTATTGGTGTATTTCAGTAGTGTTTAGTATAACATTAGGAAGTGGTATAAACGATTACTAGAAGAAATCTGTGTGTAGTTGTGATAACCTAGAGGCATGCGCGTCAAGTACAATGACCGGCTTGTACAACGCTGGCGTGCACATGGATGTGACAAGACCAGTGTGTCAGTGTTGCTAACCACAAATTTTATTTATGTTTTGGGGGAAAATGCACAGATCCATGTACGGGTAAAATTCGCATATGCGCAAATTGCCCCAACAGTGTGATGTGAACAAAATTACGAAGTATTAAAATATACATCGAACGTAGCCTGGGTACGTGGTAGGTTAATATATAAGTTGAATCACACATAAGAAAAAGGTTTGTGTGAAAAAATCAAACGATAGATAACTTTCAATTTCTAAAGCAGAGAGAAACATCCGTTTACATAATATGAAAACCAATAAGCCAATTAAGTAATTTATATCAATAAAATGGAAATGAGAGAGTGCGGAACGGAAGTCAGTGTGGTAAGTGAATTGTTGTGAGTTAGATGAAAAAAATTACCAGGCTTAGACTCCAGGGGGGGAGAGATGAGGTACATCACAGTAAATATATGCATATCTTATTTCACGCAAAAGTGCAGAAGAAACCCCGAACTATTTTTTCACTACTGTAACAACAACGAAAAGACAGATTTGGAAAGGAAGTCGATCATAGCTGATTTACAAGATATTATCCCGGCATTTACCTAGTGTAAGAAGAACCCCGGAAAACCAGACAGTATGGTATGCCAATGGGTTCAAATCCATGACCTTCTGAATGCTAAACCAAGACACTATGAGTACTGAAATTACTGTGAATGTGTAAAATGTAAATGTGTCGTGAATCATAGTTTTAGTTAATTGGCTTAACATGTTTCTTCTTCTTTGTATCGTTTCAGAAAAATGGTTAGAAATTACAAGAGACGTACGGAGAGAGGTGCGTATGGAGAGGAACAAATTCAAGAAGCGTTGACTGCCATACGGGAAGGTATGAAAATTTACACATACGGTGTACCACGTCGAACTTTACAGCATAGATTAAAGAAGAATCAAGGTTATAAACCAAAATTAGGGCGTCCAGTTGCCCTTGGTGCTGCGGAGCAGGAGTTGGTGGACCATTTATTAAGATTGGAGAGTAAGGGGTTTCCGCTTACTATGGCAGATGTGAAACGAATAGCTTATCAATATTGCGAAATAAATGGACTGAAACATCCGTTTAATTCCTCAAAGAAGAGTGCTGGTTATGACTGGTTATATGCATTATTACAACGACACAGAAACGTCAGTGTTCGCAAAGCTCAACCACTCTCATATGCTCGATCTGATGCTTTACGCAAGGAAGAATGTAATCTGTTCTACAGCCTTCTGGATAAAGAAATGGAGAATGAGGACGGAAGTCGACTACTAGCATCGCATGTGTTCAACTGCGACGAAACAGGAATCCAGCTGATTCACAAACCGGGAAAAGTCTTGGCTGCGAAAGGGAAACGGGCAATACACGCAGTGACAACTGGAGAGAAGGGAGAGACGGTGACAGTGATGGCATGTGTCAGTGCTAGTGGATCGTTTATACCGCCATTTGTTATTTTCAAAGGTGTCAGAATGCGCGAAGAATTCCAGGATGGGCTGCCCCCTGGGTCAGTTGTAGTGATGTCTGAGTCGGGCTATATGACAGATGCAACCTTTCTACTTTGGCTGAAACATTTTCGTGAGCACAAACCTTCTGGTCGGGTGCTGTTAGTGTTGGACGGACACACTACTCATTATAACAACATCGAAGCTATTCAATTTTGCATGGAAAATCAGATTTCGTTGTTATGTTTGCCGAGTCACACAACTCATTGGTTACAGCCGCTCGACAGAGCAATATTTAAGCCTCTCAAAGTGTACTGGAACGACCAATGTGCTTCTTTCATTCGCCAGAACAGAGGACGAAAAATCACTAAATATGTGTTTGGGAATCTGTTTGCTGAAGCTTGGGGAAAGGCTGCTAGTGTTGGCGCTGCAGTAAATGGATTCCGAGCCTGTGGAATATTTCCAGTGAACCCAGACGCTCTGCCAGCTAGCGCATTTGATACTGCAACTGAAGCTGGAGATGTATCTACTGGTGGTGAGTACTCTATGATAATAATTAATGGTAGCATAAAACGTTATTCTCTAGGCTCTATTTGCATTTTTGACTTGTATCTAAATCACCACTAGAGTGATCGCCTTTGGTGTTCGTGATTGCGGGTTCAAATCCGCTGGGAGCTTAAAGCCTCGGATGCTATCCTGAGAAGCTTCTGAGATGCCACTTTAAGCAGTAGTCCCCGTCTCATTTAGCCACGGTGCTGACAAGGTACGTCAAATTGTAATCAACCAACGAACATCCAATACGTTACGGTATGGCACTCTTGATTGCCTATCCAATATGCATGAAACAATATTTTACACTTTCACCTTTTCGATATTTAGTTTCATGTTTCACCAATATCGTCATTTAGTAAAATCTTGATGTTAGACATAGACTTTAAGTTATGATATTTATTTCATTCATTGTAATTTGGTAGCAAAAGTTTTTGTTGTGTTAATCTTTGTATTGTCCTTAATATTTACAGATCCAACAAAGTTTTCAATGTAAGGTATTGCTTACATAGAAATGGAGGTTTCTTCTGTTAGCGTGAAGAATTTTATTCACTGCTTTCTATTAACAACGGAAATATTTATTAAGTAAAGTATCATGGCCAGTCCAATAGAACATTATGCTGCCGGCTCTTCATGTGCTTAGTCGGTGGTTCAGGTATTAACTCTTTTGTATTCTTTTATTCTACAGGCTTAGCACAGGTTGAACATGAACCAAGATTCACTCAACCTCCAACAGCAGAAAGTTTGGTTACTTCACCAGAGTCCACCTCTTCTGCTTCATCTGAACATGAGATGAGACGTTTTGCTGACATATGTCCAGTTCCATCCAGAGACGGTGCACGTCGAACATCTCCACGAAATGCACAAGCGCTGACATCTTCAGGTCATCTTGCTTCACTCGTCACGAAGAAGCGCAAGACACCTGAACGGCTTCAAGTAAAGAAAGGTTCGAAGTTGGGAGTGCAGACGACACATCAAACTAAACGCTCTGCAGACGGTTCATGTGCAGCCCATTCCAGTAGTGCCACGACTGATCCAAACAACTATTGTGGTGTTTGCCGTCGTTATTACTTTGCTCCAGATTCTGTTCGTTTATGTGACTGGGTTCGGTGTGCGCAATGTCTCCAATGGTGCCATGAAAAATGTGTTACACGATCTCCCGACAACAGTATGTTGTTTACTTGTGGTACGTGTTAAGAATGATGTACTGTACGCCAATCTTCTGACTGTGCATTACGAACAATTTTGTCTACTCTTGTTGTGAACACATGGTTCAACAATACATGTAAATCATTTCCACGATAAACATTTCTATATCCCTGTCACAGAACACAATCTGTGTGCTCATGTTAGACTTAGGTATATTCAACAAAACGAAGAAAGTCAAGGATTTCTAGATAACAAACAACAATACGAGTAACATTATCAAAGCTTTTTGTTTTTAGCCTTTATGGTATGCAATTTCGCCAAATTGTACTTCTCAGAGTGTCCATTTACTTTTTTGTTTAGTATACATATTCCTTCTCTTATGTACTTATTATACAATTGCATAGATATATTTTTATTTGCTCGAATTTCTTAATGTGCGTTCTTATTCATACTCTGAGCCGTACATGTGTGCTTATTCCCCGTATATGTGCATCTTTCCCCAATATTCTGGTAAAATGCGCACTTTATATACTTGTCTATGAATCACTATTACTTACTCTATGATACATGTGTCTATCAATGGTGCATATATTATAATAAAGGAAGGATCAATGTTTATTCTCCGTAATTTTTACCTGGCTTGTCCTTTTCTCTTTGGAGCAGTACTAATAAATACCTTAATATGCGCATTTTCCCCCGAATTACTCTATATATTAAAATTTATATCTAATAATTGTTTTGTTCCATTCAAGTTTATACGATAATATAAAGTTAATTGGAGTGAAGTTAGTAATCCTGAGATGACAGAGAAGAGCTTAGAATTTATATATATATATATATATATATATATATATATATATATATATATATATATATTTTCAATATTGAGAATGACAATCGTCGTGAGATCTTAAAGAGTAACAAATTAGGTTGATAGGTAAAGAGTGACTCACCCTCTCCATTCGGAACACATGAAGGAGCGCCATTTGAGATTTTACTGAGGGAGGGGATGGGGCAAGACTGTATAGTTCATATAAGAATTGCACGTTTTTTTATTAGTGTATTATTATACAATTGATTAAAATGTACTATTTCTAAAACTAACTTCTACTCCCCCCCTACATTTTTGGGCTGGCTACCGGCCTCCTTACGAGTAACGTTTAATTCTCTAATACTAGTTTTGAGACTACAATATATGTATACTTTCCTTGCCAGTTTTTAAAGAGATAATTAAGACATGCTGCAATCGAGACACGATACTTGTAATTTTCCAAAGCATCTCTTTAATGAAAATGTAATTCTATTGATGTGCATAGTTTTACAATATAGAAATGTATTCAGTTTTCCATAAGAAACTCAAATATTGCGTTTTTATAATTTGAGACTCACACACAAACACATCTGGTATGTTTCAATGGCTAAAAGAAGTAATACTCGTTTTATTTAGAGGGAAGTTTTGGATCTAATCGAAAACTGCATGTATTCGAGTAGGAAATTTGCTATTACAAAACCGGTAACACTGTGTTAAAGTTCTGCAATATCGTCTACGATCAGTAATCTTTCCGAACGATTGTATTTTTTTTAAGTTCATGCAATTAAATAATAAAATACGAATAATGCATGCATAATAAAATACGAATAATTATGTAGTAGTAATATCAATACTAAACCTATTTGCTATGTTAATCTTATAACTGTTTGTTAAATTATTTCAATGACATCACTACGTACAAAACTTTGGCATATACAGGAAGTGACGTATAAAACAACACACTACTGTAAATTTCCGAAGATACCCTTTCTTCAGACGCTGAATGAACCCTTGAACCTTATTGAAACGAGTTGAGCCCTGTAAATTCCTCCTCCACCAGGGATTGAACCTGGATCACTCAGCTGGAACGAATATAATATACGAGACATAAATTAAGCTTACAACAGATACAAAATTTCTTAATAGAGAATGATCGGTTCAGCCGCTCTTTAAACTTAAGACTTACGAGCTAAAGTATACAATGTCGAATTAATTGGTGTTTGAAGGGGAGGGAAAAAATCCTCCTCATCATTTGACATAATAGAAATTGTTTTAAATGGTACTATTTGAAGCACGTATTTAGTTAAATTTTATTATTTTCTTGAAAATTTACCGAAGTTTCATATTTCGGCATTATATGAGGGGCATGCCGAAACTTTTTAGATGCTCTGAAAAATCCATTTATTTGCATAAACCTTTTTATAGTTTCTCAAAATAGTCCCCACAAGCATCAATACATTTTTGCATTTTTAATAACTACGAGTCAAATATTAAAAAAAGGAAATAATTGGAATATCAGAAATTTTATTATTATACGCTGCAATAGCCTCTTCTCTTTACTGAAAACTTCATCCTCGAACTTTTTTCTTGAGTTTTTGGAAGAAGGCAAAATCACACGCAGCTAAATCAGGAGAATAAACCGGGTGCGGCATAATATGGATTCCACTTTCCTATAGAAACTCCAAAGCATTCGCTGCTGTGTGTGGCCGTGCATTGGCATGATGAAGAAGAAAATGAGACAGTTGAGACTTTCGAGCCAGATTTCCAAACTCTAAAGACATTCGGAAGGCAATATTCTGCTGTCACTGCACAGCGAACATCTAACTGTATAGTTGCTACATGACCGGTCTTAGAGAAAAAAGATGGTGCCATAATTTTACTCGCACTCCATGTTCATTTAACTTTCGAAGGTGGAGTTTCATGTTCAAAACATCATAGAGTACACTGTTGTTTTGTTTCGAGGTGGTAGCTATAAATAACGCTTGCAAAGGTCGAAATAATCTTTTATTATGGACTGTTCTGCAGTTGATCCTATGTTCAAAGTTGACAGAATTACATAGTATGTAGTATGGCGATCCTCTTTCACAATATTTCTTACTGCTGTAATATTTTCAACCGTATCTGCGGTACTAGGCGCTCACAGAAAGAAAAAAACTCATCTGTTAGGATTTGTCGGCCGAATTTAAATCTGGCAAACCAATTAAAAACGGGTGCGTGTGAAAGGGCAGGATACCCGAAACACTTTTCTAAATGATCAAGGCACTGCTTTTGAGTTAAACCGTACTTAAAATTGTAAAAGATCATTGCACGAAAATCACGTCGCTTGAGCTCCATTGTTGCCGACTGACAGGCTCAAACTAACCTACACTTACAGCCCTCTAATTTTGAAACTAACAATCTTGTATCCTTGCAGATATGCCTTTCACGACCAGAAAGCATACGCTTTTGAACGCGATATGTTTCAGTACGGCAACACTATTTGAACTTTAGTATCTATAAACTTTCGGCATGCTCTCGTACCAGGTTATCATAAAATAAGTATCGCTGTTCAGAGAACTTTGGAGACGTAATCATTCGACATAATGAAACCAAACTTGGTAGGAGCATATTTGGGAACATGCAGAAGCTATTGGTGCAGAAAACAAAATTAGTTCCAATTTTCGCCACCAGAGGTAATTGTGGCGCTGTACCATGAAGAAAAACGATACTATTGATGATAAATGATAAGAAAGACCTCCCCAGGCGCTTACTCACGTCTGCATGTGTTTCGGTAATACGGGTTTGAGGGCCACTATGTGCCAGAAGTGAAATGATGGTGATCCTATGTTTGCTTGTTTTTTCTTCCCACACTCTTTGCCTTGTGTTCAAGAGGTCCCGGGTTCTATTTCCGGTGAAGACACATGTGAGTCGGATCCCATGCTACCCTGTAAGTCCCGTCCTTAGAACGCCTTCATCATCTCATACGGTACTAGTCACCATGCATTTTCCTTGCTCAGGGAGCTTCATGTCAAAGACCTACCTTTGGGCAGAACCATACATCATCATCATCGTTCCACATTACTACACCACGGGGTTATTAATAGGAGTACAAAGCAATGCCACGCGTCGCACGGGGTATAATTACGGCCTTCCTTTCATTGAATATCAATAATATCATTTGTCTTCCATTGAACAGAAACACAATAGCCTCTGGAGGCGAGCTTTGACACTAATCTTTTCCTGGAATTTTGGAGGGAGCTTGTATTTTAGGGACCACAGGAAAGACTAACATTTAACTTCATTTTTGTAAGATATCCAAGAATTTTAGAAGGAAGCTTCATTTCGAAAAGCCGTAATCCGCCCCGTAAATCCGCCACTGACCACGGGTTATTAATAGCATTGGTAATCAATGCCACGAGATCCACAGGCGGGGTAGTTACAGCTTTTCTTACGATTTAGCATCAATAGTGTCGTTTTTCTTCCACGCTGCACTTACTTGGTGTTATACAGCCTCACAATTACTGTACCTCTGGTGGCGAAAATTGGAACTAATTTTGCTTTCTACACCAATCGCTTCTGCATGTTCCCAAATGTAATTTACTCCTACCAGGTTTGGTTGCATTCTGTCAAGTGGTTACTTCTCCAGAGTTCTCTGAACAGCGATATTTATTTTATGATAACCTGGTATATTGAAAGTAAATTTTGTAAAATAAACATAGTTTATGAAATCATAACTTCGTAAAACAACAAGAAAGTTTACCGTTCAATTCAGAAAAGTGCTTTGTTTAGATCATTGCAAGATATTTCTTCGGTAATAGATATACATTATTGCAATCATTCCTGCAAGAATTTGCAATATTTTCCTTTGAACCTGACACTTTCTCAATCTTTAAATTTGTATCAGCTGCACTCAATAATTTTAGAATAGAAGGTCAATAGCCTCAAGTGAAACAATAGAAAGAATAAGAGTAAAAAATAATTAAATATTAAATAAAATAAATTAAGAGTGGGCTTGAGCTTCCGATATATCAATATTCTGGTTCATTACATTATAAAAACGTAACATATATACATGATATTATATAATACCAAATGTAAGAAAATGTTCTTTTTTCAAGAATAACTTTTCAATTCGTGATATTAATATTACGAATGTTGTGTGACATGAACCTTTAAGTAAATGTTTTCAACACAATCATGAAAGCCTCGACACGTATGTATCAACGAGTATTTGCCTGCACTCGTAGTATTCTGATTCACACCTAGGGTCTCATCATCTCTGTTTTTAATTAGCTCATCTCATTTAATTTTTCAAAGGCTAATTTTAATTGGAATGCTAACATAATGCAGACCCCTGTACACAACAGTCTCTTTCCTTAAATTTGCAATTTGGCTGTCAGACTTCTCTTATGACTGCAAATATAAGGTGAAATATTCAAAAATTGAATGTTTTCGGATCTGGTGAATACTGGTAAATCAATTTTTAATTCAATATCCGACAAATTCTGTGTTTAAAGACCTTGTTAAAAGTAGTATAATTTTGTTTCCGTTTTTAAAACTTTTCTGAATTTATGAACACAGTAACAAATAATCATATGCTATTAACCGCAATATCCATAAACCTCCTTACAACAATCATTTCAAGTACGATAATTCCGTTATATTTTCTAATAGTTGTTGTTCCGAAAAGAAATTTTCTGAAGAAAACGTCTTTTCAATCATTTCCTAGGTTTGAGGATCTTTCGTAAGTTTAACGTTTTTTTTTTTTTTTGGACACATTTACTACCTGAAGCCAATGGTAAAAGTGAAGGGGAACATGCGAGGTCGCCGTTCTCCCACTTCCAGAAAATATATGTGGTGTCCCCCACTTTCTAAAAAAAATTACAATGTGAAAAGATATTCACGAGGGACGGCGTAACGTCATGCGTCCCCCTATCTTTTCATATCCACTTTTATCCTTGCCTGAAGCCATATATGAATATCACATATCGCTAAAAATCTTCCATTTTTTCTCTAAAAAAATTTTGCAAGTCTATCATTTAAATTATATAAATGTACGTGTGTGTGTTATTGCATAAATATTAAACACAGTAAAGCTTTTTTTTTTTTTTTTTTTTTTTTTAACATTTACATATCACTTGTGTTTCTCTCGAGTCTTTGGCCCACTATACAGTATGGGTTAAAATCGTGTGTATTAAAAACCTTTAGTTGTTTGCAGTTAACAAATTTATCTTTTTTGTTTGATCATGAACCACCCCAAACTTCATACAAAATTTATGCAATCAGAGATATCCCCGGTTTACACGATCTTACTTTACGCGTTTTCGTTACAACGCGATTTAAGCAAGGAAGAAAGAAATTAAAAAAAAAAAAAAAGCTGTGAGGCAATTAAACAGTAATTTTGCAGTCACCCTGTACAGTTCACTTTACGCATTTTCGTGGTACTCCATAATTTATGGGAACGAATTAAGGACTTCGGTATACACAACATTGTGTTGATTTAAATGATTGATCAGCAAATGATAGAGCAGGTTTGCAATACCTATTTGCGTCAGGTAGGCAGTTGGTTGCGCAAGTAGTGACATCTATTAGCATGACTGTTTATTATTAGGAATCAGTGTGGCGGACAGAGGGACAAACTGAAACGTTTGCCTTTTATTATTAGGATTTACTTAAGAGATCATCAATCAATCATGCGTTTTACAGTCCAACTGAAAGGAAAATAACAAGACACCTTTTGCAACTTTAAGTGCTGCTCTGATAAAGATTTATGAGATCAATTAGTATTTGGCGTCACTAATGGTACTATTCATTGCGAATTCAGTAGCGTCATTCCAGATTTTGCCAGTAGATTGGGGAGAGTGGGATAAAGGTAAGATTTACACCGAAATTAGAGTTTCACGTTTTCTTTTTAGTATTTTAGTACACACTTCGTCTGTTTATTTCAAGAGTGGCATAACTCAAAATTCCTAACATTTCAGGAGAAGTATATGAATGTTTCGAAACGCAATGAAAACAAATGGGCGCAAGAACGACACGAAGTGCTCTCTAGCGCCCAGTTTTGGAAACATATCTGTGAAATTTTTACCAGAGATTGATATTAAGATTAGCTTTCATTTTCTGCTCATAAGTCAATAAGGGCGATTTTTGAGTTGTGTCACTCTTGAAATAAACAGGCGATTATGTTTCTTAAATATGCTGCGTAGAGGGCAATTACCCCTGACCTCCCCAAATGATGCCTCTGCACTAGGGCCGTAACTTGTGGGGGCAGGAAAGGGCAACTGCCCCCCAGGGAATCTCCCCGCCGTTCGAGGGGGGCCCATTTTAAGACAAAATTTTCTTACTCAATATGCAATACGAACATGAAATTAAATATGAAACATCAAATAGGTTCACTACATTACATAAACAAAAAGCACACAAAAGGTAAATAAAACAAAAATAAGTCGTGGGCCCATTTCAGTAAAAAAATGTCTACTATTAGGTGCCCTAAAAATAATATTTATTCGTATGGATTTGAGATTTGACAATATAGTTCCCTTAATTAATTTGTCATATATTGAACAGACCCAGGGGGCGTAGCTAACGACCCCGCTGATCTTGCCATATGGGAGGACCCACAGGCTCCGGGGGCCCTATAAAGAGTAAGAGAAAGATGAATAGGGGGCCCAATAATTAAGAAAACAACTTTTATAGGGGGCCTAAATATGCGAATTGATGCTTGCCCACCAGAAAAATCTAAGTTACGGCGCTGCTCTTCACCAATTATTAGCAGTCAAGAAATTTACTTCCCAAAGAGCAGTGGATATTGTAGTTTGCTGCGGAAAATAGTGGTACACAGTTGACTTTTTTTCTCATTAAGTACGAGTATGTCAAACGGAGAGTACTGGAAAAGGAATATACTTTCAAACATCTAATTTATCATCAACTTGTAATAAGTTGTATAGTTTGCTAAGTACAATATGGAAATGTTACAAATGTAAATTAAAACACCAAAAATCAAGATATCCTGCTTGGAAGAAACTTCGTTTCAATTGTGGGACGAGATTCATTTTACATTACCTTGTACTAAATTAAAAGTAGATAAGAATATTAAAGTAGAAAAATAACATTTTACTATGCAAGAAGGTTATGCAGAATATAATGACTTAATAAAAGTACAGAAATTTTAGAAATGTTGAAGTTACATTGCAGCATTAGTACTTCCCACATACTTCCAGGAATATTATAGTTTATTTCCTTTTAAAATGGAATTTTTATGCTGACGGGAGTTGCACCAAGCTTGTTCTCTGTAGTATAGTAGATAATGAAATGTGCAACATAAAATTTCTTCTTTAGTAAAACAATAAATACATATATGACAATATGTTGTAACATAAACTATTTTCACTTATCCAACATTTGTACTAGTAAATTTCCCTATAGCGGAAAAAATCGTCCTTCATTGATTTTTGGCACGTAACAACTTTGTTAAGTACAAGCACAAAATTTGGTGGTCAATAACTCGGGAATTGAAGGTATCCACTGGACTAATTTTCACGTATTGGAAGACCTTAACAAGCTTAATACGCGTTTGAAATACCGTAATACGCAGGAATTTGTTTATTGAGTTATTGGCTATCAAACTTTGGGATTTGGCTCAAGTAAGTCCAATCCCCCAACTCCGATGGTAAATAACTCAAGAATCAAAGATGTACATAACGAAATATTTTATATACGTGGTGAGCTCATGAAGGAGTATTCTACCAACATGCGAAATTTCATCAAGATAGGACGAGTTCCATTAATTGCTTTTAGTGAAATTTCTCGATTTCTCTGAATTCAATCCCAAATTTGATTGGCAATAACTTAAAAAGAGAAGATCTGTACACCAAATATTTCATTCTATTCTCGAAGGCGTACAAAATTCTTCAATCTTTACCACCATACTGTTTGGTCAAGATCAGATGGGTTTTATAGATCGTGATTAGTGACTATTTCATTTCACTAAATACAAAGCCAAATTTGGTGGTCAATAACTCGAGAACAAATGGTCTATATAGCATAATATTCATGAATGTACTAACTTACCCGAGGTCTACTACCATCCAAATTTGATCAAGGTCGAATTTATCATTGTCGAAAACATTTACGCCTTTCTCTCCACTGAATAAAGGGTTCTTGTAACAAAACGATGCTGTGTAATTATCACTAATCGGAGTTTGAATTTCTACGGTCAATCGCTCAAACATCTTTCTGTTGCAATACCGATGGATCTGACCTTCACGACATACAGGTAAAATGGTAAAGTTTTTGTCATGGGCCATATTGCGATGAATTTCAATTTAATTATTATATATAAAATTATTTCTTTGTTGAATTATAGATACTTTTCAGTGGAGAAATAGGATGAAATTTGAAAGTCTTAAAGAAAGGTAAAGTAGGTCAACGTGAAGGGAAGACAAGTGTAAAATTCGACTGTGTCGTGAAAGCCAAGTAGTAAGTCCTATTTCTATTATTAAAATTCAAATATCAATATCCAAAAGTGCCTGAAGTTCTTTTTTCACTTAGATATACTCATTTCAGGTAAGTAAACAAATAAAAAAGGAAGGAAAACTGAGACCTTCAAAGTAAATCGTAGGTAAATTCAACAATATTCAGCAAATGCTGTCTGCAATGCACTGAGCAGAGTCGGTCGGTGGTCACAGTGCGTCACGGTGAGTGGTGTGTCAGAGTGGGTCACATCCTGTTGACCCACGACTCACTGAATCACAAATCTTGATCCATTTGACCCAAAATCCACTGATCCACTCCATCTCTGCATGCTGGCATAGTTCCCCGGTGGGTTGACCCTTTGTGGCACCTCGTATCTTGGCTTACAGATAAGTTTTGCATAAATTTTGCACGAATTAAGCTTGATTTTCACCGTCAACGTTCAGCTTTCCAGATATTGCTAGCTTAAACTCTGTTGTTTGCTTCGTTATGGATTCTTGCATTTTGAAGTTGCTTTACTTGGTCTTCTAGACTTTCACCATCCATTCTTTCTGACCATCACTAATTTCAACATGTAGTAATATTTCTAACTGTATCATACATCTATGATATGTGAGTGTTTTCTTATTATGGGTTGTTTACTTGTTTTTATCTTCATCCGATCCGTATATTCCATACTTCGAGTTTAAACTCTTGCTTCTTACTCGAAAAGCTAGGATGCCAATCATTTAGCATAAAGAGCTCTCAGTGATAGTGGCAACACAAAGAAGCAATCAAATGGAATAAATTGGATGAGATTAAGTTTAACTAATACTTTTTTAAAACGCTCTCTCCAAGAATTCCTAGTTTTTAAGCCTTTTTTTTTTTTAAAAAAAAAAAAAAAAGCAATTCCTTTGAGAATCCATATTGAAGCTTTTAAACAATAATAATTTTAATCTCCCTATCAATCCACTTATTGTATTAACGTATCTCTTCGAAATTCTTAACCAATATTGTATTGTAGTTGATATTTATGGGAAAATTGAAACAATTTTTTTTTTCGATTCCACGCTATAAATGTAATCGCGTTTGTCACTCAGGTGCTTCAGAAAATCGATACTAGTTGACGCTCTTCGGAAGAAACTTTTTGTCTGCTAGTGACATCTGACAACAAATGAAAGAATTAGATGATCTTGACTAACTTCAGATTGTATAATTCCAAAACCCAATGCGACAATTCTGACATCGACAACTGCACTTCATCTTTAATATATCATATGGTATGTGTGTATTAATATTGAACCATTTATTCTATGGTTGCTTTTAAATACTTATTTTAATATTATTTTGGAAGTTTTAATTTCAGAACTCACTCAATTCAGGACGCAACAGACACCAATCCTATCTGCCGAATAGTCAAATTTTAAAATACTATTTTTAAGTTACAAGTATTTAAAATTTTTATTTCCAAGTCGAATTTTTCTACTAGACCTATTTTTTCCTACTTGAAAAAATTGCTGATTTTTACGTGCCGTAGTAATGGTATAGCTTTTACATGGATCAAAGCGTTATTTGAGGGTTTTCTACGTTTTATCTATAAGTAATTCTGATTAATATGTCATCATGTCGAACCAAAAAAGCTTAGTCCGAGTTTTCTGCGATTATGCCTGTAAGCTAAAGGGGGTGGAAGATTAATGAATGAGAATGAATGAAAATGTGAAAGGAAAGGGAGAATCCTAAGAAAACCCACGGACTTTTTCCGCACATGGTTTGGGATCAAACAAAAGCCCCCTTGCAATAGAGGTAAGCGCTCTACCAATTTTTAAAGTTCACTTCAACCGGAACACTTGTCTCTATAATCATCTATATATGTTTGTTTTACTATTCCACTTAATCCAAAGCAACAGAGATACTAACATAAAGAATTGAGCTAGTGTGTCTTTGGTTCGAGTTCAAAGAACGAACTGTAGTAACAATATAATTTGTACATACAAGTTAGTAGCAATTCCACAATGGTAAAAATATCGAAGGGAAAAAAGCTACATACAGCAATCGTCAGTGGAAGCAGTGCAACGTACCGAGATCTCAGGACGGAGAGGTCCCGCACCCACTGTTTGAAGCTCATATTACTCTTACTGAATTCTTAAATTACCCTGAATGGTCCGGGGTTTGGTTTCTAGTGAGTAGACTCAGTACAGAACTTGGTGATGATGAGAGAAATAAAAGAAAGGGTGGAATAAAGAAAGTGGGAGGAACCGGAGAACCACGAGAAAACCCATGTACACGGTGTTTGTCCACTGCAAAGTTCACTTGGCGTGCTGGGATCGAATCAAGAATTCCGTGCACCAGAGGTGAACACTCTACTACTGAGCCACCGCGGCCCGTAACAGTTTTTCAGGCAAGCAATCCTGAATGAGGCTTTTCCTGGGCTTTCCTAACACGCACCAAGCAAATGCCTGAATAGTACCTAACATAAAAGTTCGCATATGCCACTTCCTTCCTCTCTTCTCCGAATAGTCGAGGGATATCATACCCCATACGTAGATGCCTGTAATGCCCAGATATATGTATAAATAAATTAAATTACCCAGCTGTTAATTTTATCTATGTCAGATTTATACACTATAAAATCTTGTGCAAACTTGTGTTTATCTCTTTTCACATTGCTAAAATACTGTTAAACTAATTTTCAGAAAGTAAAAATTATTCAAATATTAAAACGATTTAAAAAAACTTATATTTTATATCGTACAATATCATGCAAGCAGTTGTGAAGCGACAGCAAAACTAATTTATTACGCATATAATGGGTTCAAAATCTCTTGTCGTCGCGAATTCTGTCGAGAAATTTGAAGCTTAAAATATACAAAACTATAATTCTGCCTGTTGTTCTGTATGGTTGCGAAACATGGTCGCTTACTCTGAGGGAGGAACATAGACTAAAAGTATTTGAGAACAAGATCCTGAGACGAATATTCAGACCCAAGAGGAACGGGAATGGGGAATGGCGGAAACTTCATAACGAGGAACTACATAATTTATACGGTTTACCCAACATTGTTAGGGTCGTCAAGTCTAGGAGGCTTAGGTGGGCGGGTCATGTAGCTAGAATGGAAGAAAGTAGAAACGCTTTCAAAGTCTTGACTGGAAGACCAATCGGAAAACGACCATTAGGAAGACCTAGGAGCAGATGGGAGGACAATATTAAGATGGATCTCGCAGAGATAGGAATACAAAGTAGAAACTGGATGCAGTTAGCTAAGGATAGAAGTCAGTGGAGAGCTTTAATGAACGCGGCATTGAACCTCCGAGATCCATAGGCCATAGAGTTAGTTATAACGTCATGTTATTCTTCATAAGTAATACACGTCTTTTTTGAAGTCAAAGGATCTAGTAAGTTGACTTGCTTTCTTTAATCGTGGTACTCGTTTATGATCCCCAGAATCAGCTGCAGCAAGGAGCTCCGAGGCCAAAAAGGACCCACAGGACAAACAGAGAAACTATTTAAATCAATTCAAGAGGGACTATTGTTGGCTTGTGGTAAGTGGAATAAGCTTCAACTGTTACACCTTTACAATAACTCCCTGATAGAGAAGTCATGCAAATATCCTTTTGCACTGGGACCAATTCATTGAAAGGAAGCCTCCAAATACCCTCTTCTGAGAGCTACACACAAGAATCAGTTCACTAGGTAAACAGTTGTTTCCTTAGCTTTTAGCGACGAAAGTTAATTTTTTTCCGAGTGGTTCCCCTCAAGAGACGCCACTGAATACTCAATGCATAACCAGCTGATGTGTTGAGTGATAGACAGTTCTATTTGGAAGAGTCCCAATTTAACCTACTCTAAAGTTATAGCAGCATACGCTTTAGACACTATTCGATGAGTACAACATGCCAGCCTGTACTGTCAATCATAACAGCCGAAAGTTCTCGAGGACGAGGTGACACTCTTCCTTCAGACAACTATGGACGACATAGTTTAGCAGGACAATGCCTGACCACATGTATCGCGGAATGTGCAAGCTTTCAAGGGATGATTGATAGCTAGCCTGCACGGCCACTTTACATCAGTGACGTAACTAGGGGGGCAAACGGGCTTGTGAACCGGGCGCCGGATTGGGAGGGCGCAAAATTTGGTTGGTCAGGGGGGCTAAGGAGAGTTCTTGCAACGAACGACAACCAGAGCTGTAGCTAGGGGGCGGTTGCCCCGGGCGCTGATAGCAAGGGGGCGCTGAACGAGCAAGAAGAAATAAAAGGTGTCGGAAAAGAGTAAACGACGCGCCGCCACGTAAAAGAATTAGCGCTCTATTAAATCAATATTTTTGTCAGTTTGCAAAGAAATATTTTGTTAAAAATTTGCTTGCTCGCTCCGCTCGAAACTCAGTTTTTAAAAAGAATCACAACAATTTTTACTTATTATTTAAAGAAAGTTGTTATATACTGTTTGTTAATGACAATGTGATATACAATGTGTCGAGTAATGACTTGTAGTGTACGCAGGAGCTTTTACAGAATCAGAAACTGACACAGTCTGAAACAGGTATTCAGCGTTGTGATAATGATGAGTTTGCGTAATTGATCACGTTTATCTACCCAATCGAATTAATCACGATGGTGAGAATGAAGGTACAACTATGAGAGGAGTGAAGACACGCACGCGAGCTGCTGTTTGAGCGGGAATATTAAAAATGAAAGTAAACAAGGGCAATAATAACATATTCGAAGTCGTAGAGTAGGGGCTAAAAGGGTCAAAACTTAACCCAACGAATTTAATTTTTTTCAGACTAATCACTACCAGTGATTTTTTTTTTATTTCATTGACAAATGAAATGCTTCCATGTTGAAGGAATTTATTGGGATCATTTCTCCATCAACTAGTTGTATCGCCAGGATATGTTTTCTGTGCATATGTATCAGTTCTGCTCTTTTTTATCTATCTACATACAGACAAAACATAAACCTTCTGAATTTCCGTTATATTTCACAAAATATTTTTTATCATAAAAGAAATAACTCTATGGCCTATGGAACCCAGAGGTTCAATGCCGCGTTCATAAAGCCTCTCCAATGACTTCTGTCCTTACCCAACTTAATCCAGTTTCTACTTTGTATTCCTATTTCTGCGAGATTAATCTTAATATTGCCCTTCCATTTGTGTTTAGTCTTCCTAATGCACGTTTTCCGATTTTATTTCCTTTCAAAACTTTGAAAGCGTTCCTGCTTTCTTTCATTCTCGCTACATGACCTGCCCACCTAAGCCTCCTAGACTTGATGACCCTAACAATGTTTGGTAAAGGATGTAAATTATGAAGTTCCTCGTTATGAAGTTCCCACCATTCCCAATTGCCGTTCCTCTTGGGTCTGAATATTCATCTCAGGATCTTGTTCTCAAATACTTTCAGTTTGTGTTTTTTCCTTGAAGTAAGCCACTATGTTTCGCAACAATACAGAACAACAGGAATGATTATCGCTCTACAGTATATATTTTAAGGCTCAAATTCCTCGACAGAATTCGCGACGACAAAAAAAATTAACTGAATAATAACACGAATTCCCTGCTTTCTGACGATATTTAAATTCTTCGTCGATACTTTGACGCATCCATAATTTGCAGTATTACGATCCCAGTGAACTTCCATGTACTTTTTTTTTTTTCTGAATTTACTCCTAAACCTGCAAGAATTTAATAATATCTCTGCATTTCTTTCTATTGTTCTCCTACTAGATTTACATAATCAGAATACGCCATAGCCTGGTGAATACCATTCAGTTCTAGGCTCTGGTTGTTATCTTTGATTTTCCTTATAGCGTAATCCAGAATAAAGTTGAATAATAATGTAGACAACGCATCTCCTTCTTTCAGGCCATTCTCGACGAGGAAACTCGTGGGCAAGAATTTTCCTACTCGAACTTTACTTTGGGACTCGTTAACACATCTTAATTAATCTAACTAGCTTTTTTCGGTATTCCAAATTCTGCAAGAAGGTTGTATAATATATATCTTCTAATAGAATCTAAGTCTTTCTAAAATCATTGATGTACCGGGGTTTTGTATTTCCGTTTCTTTTCCAGTATTTGTCGAATGGTAAATATATGGTTTATAGTTGATTATTTTCATCTAAATCCACACTGACAATCTCCAATAATTTCATCCGCGTATGGGATCAATGTTGCTAATAAAATGTTAGAGAGGATTTTATAGAACGCTGATACACGAGAAAGCCTCGAAACTTATTACAATCCGCTTTGTTGCCTTTCTTGTGAATTGGAACAATGATTCATTCTTTCCACTCTTGTGGTAATTCCTCCTTGCTCCAGATAAGGAGAATTAGTTTGTGTATTTTGCTCCACAATTTTCCTCTCTAGCTAAAATTAACTCAGCCAGAATATAGCCTACACCCGGAGATTTTTGTTTCTTTAATTTCTTTATAGCAATTTCTACTTCTGTTCGGCTAGGCTCTGAAATTTATGGTTCTGCTGTGCATTTCACTTTCCCCATGAACATTAGTTTTTGGCTGCGTGTTAAACAAATCGTCAAAGAAATCAAAAAAGATTATACGATCTTAAATATATATGCGCGAGGTTGATACACTTTCTTAAATTCGTTGATGCTTTTGAATATGTCTCGAACTTTATTCTTTTACTATTATCTTCAAGTGAATTAATTTAAGCTTTCAAAAAATCGCGTTTCTCTCTTCTAAACATTTTGGAAGCTTCCCGTCTGATGTCAACGAATTTTAGTGTGGTTATGTCTATCGGATTTTGTACCCAACACAATTTCGACTATTTTCCCTTCTCCGTTAGTTTGTTTCATTTCTGGTCGAACCATGATTTGTTCATACGTATTTCCGCGTGCCCCAATTTTTCTCTTGCTGAAATTTTAATTCTATCCCTAATTTGAACGCAAGTATCCTCAACATTAGAACTCTCAAAACCTTCTAAAACCGAAAATTTATTATATTTCTGTCTGGTATTCCCCTCTCGCCTGGTTCTCTTCTAATTTCTTTAAACTAAACCCCTCTGTTTTCAGATGTTGAATATTCTCTTTACTGAACGATGATCTCTCTCTCTTGTTATCCCTGCTACCAGATAGTGATGAGTGTCACAGTCGGGTCCTCTGAACGAGCGAACATCAATTATGCTATACTGTCTTCTTCTAACTACTAAAACATGATCAATTTGAATGTGTACTCTTCTATCTGGCGAAGTCCATGTGTATTTATGAACGTCGCGATGTGAGAATTTTGTACTCTTGATGATAAGGTTTTTTGGATGTTCCAAAGTTTACAGAACTAACCTCGTTGTCATTACTTTCCTTATATAGATTTTCTTTCCCTATAACCGGTTTAAAACATCCTGTCGTCCTACCTTCGCATTGAAATCCTTTAATAGAATTTTCAAACGGTACTAGCTGAACCGAATGGTACTCTCTACCCAGCACATCATTCACATATGAACATGAATCTCCTTGTTATTTCGTACATCTGTACATGTCCCTTTACAGACACAAGTGAAAGACGTCTTGATAAAAATTGGCAAGAGATACCGTAAAAGGGAGATTTTATCGATTACTTTTTCAATATCTCGCACCGTTTGCAAGATTTGAGCCTACTACTGGTTGAAGTATTTAATTCATGTATGATCAGTGTTTCCTTTCTTCTTGCATGCAGTATGTAATAATCAAATACATTGCACACACAATTAATTATAATGTCAGTGATATATATGGTGTTCATTGGGCAAAACACTCCAAACAATAAAAATTCAACTTAGATGGGAGAAATGGTTATCCTTCGTTTTTCATTATCATCTTGCCATGAAACAAACGCCTGAGAGGTATGCAACTCCCGTATACAATTATGGGATTTTGGAATGTATAATGCGTAGGATATGATGCTTTAGTTTTTTTCTAATTTCAACACTTCAGTGTACCCGAAAAATGTAATAAAGAAATAATGGCCATGTTTTTTAAATATTCAATTAGAATTGGACAATCTACATAAAATTTGCAATCGATCAGTGAAAACGTCTTCTTTCTAGAACCTGTAGTTTCCGAGATCTCATTGTCGAAAGGATTAGCCACAAACATATAAACGTCCACAAACGTATAGTTTAAAAGAACTCATAAGTTGGTAGCACAATTCGTTTGCATTGATTTTGGAAAAGGCTTATTAAAATGCAAAGGCTTTGAACAATAATTAAAAAAATAAACTTTATGAAGAAAAAGATCTATTTAAATAATTTATTTAAGTGCACATAGTTTAAAATATTTGTCTTTGTTAAACGTAAAATCACAAATTACCGTAAATTACAACGACTCACCAAAGGTAGTCGTCAACCTGGTTCGGCTAATGATATAAGTAAATCTTGAGTGGTAGTAATTGTTTACACATAAAAATATCTTCAATAATTATATACACTATTATTCTCACCTTTTCTATCGAAATTACAAGTCGATGATCGGTATTAAATGGTTTATTAGTTGATACTCTTTTAACGTATTTTCACTCAAACTGTCTTGCAAACATACATGTTGATTCAGTATCTATAAACAACTACGTAGCAACGAATTATACAATAATGTATATTTCTTTACATATATTAAAAACATTCTTCTTTTGTTATTTTTAAATTAACATTATATCAAGTATAGTGCTTGAGTATGAGCACTTTCTGCCCAAGGTACAGGTAATTATTAAACGATACAAAGTATCTCGTTGTATAAAAATGTCGCCCGACGATGGGACTGAATATAAAAGTTACAAGCGAGCTTAGCTTTTATATTTAAGAACCACTGGTCCGTTTACAATAATGATGTTACATTACTTATGTCCTTTACATTTTGATCGCCCCTCGTATGTATATATCTTCATTAAATTTCATATATATATATATACATTTATAATAAATCTTTCATTCCATTAATATTCATCTTTGACAACAAAGTTTCAACACAGATTAATATAATGTAAATAACCTTTTTTGTTTAATCAATTATGAATCAAATTATAATTCTTCACATTAACAAGGCAGAATTAAAATCATTTGAAAATTATAATTGGTTAATGAGAATTAAAGAAAATTAAATTAAGTAAAAATCAAAAATTAAACGTAACCTATGTTCGGACGAACAAAAGGAAGAAAATAAATCTATTTTTACACAAACATATTCATAAGAATCAGTAGCTGATATGGGTTTAACTCTTACTTCCTCAACTGCAGTCAGTTTACATTCGTACTTGCATATGATTCTAATAAAGTACATTGTACTGCATAATCGTGATTAGGTCCCACATTGTTATTCTGTACAGGAATTGTGTCATTATCTTGATTTTGATACAAAGTGACATCTCTTGAACTACGATTATGTCTATACATAGGATTGATAACATTTCTAGAATTTCGCCATGAATTTCGACTGTTTTTGTGTCTACTTCGATTAAATGATCTGACATAATTATTGTCACGGTTGGTTAGGTTAGGTGGATTCCTATCATATCTTTGCCTATTTTGTCCATTCTGATTGTTGAAATTTGCTCGACTTAGGTTATATTCCGTATTGTCTGCATTACGGATATTTATATTCCGAACAGGTACAAGGTGATCTGAATTGTTTTTAATTTTGCCTAATCCTGCTTGATGATTCTGAGCGTGGTATTGAGTTTCATAACATTGTACAAGCATTAATAAATGATTAAAACTCATACACTGGGTAGAAAACAGGATCTGTTGTAGTTTAAACGGTAGCAAATTTCGAATTGATGCAATTACTCTAGATTCCGATTGCAACGGATTTACGACTTTTAATTCGTTATATGTATTTACAACAAAATCAACAACAGATTTGTGCAAACGAGGATTGAAAGGTTGATTTCTAATCGTGGCATCTCTGTCTGCAAGCAAAAAGTCATTTTCGTAATTTGCAATCAGCGCAGCTTTAAATTCATCATATGTATTGACGTGATCTCGTACTGCTTTAAACCATAAAGAACATGGTGGGAGTAATAAATGAGGGATTAGTTTCATATATTGCGATTTATCTATACACATTATATTGCACTCATCCTGAAATTTTTCTAGGAAAGAGGTAGCATTTTCGTTACATTTACCACTGAACTTACTCATAGCACGTATTTCACTCATCTTTACACTTAACTTTACCTTTCTTTCACCTTTCCGTGTTCGTGTTGAGTGACAATTCCTACCTACTGCATGATGTGTAGTTCCACCATCTCTTTTACGCCCATCTGTATTCCTTGGATGAATTTCTTCCAAAATAATGTCCTCATCGGATGGGTTACTTGAAGATGAGATAATGTGAGGTCCACGTTGATCTGCTACGGGTGAACGCGAGGTCATCTCCTGTGAACAAGGGAACTCCAAATGATCATTAACCATGTTGTTGTGGTATGCGTTGTCCTTAATCTGTAGCATCTTGATTTCCTCTTGTAATGCAGATATCAACTGAGTATTCGCACGTATTTTGGTAGAATTATCCGTGACCTGAATCTTTTGTTGCCGTATAGAAGATTCTATTACTTCCAAATCCTTTTTTACACAGTTGACTTCTTGAATTGTATGGTTGTAATTATCCTGGCAATCTTCAGATACTCTTCTTAGCTTTTCATCGAACTGTGATGTAATGTCACTCACCGCCTGGATAATAGATTGTTTCGTTTCTTCGGATGTCTGCTCCAATCGTTTACTTAATTCCTCGTACTGTTTACTGGAATCTTCGGATTTCCGCTCCATCGTCTGTTTTAATTCCTCATACTGTTTACTGGAAGTCTGCTTTAAATTTTCCGACATCTGGGCTAAACTTTGTTCCAATCGTTGTTCTTGTCTCTGTAAAGCCATTAAGATTTTGTCTTCTAACGATAACATTTCGGGTACAACAGGAGCTGTATTTTGTTCTTCGTTACCACTGTCACCAGTTTCTTTCTCCATTGCCTCACCGATCATCATTTTTCTTGTGATTATTTTACCACTTCGAAGTATAGTAAAGTTCGTAGTCATGAACCTTATTACAGAAGTAAATTCACCCTTACTTTATACTTCAGGATAAGAATTTACAAAGTTCCCGGGTGAGGTAAACCAAAAATTTTACAACGACTCACCAAAGGTAGTCGTCAACCTGGTTCGGCTAATGATATAAGTAAATCTTGAGTGGTAGTAATTGTTTACACATAAAAATATCTTCAATAATTATATACACTATTATTCTCACCTTTTCTATCGAAATTACAAGTCGATGATCGGTATTAAATGGTTTATTAGTTGATACTCTTTTAACGTATTTTCACTCAAACTGTCTTGCAAACATACATGTTGATTCAGTATCTATAAACAACTACGTAGCAACGAATTATACAATAATGTATATTTCTTTACATATATTAAAAACATTCTTCTTTTGTTATTTTTAAATTAACATTATATCAAGTATAGTGCTTGAGTATGAGCATTTTCTGCCCAAAGTACAGGTAATTATTAAACGATACAAAGTATCTCGTTGTAAAATCAGAGTTGAAATCCAAAATTAAAGGTTGGAGCTCAGGCGCTTTTATCATACTTACCTTTGAGCTTCACTCAGCCTCTCTTATAAACTGTGAATCTGGTAGAGGGTGCGGTGTAGCATACGCATCTGTGAGCATCCCAGACATACGTTATTTAGAGAATTGACGGAAGCTCACGCTTTCGTAGGGTAGCTTATATTTTTGGAATATCATCATCACTCATCATCTCATACTCGGGCTTAGCCCACCATGCGGTTTTCACGATGGCGGACTGTGGC
Source organism: Thermobia domestica (assembly GCF_964235325.1). Lineage (NCBI taxonomy): Eukaryota > Metazoa > Arthropoda > Insecta > Zygentoma > Lepismatidae > Thermobia > Thermobia domestica. The sequence continues at coordinate 158,351,271 of NC_137455.1, read as the reverse complement.
GTAGACACTGGCAAATCCATAACCGGTCGACACAAGTTACCTGGTCTCATTCCTGGTCCTTCCGGTTGTTCCACTAACGTGGAAAAACGAAAAGAACGGTTAAAAGAACTAACTGTTCATAGTAGGAGCGCATCTCAAAGTTCCATTAATTCTGTACCTTCAAAAACCAAGGTAGCTATGCTACTCGTTTGCAGATTTCACCACCTAGTAAAAAGTAGGGATGGCCATTTCCGGAAAAAGAGTTTTCCGGTTTCCGGAAATCACATTTTCCGTTTTCCGTTTTTCCGGAAAATTTTCCGTTTTCCAATTTTCCGGAAAATTTTCCGTTTTCCGTTTTTCCGGAAAATTTTCCGTTTCCGTTTTTCCGGAAAATTTTCCGTCTTCCGATTTTCCGGAAAATTTTCCGTTTTCCGTTTTTCCGGAAAATTTTCCGTTTTCCGTTTTTCCGGAAAATTTTCTGTCTTCCGTTTTCCGGAAAATTTTCCGTCTTCCGATTTTCCGGAAAATTTTCCGTTTCCGTTTTTCCGGAAAATTTTCCGTCTTTCCTTTCTAATTATCCAGTTTCCGGAAGAATTATATTCCGTTTTCCCTGAAAATGTCATCCCTAGTCTGTAGGAAGTTTAACCTTTTAAAGAGTTCTGGTATATTTATATACAATGGCGTACTATCGTCTTTGACCGCTTATTTAGGTTCTATAACAGGTATTTAAGCCGGAATTTTTTTTATTATTATTTTTCAAGTCAAGGATAGACCAAAGAACACCGCAGATGCGTTTTGGAACCGGATGGTCAACTTGGCGGCGCCAAGTGGTGCGAAGGGACGTGACTTTTTTTCTTAAGGCAAATTTCAAAATTTTTTCACGCCTTTAGTTCTCAAGATATCAGATTGAAACTTGCATAAGAATTGTGTGTAGACCTACCTTTGGATATTTATCATTTTTTTAGATCCCTACGTGAAACCGGGGACGGGCCCGAGGGGCCCAAGTGTTACGAAGGGGTGATTTTTTCAGAAAAATTTCTTTTTTTTTCGATTTTCCGGTTAAGGTTTATGATACCGACACGTGGTACCGTTGGTAAGTATGCCCTATCGTGAGAAAAACGAGGTATGAACCATGATCCTACGATAAATAGTAAGGAAGCAGTAGCTGCTTGAGTGAAAGTCTAAAATTTTGGACATCCTTAAAGGGTTAAACTTCTTGCAATTTTACGTCTTTGCTACATTTCTATCTGATAATTCATTGTTAAGAGCTCTTCTTTGTTCTATCAATCTCTCAAGCTTTTCATGTATGCTGTTCCACCGAGTTTTAACTTGCTGTATAAGGAAATGTACTTCCAATCCTAATAACCTTTACTGTTTTTCCAGTTCTGAGGTTGCCAACGTACTATATTTAAAGTGGAAAACAATCCGACTAACAACACTTAACATTTTCTCGAGTTTGTCTATTGCAATCCCTTATTTATAGAGAGTTGTAGGGTCTGAGCAAAACAACATATGCTTGCATATGGAAGTTCTCGTACCGCACTTGTGATATTACTAGCATTGTCATAGACAATTGCATGTATTTTATCTAAAATGTTCCACTACTCTGCAACATGTGCTAAGTGCTGAGTTGGGTTTGCCCTTGTGTGCCTCACTTCTATTTCAATTATTTGAAGGACTGAACTTATTGAACTTAGATGGAAGCATATAGTGGGCTGTGATTGTAATATAACTTTCCGTAGCCTGCGAAGCCCAGCTATCTGTTGTCAAATCAATCGATTCCGCAGCCACACTTCTCCTTAGACAACAAGGCCTCAATATGGCGAGTTACAGTTTGCCTGGATGGTGAGTGGTAACTTGGTTCTACTTCATTCATAAATTCAAGAAACCGAATTGCTTCAACGAAAGGCAAAGGAAGAAGATCCTTTGGTACCATATTACTTATTTTACTATGAAGCACCTCTGCTCTTGCGGAAGAACAAGGTTTAGGGTCTCTGAGATAATACAGAATTCTTTTCTGTTTCTTACGTACTACTATGTTCCCTTATTTGTAAAACATTTTTTCTGGGATCTTTCTGTTACTTTAGATGCATTTGAGCGTGCGCCAGGTGAAGCGATAATCTGAGATATAGAGGTAACAGCACCTAGATTATCATCTACGTTTATGAAATAATAATAATAATAATAATAATAATAATAATAATAATAATAATAATAATAATAATAATAATAATAATAATAATAATAAAACACTTTGATTGCATTAGTTCATAATTTAGTAACAAAACGTGAATGTAGAATAATAAGTAGAGCAACCCACATTATGCTTTATTTTTTTCCAAATTATGCTTTATTATGCTTTATTATTAATTTCAATCATCGTTTTACATTAATCGTGTTTAACGTATAATATTTACTATACATTAAATATTCTAAATATCTTGATCTATTTATTAATATTTTATGCAACCAGTTTCTTTCATATTTAATGAACTTTCTACCTAATGCACTGTAAAGAGAGGCTTTACTCGAGTCAGTTTTTTTAATCACTTGTGTGCGCCTTAGAGGTGCATATATACAGAAAGGGAAAGTAAAAGATGCCACCAATAAGTATAGAAAGTGCTCAACTTCAAGAGGTACAGATAACAGTATAGTGTGGAGTTCTTGTGTACTATTCATTGTTGGTGGAAGTTTTCTTCTTTTTGTCCTTTATTCTTTTCTCCACGTTAAAAGATTAGACCAAAAAGTTTACAGAAATAAAAATAAGCTTTTCATTGTTGCATTGTTATGTTCTCAATGATTTTGCATTGTAAATATTGTTTCTTAAAAATATTAATACAGTATGTTAAACTTGAAGTTAAAGAGATTTTTTAAGGAATTGTGCTATATCTTTTAAATTATGCTTTTAAAATTAGTTTCTTCTGGACCCTTAGACAGCCACAAGCATGTTCAAGGTACCAACCATATGTGTAAATAGCTATTATGCTTTTTATGCTTTGTATGCTTTTGGGTTGCTCTACTAATAAGTAAAACTTTCAAATGCATACAGAAACATAGATAATAAGTCAGCATTGAGAACTGAATTGATGTATCGATGACTAGGTGGAATCGTCCTTCAGTTTAAGAGAAATTAGCGGAAAAAGTTACTAAGAGAATTATGTGGAATAGATCATTATATGAATAGCTGGCGCTAGTTTCAAGTAGTGCTACATACTATGGTATTTATAGTCAATAGTACCGGTATTTGGAATTCGTGACGCTTATAGTTGCAAGATGGTAACACTAGGGTAAAGTGTAAAATTGAATTACATCAGTAGAATTGAATTTATCTTACGGTTAAAAGTCTATGGCACAGGTCGGATGTAACTGAGTAATAAACTTACAACAACAACAACAACAACAACAAAAAAAATCGGGACGATAGGGTGCTCGAATCGAACATCGGCCTTCTGAATGTTAATCTGATGTTCTAACGCCTGAGCTCAGTTGGAATACGTAGTGTACTCCCGCCAATAGGGCCCAATACTACTGCATGTGGATTCTATAGAATCAATCTAGGGCGCCGATTTCTCTGTAACTTTGGGGATCCATTCAGATGCAGAAGGTATATATGAGGGTTTTAAGACAAACTGAATTCAAATTGTGCAAAATATTGTATATTTATAAATAGATTGCGGGGTCCACATGAACTTTGAGGGGGCTGCCCCCGGCTCCCCAGGATCTGTGACCTTGACAGGTCACCGTGATCACGATAAGCAATGAAGAAATGGTTGGAATATAAACATACCAGTTGTATTAATAGCACACTGCCAGCTCTACTGCCAGAGTTCTGCCCTCAGGTACACGCATAATCGGGGATTCCCCGAAACACACGCATGATGGGAATTTCCCGGTGCAAACGAATGATCTGCAAGCTCTCACGCAAACAAAAAAAGTACATGATTAAGCAAGTGTACAAATAGATGTAGGAGGAAGGAATGTTTCGTCGCTGATTTACTCGACCTTTTCTCTCCTATCCACTGTTAAGTTTGAGTTGCGTTTCTTTAGCACTAGATGGTGAAGAGCATTGCCTCATTTACAGGTTGTTTTCGCGTAGCATTTTTCGTTATATTTCTTAATGTAAGACGACCAATGTCACTATTCCAAGTGAACATTTTCATTTTCCGGAAAATTTTCCGTTTTCCGGAAAATTTTCCGTTTCCGTTTTTCCGGAAATTTTCCGTTTCCGTTTTTCCGGAAAATTTTCCGTTTCCGTTTTTCCGGAAAATTTTCCGTTTCCGTTTTTCCGGAAAATTTTCCGCCTTCCGATTTTCCGGAAAATTTTCCGTTTCCGGTTTTCCGGAAAATTTTCCGTTTCCGTTTTTCCGGAAAATTTTCCGTTTCCGTTTTTCCGGAAAATTTTCCGTTTCCGATTTTCCGGAAAATTTTCCGTTTTCCGATTTTCCGGAAAATTTTCCGTTTTCCGTTTTTAATTTTCCGGTTTCCGGAAAAGATATTTTCCTTTTTCCGTTTTTCCGGAAAATGTGGCCATCCCTAGTAAAAAGTCGCATAAAACTTTGGATATAGAGATAGGTACCAACAAAATGGAAACCGAACCATCGGCAGCTTCTGATTTTTCCAGCCCACCATCTGCAACAACCTACTCATTCCTACTGACAAAATTCGACAGTAAATTCTCGAACGAGAAGCACATCACTATACAACTTCGCAAATATCTCTCTAGATCTTCGTTAAAAGAAATTATCAAGACTAGAAATTGATACATCTTTAAAACTGAGGATCCTAATTTACTCAGCACTATTAAGAACAAAGTGCCTATCGATACGTTTGGCAAAGATGCTCAACTTAGCAGTCTTAATGCATCTAAACAAAAACAAATGCCTCTTCCAAGACGTACACCACTGCTTTCTGTGGTTATTCTGGGTGTCGATCCTTCCTACAGCGATGAGGAGATTCAAGAAGAACTAACCTACGAAAGACATACTCTTCAGAAAGTTCTAAGAATCCGTAACGCTACAGGCCTCACATTCATGGTTCGAGTTTTAACATAATCGCAAAGTACCATAGAGTGTCTTCTGACTAATGGCGCATACATATATAACAGGAAGCATCCTGTCGAACCCTCTCGCTCCTCTGCACCTTTGCCTATTCGTTGTGAAAAATGTCAGGCTTATAATCAACACACTAACGCCACCTGTACTAACACCAACGTGTGCGGTTACTCCACTGGCGAGCACTTAACACGTACATGCCCAAATCTAGAACGGCTACCTACTTGTTCTACCTGTCACGAGGCACATCAGACTTATAGGACACATCCGACTATAAATGCAAAGGAAAACCTGCTCCTGAAGTAAATTGTCCTGAATATGTAGTACCATTGCGCACACATAGTTATTCCTAGGATGGATTTTTCATGTTAACTTCTATGCAACTTATTCAGGACAAAATGTATACTTTCATACCTCTCGCTTGAAAACCACTGTTTAACTTTGTCTGTTTCATCATGGCTTTAACGTTTATATTCCTTAACATTCGTTCACTTCACAAAAACAAACCTTTATTCAAAGAGTTACTACCAGAGGAAAGAGCCACAGTCTTTATTCTTAATGAAACTTTCCTTACTCCATCCATCTCTTGGCAGTTCGCTGGCTACACACTGATCAGGCAGGATAGCTTCGTTCCGTCCAAAAGAGCCAATGAGGGAACAACTGTGGGTTTTCCTCATCGTGTTCCATCTCGCAGACATCATTGTAATTTACCTGGTCTTCCTGAGTACCTCCTACTTACATTATACTTCCGTAACGTAGTCATCATTGTTGCCACCATTTACATCAGACCCGGCCATCCACTACCTACCTCCTTTGTTCAGTATATTTCCGATAACTATAAACGATTTATAATCATGGAAGATTTCAACATGCATAGTAGATCAGAGCAAGGCAGAACCACATTCCGAAACTTTATTACAACTTATACTCTAGGTATCATTCACAATCTGCCTAAACATACAAGACCCATCTCACGAACTACTCCGGACATCGTCATTACTTCAGCTAATCTAGTCTCCCAAGTACATATTGATGTTCTTGATCCAGTCGGCAGTGACCATGTTCCAATTAAACTTCAGCTCCGGAGAACTACTATCAATTCATCTAATCATTTCCAGCGCACTAGTATCCGCTTTGACAAAGCAAACTGGGATCAGTATCGAGTTCATCTAATAACAGCTATGGAGCCATTAGAGACACCCACTACAGAAGAAGAACTTTATGCTCGTATCGACACTATCACAACTACAATCTAGGAGGCAAGTTCTCTCTTCATACCAGTTTCTATCTCCATACCGTACCGGCCTACATTACCTCCGCAATATCTCACATTCGTTACTCGCTCTCGACAATTTTATCGAGATTATCAAAGGACTGGTAATACTGAATCATTTCGTCATTATCAACAACTTCAGCGGATGGTCAAAAACTACATATGTGCTTACAAACTACGATGTTGGGTTAAAACATGTAATTCACTCTCTGATATCAATCAACCCACAAAGTATTGGAAACGCTATAACACTCTTTGTGGAAAGTACACGAAAACACCTTACCAACTATTACAAGGGGAATCTCGAATTCAATCAGATACAAACAAAGCCAACGCTTTCGCTGATTTTCTTCAAACAATATTCACACCTAACAGATCTCCTCCTACTTATCGCCATCCAGCAGACACAGTCAATACTTCATCTCTTTCCTTACAGCCTCATCTACTTCATACTCTTCCACTTAATCAGTCTCTGACAGAACCAATTACAGTTCAGGACATCATCACTGTTGGTCGAGATAAATGTAATAGTGCACCAGGATTCGATAATATCACTTATCGACATATCGAAGAAAGTCCGCTTCCATTGCTTACTCTGCTTGCTAGCATCTTACCTTCATTCTTCGAACAGGCTATTTTCCTATCGAGGGGAAGACTTCAAAGACGTTAATGTTTCCAAAACCTCACAAACCACCTGAAAACGTATCATCGTATCGTCCGATACAATTACCGTCTACCTTCAGTAAAATCTTAGAACGCATACTTGTCCGACGTCTACATACATACATCGAAAGACACCACCTTCTTCCCATCCATCAAGCAGGATTTCGACCAGGCTATTCTATCAACGATCAACTGCTTCGCTTATCCACTATGGTCACACACCATTATAATTCCGTCAAACCATCCTGTCTTGTACTGTTTGATCTAGAAAAAGCGTTTGACAAAGTTTGGCATTTAGCACTTATCTATAAATTAATACTGTACCGTTTTCCACTCACATATATCCGTCTGATTTACAACTTCTTAGTGGGCCGTCTTTCCTATGTTTCTATTAACAACTGCCTATCACACCCTATTTTTCTGCTGTCCAGAGTTCCTCAAGGATCGGATTTATCGCCACTTTTGTACATTCTCTACGTTGTTGATATGTCTTCACTACCGGATAAAGTCCATCTTTATCAGTACGCCGATGACACTGCATTCCTCGCTTTGGGATCGACTATCCAATCAATAAACACATCTCTGCACAGAGCTATTAACGATTTCCTCCGCTGGTGTGATAAATGACAACTAACAATTAATGCCACGAAAACCCAGGCGATTGTATTCATTCCACCTAAGAAAACCTCACGGGTCCGTCGAAATCACACTTCATGTCAACCATACAACTATACAGGCGCTCTCAACAGTGACCTACCTGGGCATTACCTTCGACAGACATCTAACATGGAAACGTCATCTTCAAACAGTCACCACCAAGGCTTACAATAGACTAAATCTCCTAAAGAGGTTAATCGGAACAACATGGGGCTTGAAACCTACTACAGTATTAAATACCTACAAAGCTTTCATACGACCGACTCTAACATACGGACACACTGCCTGGATAGCTGTTGCACGCTCCTTCTACGAAAAACTCTTAATCTTAGAAAGACATGCACTATGTATTGCATTTCGAAAAAAAATGAAATCTTTAAGTTTTACGACCCACGTTTATGCCGGTTAGGCTAAAGGAGACGGTGATGATGATAATGAATGAAATGGTGGAATGAAGAAAGTGGGAGGAAACGGGATAACCCCGAGAAAACCCACGCACACGGTGTTTGTCCACCACAAAGTTCACTTGGCGGGGGCTGGGATCGAACCCGGGACTCCAAGAACCAGAGATGAACGCTCTACCACTGAGCCATCCTGGTCCCGTATTGCATTTCGAATCAAGTTACCTAGCCCAACAGCAGAATTATACAACCGCATCGAGTTTCCATCTCTGCAGTTTCATCTCCAAAAGTTACGTCTCACCTACATACACAATTGTTATGAAGCACACCACCCTCTACTTCTGACTACTATGCATCATATGGCACTCCACCCATCCCCATTTCGATATTTCCATCCACCGCTATCACTCCCTTATACTCTGTATTGCCACACACTACCTCCTGGTGCCCTAGATCTGGAGTTACTTGCAGACTATCAAATTCATGACCATCTTCCGTTCATCTTTCCATCCTATGTTGCACAATAAATCCATCCACAACTAACATGGGCTCCCACTGTCTTCATCAATGCCTAGAGTAGCCCCTAGGCGAGAAGATAACTTCATCCGTTAACTAACTTTTCCCTGTGTTGTGATGTGATCATGCACCTCGCCTCATCTATCATCCTCATCTCCACAGCATATAACCTATATAATGACAACTAAGTTGCATCTTATTTACTCGTTCTCTATGTTCAGACTTAACATTCATGTACATCATGTAATTGCTTTGCGACCCTTACCCTGCCTGATGTTACGGCCCACAAAGGTTCTTAAGTCTTTGATAACTGTAACAAAATTTAATTAAGAACTCTGAGTACCTCTCAAAGTCACCCACATCTACTATTCCCATACTTCAGTTCCCTAAGAGAGGGTATAACCCTCTAACAGGGTTCTAGCCGGAGCGGCCATACCAAAAAAAGCGCTTTTATTGCGATTGTACCATTTTAATAGATAGATCGCTGGACTTGGTCGAATACCCGTGATACTACTTCGTAAAAAGTGTATTTTATATGATCATCCTTATCTTCTGTTGAGGCATGTACATTTAAAACGATAGTATCACACCGCCGACCCCTAAGAGTAATAAAAGGTACTCTATTTTTAACAAGTTCAACCCGTTCAATTGCTGATATTAAAAGAATTGAAATTAAAATGCTATTTGTCTGTTCACATACAAAATAAAATTACAAAAGTTTACAATTATAAGTGGAAATTATTGCTGTCACCCATTTCGAAAATTTTAAAAGCACATAGTTTCTAATGTATTGAAATTTCATTTCTTATCGATAGTATGAAACGTTACAAATAGTTGAAAATTTCCGTAACTGTTCTTCAGGCGGATTTGTAAACAACCAAAGGTAGTTTTGTCAAGTTTAACAAAAGGTCCAACTGCTGCTTTCCTTATAAATTAAAAAAAGGTTGGTGTGGTAAGTATAGGGGGCGCCGAATTTTACTTCGCCGTCCCGGGCGCCAAAATTTCTAGTTACGGCTCTGGTGATAACTAGCATATTTGTGTCGCTGCTTAACATATAGTCAATCGAACATGAGTATGGATATGGTGTGTTGGTAACTTGTTCATCACAATCCTCCAGTAGACAATATGAATTGTTGATTCGATTCAAACATTGGCGGGAGCTCATGTGGTTCGGATTCCACGTTAATCAGTAGGTCCACGTCTCATATAGCCTCGCTGCTGAACGGGACGTTAAACTCAAAATTAACTCTTTAACTCGATTCAAACATTGTGGGTAGGCGATTCAACAAGAACATGTCCAACAAGAACACAGCATGTAAAGAGGCTTCACTGGAGCTAGGATTGCCCATGAGATGAAAACGAAACTATGAATAAGTAAATTTTGTAAAAGTCTCGTCTCATCTCGTTTCTCGAATGATTCTTTCATTTCTCGTCTCGGTTCTCAAAAAGCTTTTCTCGCCTCGTTTTGTAAAGTTATGTTTATAATTTATGCTCTGATTTGCCTTAATTTCATCCAGAGGCTATAAGAATCGTTCTCCATCACGAGAAGTACACGAAGGCTGAGATATAACAACATTTAACCCTCAAGGGATCCGGGTTTTTTGGGGTATTTTTAGACTTTCAGTTAAACAGCTACTGCATCGTCACTATTTATCCTAGGATCATGGTTCATACCTCATTCTCTTCAGAATGAAGCTGGCTTTCAAATGGTACCACTTGCATGCCCATATCATATACCAGAAGAGGGAAAATTGATGTCAAAGGGAAAATTTCGGAGGGAATTTTTTTCACACTTTGGGCCCCTCTGGAGCAGCCCTGTGTGAACGTAGAGATCTCAAAAAATCTGATAAATAGTACTTGGTAGACTGAATGGGTGTGCCAAGTTTCAAGTTTCTATCTTGAATACTAAGGGTGGGAGAAATTTTATCAAGAATCCCCACAATGCCCCAAATTACCGCAAAAGACCATGATCTCAGGTAAAAAATTTCCTGAGACATCCCTAATTACCCTAGGGTCATGTTTCGCCCATCATTCTCTTCAGAATAGAACTGCCTTTCAGACGGTATGACTCACGTGTCTCCATCATGTATCTAAGGCGGGAAAATCCCGAAGAAAGGGATTTTTTGGTCTAAATATCCCTTTTTTTTAAACTTTTGCCCCTCTGAACTCCCTTGCTTTAACGCAGAAATCTGAGAAAAAATGTGGTAAATACTACTCGGTGGACTGAATGTTTGTGCACAATTTCAATCTTCTACGTGCAAAAATAAGCCCCCCCAAAACCCGAAAATGTCCAATATTCCCCTATACAGAAGTATATTTTATAAAAATTCCCTGAGACATCCCTAATTACCCTAGAGTCATGTTTTTCCCATCATTCTCTTCAGAATAGAACTGCCTCTCAGACGGTACGACTCACGTGTCTCCATCATGTATCTAAGGCGGGAAAATCCCGAAGAAAGGGATTTTTTGGGTAAAAATATACCTTTTTTCAACTCTTTGCCCCTCTGGATCCCCCCTGTTTTAACGCAGAAATCTGAAAAAAATATGGTAAATACTACTCGGTGGACTGAATGTTTGTGCAAAATTTTAATCTTCTACGTGGAAAAATAAGCCCGCCAAAAAATAATGAACATAGGCTTAATAAGAGAAAATATATATTTTAAAATTATGACGTCATTACCTCGTATGTCTGAACGCAGGAAGGTGTGAAACCATACGTAAAGTCTTCTACAATGCCTCTGGACTTGAAAAAAAAAAAACGGACGAAAAAGTTCAAATAGAAGAGTTATAACGCAATGTACCATTAAACACCCGTATGGTACAAATTGTACCATGGGATCCCTTAAGGGCTAAACCTGTTTAGTATTGGAGCATATTGTGTAAGGCTTCCGTATCATTAAACGTTGTGAAACACTATTTATTACATTCGCACAATCATTTTATCAATTTGAAGTTCTTAAACTACGAATTATGTAACATTGAAACTATGTTTTTTGAGATCTAACGTAAGACTTGGTGATCTCTAGTGTTACTCTAGTGCTCATCTCTAGTGTAACACTCTAGTGTTACAAGTATTTTTTTCGTCAATAAAAATTTTCACAATCTCTCTCTCTCTGATCTATATATATATATATATATATATATATATATATATATATATATATATATATATATATTTAAATCTATATTTTCAATTTTCTCAACCTTTATGGCCTGAGGTTCTCAATTATCTTCTCTGATCCACTGACATATTCCTTGCATTATGTATGCAATATTTTGATATCATGTATGTTAAGAGCTTGTATTAAAATAATAATAATAATAATAATAATAATAATAATAATAATAATAATAATAATAATAATAATAATAATAATTTTATATTCTAACAACGATATTTAGGTACTTTAATTAGTTTGTAAACTAGGATACGGTGATTCTCTGAGTAACAACTTATATCTTGATTAATCTGTTTTACTCATGTGTATGCATATTTTGTATTCAATAGGTCAGTGCTTGAGGAATCGTGCAGCTGTGTTTCATACGAAGTTTGCAGTGCTTCCTGACACTCACATGTTGCTCGTTATAAGCATTCTTAATACGTAATTTGTGTTGTGTTGTTAGAAATCAAAATTAGTTGATATTGATTTGGCAACACTGTTTTTCTAATGGTATTAGCGATAACGACTGTGGAAAGCATTTACAGAATTTACTAGTCCTATTACTATTTAAATGTATTCTGAAAAATTAGAATGCAGTGTCATTTTTTATGGTGATAAATTCACAATTAGCAAAGCTTGTTACAATAATTCTGTTATTCACTTGTATTACTCATATTATTAACAGTCACAATTTTAGTAATGGGTATACAATAGCTGAAAGGTAGAGCACTCACATTGGGAAAGCAAACTCAATCCTAGGGTATCAGAATTTGTGGTGGATGACATTGTATCCGTAGGTTTTTCGAAGTTCTCCCATTTTCCCCAATATTATCATGTTATCAATTACTATATATCAAAATTATCTACTTTCATTAACCCTTTTTTTGGGGGGCCGCGGTGGCTAAGTGGTAGAGTGTTCATCTCTGATGTGTGGGGTCCCTGATTCGATCCCACATCGCGCTAAGTGTGGTTTGTAGTGGACAAATATCGTGTGCATGGGTTTTTCGGAGTTCCCCTGTTTCCTTCCATTTTTTTTACCGCATCATTTCATTCATTCCTCATAATCACCGTCTCCTTTAGCCTTCACGGCATAACCATTGGAGGTTAAACTGAAATATTTCATTTCGTTTTTATTTTTCATTAACCTTTTAATCTACAGAGTATATATCGATGAGTTGAATTATAGTTTAGAGTTCCTTTTGGTATCGAGGTTATATGAAAGGTGGACCTACAACTTAACATGGTTCTGAACCACATTTAGCTCCCATCGGGAATGGAACCTGAGTTTTCCGTACCGAAAGTATGTACGATAACCATAGAGCCACAAGGGAGCTTAATAGGGTATATGGAACATAAAACTGGATGTTTTATTTGAAATTTGGAGATCATATTAAGTATACTAAATTTACTTCTCAGCTTTTTAAAATTCGTTTGACAGATGGGAATCTCTTTATATATATATATATATATATATATATATATATAAAGAACATGAATTATTTTCATGTTCCCCTTGTTATAGTTCGGCAGAATCTACAGAATGGTATCTTAACTGCTCTTTTACACTTTGGATTAGACAAACCTTTGAACTTGTACTTTCTTTACTGCTAACTTAACTGAAAATTCTGTTCGGGTTTCAGTGTTCTATAAAATTGCTCTTTATTCAACTAACAGTGTAAGTGCATAAGCGTTAAAGGAAAAAAAAAGTAATCTGTAGTATGATGTTTTCACTCAAATTAGGGTGAAAATCTGATCAATTAGTTATTTGTTTCTTTTTTCTTCTGAACAGGCAGAGAGACAAGAAGAAGTTTAAATTCTATTTGAAAATGTTGGCAAAAAGCACGTTTTAGAATATTTATACGTACGAAGCAAAGGGGGGCAGCGTGGAAAATAACTTAGTAGAACAGAAAATGTTCAAATTGTGCGGCTTTGGTCATTCCCGACAGTTAATTGCCCTGTGAAATGGACATCACGTCCTCTGCAATGATTGAACTTTCGGAAAATACATTTTATGGTGCTGTTAGTGTATCCCCACCGTTTTAAAAGCACACACACACACACACGTATATATATATATATATATATATATATATACCCATTACTCCAACTAGTTGACAAAAAGAGAAGAAACAGGACCAAGGAATGTCGTTTTGCAGCATGGGACTGTGGGGTCAGTACTGGCACACCTGATCACTGTGCTTAGAATAGCGGCAGTAAGAGCAGCTCTCTCTCTCTCTCTCTATATATATATATATATATATATCATGCAGATTCTTTTTTTCCGAGCCACTCACCACTAAAGCTTTTCTCCTCAACATCACGTCCAGCTGCGAATAACCAATGACGATAAATCTCTCTCTTGTCCACCTAACAAAGAGATTCCAATATATTGGAGACCAAGAGCCTTCAAACAAGAAACAGAGAGAGAAAGGATGAAAACTTCCTTTTTTATATTCAGTAGTTATATGAGTTTAAGAACTTACGTTTCGCAGATGTTACAAATAGTATATACGAGGAAGGACCCAAAAGAAACCGGATTTATATTCTAAAAATTAATTTATGAAGCTTCTTTCAGTTTCCTTCAAAGTAGTCTTCATTAGATGCAATGCACTTCTCAAGTCTTCTTTATAACGGTTTGAAGTCCTCTTGAATTCTTCAACTTTGATATCGTCCAGTGCTATCGTTGTTCGACAGGCCGGTAGCCAGCCCAGAAATGTAGAGGGGGCCCGGTAGAAGTGAGGGGGACCCGATCTAACCATATTTTACTTTATCACCATATTATAGTTCATTTACAAGCATACCGTGAACATTTTAGGGGGGCCCAGTCCCGTAGACCCCCGTGAATACGGGCCTGCCCTGCGAAGCTCTTTGTAAAGCATCCACACAATCAAAACGCTCCCCTTTTAGATTTTTTGAATCCCCGGGAACAAAGAAAAGTCGCACGAGGCTAGGTCTGGCGAATACGGAAGGTGGAGAGCGGTAACTCATCCCTGAGACGCAAAATAGACGAATGTTTTTGATCCAGTTTGAGCAGACGAGGAACAAACTTACCGGCAACACGTCTCATTTGCATATCGTCGCTCAAAATTCGCTGGCAAGAGCTCCAACTCACTCTCATCCAGTCGTTATTTCAGAAAAAATGTTCCGGGGGGCACACTTAGTATTCCAGGGGGACACTGCTGGTACTATTCTATTTATTATTATATTATTTACATATTATTTTGCTCTTCTCCGGGGGACACCCTCAGAGGTCCAGGGAGGCATTGCCCCCAAAAATCATGTCTGGAAGAAACATTGCTCCCATCTGTTCTGAAATTTTATTTATCGTGAAACGACGACCCTTGTTGAACTTTTGGCGGATTATTTCAATGTTTTCATCATTTCGAGATGATGAAGGGCGCCGAGAACGAGTATGATTTTCGATATTCATTTCACCATGTTTAAAGCACCCAAGCCACTCGAAATCTTGTGTACGGCTCATAGCATCTTTCTTGATAGCCCATTCAAGCATTTGGTAAGCTTCCGTTGTCGAAGTTTCAATCAGGAAAGCAAATTTTGAACAGACTCTTTGTCCTTTTAAATCTGCCATAACGATTTTAAAGGCGAAAAACGAGAACAGTTGAGAGAAACAACACTACGATCAACGCTAGCCTCCTACGCAGACGTCGCTAAGGGAACTGATTATGGAAGGTCTCTACTAGATTCACCCAGCGGGAGAACTCTTTGCTACGCTCAGGAAGGGCCTTGCCCTTTCAGTCTGGTTTCTTTTGAGACCTCCCTCGTCTATACGTCGCTATTAGGAGTATATGTGACAATGTTGGGAATATGTGTGTCACTGCTACGTGAAGACAACAACACTAGAAACAATCTGTTAGGTAACTGTACTTTTCCTTTACATATGCAGTACATAAATAAATAAACGATATATTTCAGCGGAATAAAAGTTACTTATTATTGTTGGAAGCGATCGATATATTTCTTTAGTACCATACAAATTAGTTTTTAAAAAAATCGATTTTCTTGAAAGCTACGCATGAAGTTTTACCTTCAAATCATCTCACATTGTTCAGCTCGATGCCCTCTATCGACTCATGTATATCTCATCCTGCCCTCTATCGACTCATGTACATCTTGGAGAATGTCGCAGTTTGAGCAACGGGCAAACATGAAGTTCTGCCAAAAACTATTCAAATCTGCTGTAGGAACGTTGCAGATCATCGGACAAGTGTAGAGTGACAACGTCCTGGGCTGAAGTGCAGTGTTTAAGTGGCACCAACGTGTAAGGTCCTGGTTCGTATCTTAAGTTAATCTTCAAAATAATTCAAAGCGTTTAACACTTTCTTAACTGGTTTTTAATATTTGACCATGAGAAGCGTACATAATTAATTTTTCTGCATATACAATAAAATATCTAGACCTTTATACACACACTTATTTAGTCGTCAAGATGTCTACGTACATGTATATTTATTTACGTCGTTGCTATAGTAACAACAACTCTTATTTTTAGTTACCGATTACACAAATAATATCTCGAAATCTCCATATGTCTTTCTTTTCTTTATACATTATACTACTCACATAATTCGCCTCTGATCCCTTTCTGTAAATAGGCACAGATTGTTAATGTTACATACAACGTTATCGTTGTAGATGTCGCCTCGAACGGGACTTCCATAATAGTTCTACTATGAAGGAAAGAACTCTGGGTTAGATACCATGATACATTTACCTTTTGAATAGCCCTCATATATATAATATCACCTTTAATACACATATTCTACTTTTCCATTTATATAATACATTATGACATTACACATTTTTATATTTGTCAATATATCTCAATATTAATAACGACGAATTATAATTATCATAAGTAAGGCTATTCAAAATTTAAACCTAAGGGTACAAAATTAACTATTCCTTCATATACAAACAACACTATTTACAAAGATCTTCATAATATTAAATATTGATAGGATCAGAAGTCAACAAAGTTGGAACATATAAATGCATTGATGGTCATCATTTAATACATTAATAAACTTTGAAAAATTAAGAGATTCGATATTCATTATTC
Organism: Thermobia domestica; assembly: GCF_964235325.1. Classification (NCBI taxonomy): domain Eukaryota; kingdom Metazoa; phylum Arthropoda; class Insecta; order Zygentoma; family Lepismatidae; genus Thermobia; species Thermobia domestica. Next base: position 158,334,490 of record NC_137455.1, on the reverse strand, counting down.
TTACTCTTTCCATATAATAAGGTGCATCTATTTGATATATCTGTCATTACTTTCATAAGTTTACATTAAAATTATGATCTTTTATTTTTAAATATTCATAATATTCAAATAAGTAATTATGAGATAACTTTGCAAAAGACATGAAACACAAACATCAAACATTTCCTCAATTAAAGCTATTCAATAATATTTTCAGTTAACTGCCATAAATTAACTTTGTCAATATTCCATAAATAATGAATTTTACCCATAATCAAAATATTTCATAATTACATATGTTTTCAACGTACATTTTAATAATAAATCGACTGAAGAACATATCAACCATAGACGTAAGCAAAGGTCAAATTAATACAAATCCATCGAACGCCTTTTTGTCAGTTCAAGTTATACGTTCGAAGGGTTCATTTAAGGAACATTGTATAGCACAATCTTGTGTACGTGCTTGTCTTTCATAGGATGATACCATATTTTGATTCCTACTTACGAAATTCCTGCCATCTGCAAATTGATTTTGTGAGAATCGGCGATAATTATTACTCCTACTGAAATTCCTGTTGTTATTTCTGTAATTCCTAGCTCCATTTCTATAGTTAGGTTGTGTTTGATTTCCGGTACCATCATAGCTACTCATTCTATTATTGAAACTACGAACATTGGAATCATTTTCAGGTTGTATATCTACATTACGAACAGGAGCATATTGTGTTTGATTACGTACATAATTACCCTGACCTCTATCCTGCATCTTATTGTTATTCTGAATTACAGATTGACTCTCATAACTCTGAATGAGCATAATTAAATGATTGAAGTTAATGCACTGAGCCGACACTAACAACTGCTGTAATCTAAATGGCAATAGGATCCTAATTGAAGCTATAATTCGAGATTCCGGGTGATTGGGATTTAATGATCTTAGCTCATGATATGTCGATACTACAAATTCAGTAATACTACGGTGTAACTTTGGATTGTAGTGGTTCGTTCGCAAAACAGCATTTTATTTGCTACCATAAAATCGTTTTCATAATTTGACAAAAGAGCATTCTTAAAATCTGAATACGAATGAAGACTACCTCTAATAGCCTTAAACCATGTTAAGCAAGGTGGCAACAAGATATGCGGTAATAGTTTTAAGAATTGAGACTCATTTACACCCATGAGCTCACATTCATCCTGAAATTTTTCGAGAAATGCCCTAGCGGGTATATCTCCTGGCACGCCACTAAACTTTGTGAGCGACTTTACTTCGCTAAACCGCAACTGATTACCTGTGCACGTCTTCATACCTCTACTGGAAATGCGTTTGCGCTTGGATGTTTGCCTCACTCGTTCTTCTCCGTCACTACTCTCTGCACCGCTCGATGATCCATCGAATTCCAAAGTTGTTCTGTGAGGATGATCAGGTACCCAACCTGTGGCTATAGGATGATTCGTGTCTTCGGCATCCTGGGATGGAGTTCCGGAAATACATCTTTCTTTGATGAAATTTACTTCTTCTCGCAGTACTTTAATATGGTTTTCATGGGCGTTAATTGTTGATTCTAAAACATCCATGGATTCTTGCATTTCTGTGCTCCTTTGTACAACTTTTTCTATTTTCTCTTCGTACTTCTCGAATTTTTCCACCACATGTAGGTTCATCTGATTTAACTGATGTTGCACATGCTCCCATCTGTCTTTATTACATTGATTTAGCTTCACTATTTTTTCGTCAAAGTTCTTGGCTAACTGAGTTAATTTCTGGTCCAATTTTTCTTGAATTTGCTCGGACTGGTTCTTCATTTGCTCAGATTGGCTCTTGATTTGTTCTGACTGATTTCTTATTTGTTGGGCCAAGTCTTTTAGAAGATCAGCCAAATTGTCATTCTGACTCGATTCAGGATATATACTCTGTTCACCAATCATAGTATTACTTTCCGTACTCATGGCCATATTTCTCTTAATTACTTTTCCACTTCGCAATATAGTAATATTAAGGTCGCGTTGAAAGCTTGCCGTTTTTACTAACCTTCGAAACGACACTTATATAACTCCCGTGGTGAGGCACCAATTTTTGTAAGGTCCTGGTTCGTATCTTAAGTTAATCTTCAAAATAATTCAAAGCGTTTAACACTTTCTTAACTGGTTTTTAATATTTGACCATGAGAAGCGTACATAATTAATTTTTCTGCATATACAATAAAATATCTAGACCTTTATACACACACTTATTTAGTCGTCAAGATGTCTACGTACATGTATATTTATTTACGTCGTTGCTATAGTAACAACAGCTCTTATTTTTAGTTACCGATTACACAAATAATATCTCGAAATCTCTATGTCTTTCTTTTCTTTATACATTATACTGCTCACATAATTCGCCTCTGATCCCTTTCTGTAAATAGGCACAGATTGTTAATGTTACATACAACGTTATCGTTGTAAACGGACGCAATATGGAGAGAAACAGTTTAGAGGATTATGAACCAATAGGTCGGCCAACTACAGACCGAACAGAAGGCAAGATCGGAAAAGTTGCAATGATTGTGCACGCTAACCTTTTCCAGCTTGTAGATGACATTGCAGCAACAGTACGGATTAGCCATGGTACGTGTCACAACATTCTGATGGATGACTTGAATATGTTGCACGTCACCCAGCACCGTGTTCCACGCATTCTGTCAAAATATCAACGATCAGAAGTGCTGATGCTGATGGAACGTTCCTGAACCGGACAATAACAGGAGATGAAACATAGTGTCTCCTCTACGATCCACAACTAATGAGACAAGCAGCCACCTGGAAATCGGTATCATCTCCAAAACACAAGACAAGTCAAAAGAGAAAATGATGCTTGAAATATTTTGAGGGTCAGCGTGCATCTGTGTAATTTTCTGTGTGTGTATGGACGTTCACATCGGGTACAGCAACCACGGGTTCTATTGGTTGCCTACATTCTGAGTACCAGTCCACGAATTTATTGACTGTACTAGTATTCTAGCAGAATGAACGCTATCAATTCCATTAGATTGGTAACATTCGTTATACTTGTTAATGCCATAGAAATACTTTTTCTCGAATTTCTTCAAAGACAAGCAGCTGGATTTACCTTCAGATTCGTAATTTTGTGATCCATCAATTCATATTTCTTTTATCTGTGGACAAGATTATAATTAAACAAATATTCAACTTCAACATAATTTTGAGCAATTTCTCATTAAACATACTGAAACATGTGAACAATTTGTCAAGATAAATATTTATTTATATGGTGTATTTCAGATAATATGAAAAAAATCTCATTTTGGACTTCTGTAATAAATTATGATAGTTCGCTGGTACTGCAGACCAGACATATGTATAAACTTTTGACAAACAAGCAAGCACAATTTTACAACAACAATAATAATTCACCTGTGTATGAATAAAGTGACTTACTTTATTATTGTTGTTAAACCTCATAGCCCATATATGTGCTAAATCATAACCAATGTCTATCTGAATCACTCCCGAAGAGACGACGTTATCGTCTGCGGTATAACATATTAAAAAAAAAAAAAAGCAAGCACAAACACATTTCCATAAATTCTTATTACACAAGACATTTCCTATCTGGGAAATAGGTCTCGACCAGGGACGCACCCATAGAGGGGTCACTGGGTCCAGATCCCCTCCCTAAAACTTCCTAACTCTACATACATTTTTACACCTTCTCAATGAAATTATACTTGTTTAACAGGGAAATGATTTATGGAGCATGAAAATTTGATCTTGCACTTCATCTATACTCTTTCTCTTATAAAAACACTTTATTTCTATCATTTTTTCCCTGAAAATATAGGTGAAAGTATTTTACAATTATTTATAGTCCTTTCGGTACAGAATAATTCCCATTCAATATTACATAGGCATAATGGCTTATATTATTGGAAATCCCTCAAAGCTTTGACCCACTCCCAACAAACATTTTTGGGTGCGCGCCTGGTTTCGATACATAAAACTTCGCTGAGTCGGAGAATGAAACTAGGAAATAAATCTGCAAATTCAGTGTAAGACAAACATCTGGTCATCAGTACCGGAACAGGGAATTCGTGAGCCGACGAGGGAAAAAAATAGCGAGTATTATGCAAGTGATGATACTTTACACGCAGTTATCATTGAAATATGAAAATATACTCAACTTTAAAACCATAAGCAATAGTTTTAATAATCTATCTATTAATACATTATTGAGTAACAATAAACAATATATTATATACGCAATGTTACATTTTGTAGTGAAAATATAGTAAGTATCATTTAACATATATATCTGGTTTCTACTGCGAATTCGACTAAAGAAACCTTCTTTATGATGCGAGAACAAGGACTGTGGAAAACGACACACAAAATTAGAAACCAGCAATCATTGTGTACAGGCAAGGAGTGGGACCATAAACTTGGCACACACAGAAATATTGGAAAACCGTCTGAAGTCTAAATGAAATACTAGAGGTCTATGCCGTCGCAGAATTTAACTTAGGAGAGAAATTTCACTTCAGCAAGAAAATATCGTTTTTATTTTGTCTTTTACAGCACGAAACGTTTCAAGGTCATTGTTTCTTAAGAAACGTAAGATGTTTATGACTTTATAAACAATTAGAAAAAGAAAATAGTGTTAGCTCAACCAATGAACTTAACTGTAAGTTGTTTAACTAAAATTAGAGGGTGAATAATTTGTGTTAAACGATTATGTCACTATTTATCATATTGTATCTTGATAAACATTGAAAGCAGAGAATAATCATGGACAATTGTTTTGAAATACACACATACATATATTTTTATATCCAAGTATCTATATGTAATTGTACTTGTATCTACATACAAGTAAGTATCTACATACTTAAAATACAAGTAGATACTTAAGTAGGGTTCATTCAGTATCGTTATAGCCTGTGTCTAAAATAAGTTATTTAGGCCAATAATGAGTTAGTTTCAGACTTCTAACCTGTGTTATGAAGAAGTATGGTAATTATTACACAATGTCTCTGTCCTTCCACCTGCTGACAGGTATCAACAAAAAAGGTTGGAAATAACTAGAAACAGTTTACTTTGGGTTTCAATATTTGACCCTGTAACATTATTTTTAAAAAAATCGTACTTATCATATCAGTTGCTTGACTTAGCAAAACTATTTGTTAGCTCTATGAGACTTGTCTACAAAGTGCTGCCATCTAAAACAATCTCGTTCTATCAGCCAAACACTTTAAGGTGGATCAACACCCGGAAGTCAGCAGGGGCGGATCCAGGGGGAAGGGGCGATCGCTCTGAGGAAACTTTCTTATTTTATATATAAATAAACCCATCCATAAAAAGTTTGGAGCTCTTAAAAGTAGCTCTAAGTAGCAGTATTACTACCGACTGTTCCCCCCAGAAGACCGTCCTGGATCCGCCCCTGGAAGTCAGTACATATTTTAGCTCGCTCCCTTAACTTCTGCGCAATGAAACGTTACACATTATAAATGTCGTACTATAAAATAAAGTTATGTTTCAGCTACAACACAAGACACTGATTCATTTGGTTGTGTCTTCTGATATCGAAAAAGGTAACAAATAAAAGAAAATATTTGATTCCTTTTACAATGAGCACACAAGATGGCACTTGCTGTTAGATCTTACTAGGAGTGCTCAATTTTATGAAATGTTTATTTATATGTGTAAAGTATTTTAAAGTAACGATGTTATTACGAAATAGATATATTGTTTGACCGTTTTTCGTGTTATGTTTCACATTTTATTTAAATATTAATTTAAATAGATTTTGAGAAAAAAATTGCGCAGAATGCCATAATGCGTTGTTGCCAAATTTGTACGTTTAATTCCTGGATTCTAGCATTGCAGTTCGAGAAGCGGAACTTAGCTATGAATTGCGGTAATAGTCGAAAACTAATTTCTTCAGTAAGTATCCAAGCAGAATTCCATGATTACATCCTTTATTATCTGGCACCAATAAGCACTCGACACTACCTGATAACGCCGCACTATTCAAGCAGCGTTTAGCGTAGCACCGAGAACGATTCCATGTCAGAAGGGCCCGGACAAAAGGGCGAGAACAGAAAGGCCCGAGTCAAAACGGCCCCGCGTCAAAAGGGCCCGGGTCAAAATAGCCCCGCGTCAAAAGGGCCCCGGTCAAAAGGGCCCCGCGTCAAAACGGCCCTGCGTCAAAAGGGCCCGGGTCAAAAGGGCCCCGGTCAAAAGTTCCCCGCGTCAAAAGGGACTCCGCGTAAAAAGGGCCCGGGTCAAAAGGGCCCGTGTCAAAAGGGCTTCGGTCAAAAGGGCCCGGGTCAAAAGGGACCCTTTTGACCCGGCATCTTTGGACGCAGGGCCCTTTTGACTCGGGCCCTTATGACCGGGGCCCTTATAACCGGGGCCCTTTTGACGCGGGGCCTTTTTGACTCGGGCCTTTATGTTGCGGGGCCCTTTTGTCTCGGGCCCTTATGACCAGGGCTTTTTTGGCGCGGGGCCCTTTTGACCCGGGCCCTTTTGACGCGGGGCCCTTTTGACTCGGGCCCTTATGACCGGGGCCCTTTTGACGCGGGCCCTTTTGTCGCGGGGCCCTTTTGACCCGGGCCCTTTTTACGCGTGGTCCTTTTGACGTGGGGCCCTTATGACCGGGGCCCTTTTGACCCGGGCCCTTTTGACGCGGGGCCCTTTTGACGTGGGGCCTTTTTGACTCGGGCCCTTCTGACGTGACACCACCGAGAACACCTAGTGATCCACCTTAATAACAAACAAATGAAGATCTAAGTAATTTAATAGTTCCTTCCTTTAAGTCTGTTTTAAATTTATGTTGTATAGTGGTGGCTTATAAAGTGATGAAAATGTAAAAATGAAGTTTGTATGTAATAGAGTATAAATGTACCGTATAATTCATATTCTGATGGTTTAGTTAGTTTTTTGTATTATTTTCTAGTCCCTTTGTATTTCTTTTTTGGATTTGCTTTTTCGTTTGACAATAACCTACTTCTACTCAACAAATAACGAAGTTAGTGGAAAACATACAAACTTCTTTTATTACATAGTTACTTAAGTTTCCCTTAAAACAGGTTTATGACAAGAAAATTGTGAAGTTATAACTTCCATATCTGTCAATTGATTTCAGAGTAAATTGACTTTAAAAAAACAATATCTAATCTCATTACTTATAAGAAATAAGGGTCTTTCATTATAACTTAAAGTGAAATGGAGATAAACGTCCTTTAGAAACAAGAAGAGACCATCCCCAAAGAAAACACATAAAACCACATTACCACTCCATATTGTAAAATTTTCTATCTTTTAGCGTAGAACTAGAAGATGGTACACAGAAGGGTTTGGACTTTCCTATCATCTTTTATTATAAAAGTTTCTTCTTGAATACAAGATATTACAAATTAAATACAAGTTTTTCTAACTATTTGGAGATTTTGTTGGTGAAGTTTAAGGAAGTCTAATGACTCTGCGTCTTAGGGATATTAGATAGGTGCCACTCAATGACCGGACATCTTAGACAGAGGAGTTGGAATTCTCAATAACCGAGCGCCTTAGAGATTTAGAAAAGAATCTCAATGACCATGCGTCTTAGATGTATAGACCCGTCCGTATAGGATGGGAACCTCTCAATAACCAGGCGTCTTACTTGTTAGAGAGTTGGTGGTTTGATCAACCGGGTGAGATAGATGTCTTCTATGGCGTGTTCTCCTGTTTTATCCTAAAATGTCGGCTACCTTCGTTGATCTTCGTCACTTGCCGACTGTTGGAGATGATGGACGACGTCTTTTTCGTGGATGTCGGCTGTAGAGTGTTTACATCTAGCACGTGGTGTAGAAACACATGGCTACATCTAGCATGATGTGAAAACATGTGGAACATTACAATATTCTTGAGAAGCTTAATCGATTACAGGAATTCACTTCTCACTATCTATTGCCGTATTTTGTTCATAGCTATCAACATTAGAACAGAAAATTGTTCATTTCTACCACTTCCGGTAGCTAGATCAACTCCATCAACAAGTAGATCCTAACTTTTGACCATCCTGACCAAAATTGATGGTGATTCATCAAAGTAGCCAAGATTCTTTTGTGTGTCCCGGAGGGATGAAGACACAGACAGATTGGGTAAGGGTAAATATATAAAGATGTTTCGATTCCTAAAAATCTTACTTAACAATTATTAATTATTGCATGATCTTCTGTAGTGCACTTCCATTCATCCCAACTTACGTTGGTCCCATCCTAAAGAAATAATTTGCCCCCGCTAGAAGTCTGCACGGGCAGGAAATTTTTTCCCGGGGCCCGCCCTGGCCCGTAAGTTTATAATATGAGCCCTGACCCGAGTCTAAAATATGTTTTAGAATTTAGGCGCGAGCCCGGCCCGAGCTCGTGCAGACCTCTACCCCTCGCCTTGTTTTACCCTGGAACTACTCGCTGGTGTTTGCCGATCACAGTTCAAACTTATCCTGTTAACTTATGTATTATACCAGACTGATGTACGTACAAGACTTAACGTAAATTCTGTTCTTAGACTCAGATTCCAAAAACATTACTCTTAATATCTATGTTGGCTAAACCCAGTAATTCATTGCAGATATTGTGATGTAAGGCAGCTAGAAGTTACTGGTGGTTAGGATAAGCATTTTGCCTTTTTTAAAATTCTCATGAGCAAATGCATATTTTCAAAGTTTGTTCATATTCTAAGGTATTCACATATTTCTACACATATTACAAAGTTACGAATTATTTTGATATTTTTAACTTTCTGAAACCGTAGTTTCGTGTATATTGGACATACCGTAAGACAGTATTACTTTTACCCTCTGGAATACTCTTTTCTAGTGTTACAAATTGGTACTGTGTGTCAATATAATAATTTCAACAACTGTTGAAACAATTAGGCGTCTGGAAACCCACGATACCTCACTGTACGAGTCACTCAAACTTGTTTAAAAAATATACTTTAAGTTCCGTCTCAGGTAAAACCGTACGAAAGGTTAAAGATAAGTTGTACCTAGGTATAATGTTTAGCTGAAATTCAGGATTTCGAGAAATTCAGGATCAAGTCAATCAACTAGTACATATGAGAACAGTAAATCTTTTTCAAATGAATGTATAGAAGTTTACAGAGATTGTCAGTCACGTCATTTTGATGTTGAAATGTCATTTTCGGCCTATAAACTTAACAGGTAGTAAATGAAACTTGACACCAGAAAATTTGAAAGGAATAATAAAAGTGACCCTTCTAGTAATGTAATACAGTATAGAAATTCATCCTGGACAGTACCCATTGTTAAAATATATTTGTCATGAATATTTCATACGTGCATATTATTTTATTCATAATGCATCTTTTTTACGTTTTTAATACATATTTGCAGCCTTGTATACAGTATTAGTGCTTGTAAATCTGGTTTCTACTGATGATCAATACAGTACACTTACTTTTATATCGAATTGAGCACAAGCGATGTGGTTCATCTTTGCGATCATTCACACTAGAAATTCAGACAGTGGCGGTTCGATCCAGGAGCCGGGGGACCCTGGCCTCCAGTTGTTTAGTGACAAAAGTAATTTAAGCTATTATTTATTTATTTTTGTAAGTTTATAGTAATCTCATGATATACCTACCATAATCTGGATTCTGGCTGGCTCCCAGTTTTCAACTTCTAGATCCGCCTCTGAATTCATATGACTGTTCTAAAAAACAATTGTCTTTCTATTAAGTTCTAAAATTAAGACATATTTTGGCCACAGCGTTTTATTGATTGCTTTCAAAATCTCACGAAAGAAAATCATCCAAGTAGTGTTCAGTGTTTGCCAGACCTTAGTGCTAAGTTCAGTACCAAAAACTAAGTGTGTGTTTGCAGACTTAAAAAACGTCACTGTTGGATAGTATAACAAATGCGTTCCATTATATTATGTAATATTGTTGGCATAATAATGAATGATATTTTAATTCAGCATGGGTTTGTAAGAGCATAGTTTTACATTTGTAATAGAAATTGTCTTTATATAATTTCTACGTTTCGAAAGTTCCTACCACTTTCCTCCTCTTTTCCTTTGTCTTAAAAGTTACTAGAAAGAAGTACCACAAAATGTGGGCTGGAAGTTACTTCTTCGTCTACTTTTAGAATATATATGAGGGGAAGGAGTATTATTAATTAAAACACTTGTTAGGAGAAGATACAAACTTTTGTGTGACCTACTTTGGTTTCTATAAATTCACACTGTTCTGACTTCCCTTCTTCCTTCTCTTCTTCTCATCTTTCATTTTGAAATTTTTTGTTGTTGTCGGGAACAAAAACCAGCTGTTGCACACACTAACACACATTGACTCACACAGGAAATACACAAAGGACATCAACAATTTTGTTGGCAGCGGTGAGAGTTCTACTTTTGTAGAAGATCCCTCAAGAGGAATATTTAATTACATTGGTAAAATAATAATAATAGAAATAAAATAAATGATGAGTTCCGATTTCTCTTTCTTGTTACTTAGTTGCTTGGTTAGATAGTGGAGAACAGTGTTATGAATTGTGGTTTTTATACTTTACCCAGAACATTTTTTTTTTAAAAAAGGTTATTTGTATTCAACTAATCCTATTAACGTTATTCATATTATTCAAAAAGGTGAAAATGAAAACTTTATGAACTATTTATTCATTAAAGAAGACAGATGATTTAATCAAAGTGAATTATTATGAAAGAATTGATGAAGTAAAACGTGGAAGCAAACGGGAGAGCTTAGAGGAAAATCCAACGATACGATGTTTACCACAAAGCCACATGTCCTCAGGGCCGGATTTCCCAATAGGCCCGGTAGGCCCGGGCCTATGGGCGCAAGCTCTCAGGGGGCGCACGTCCGAGAGAAAAAAATTAAAAAAATATCTAGAAATAAAAATAAATTGCCATAACTTAACATATTTTTTGAATTGATTTTAAAAAATCAGCCTAATAAAGCATTATGATTTTGAAGTTCATTGGAACAAATAATTGCTGGTAAAGTTCTTTTGTTAATACATTAACGGTATTTTGTTAAGCCCAGAACCAAGTAAATTAATTCAAAAACTTGCAATGATAAAATTGCATCGTGGAGTGGTGTTTAAGCAATTAACATTTTTTAATAAAGGTTTTTAGGAAGGTAACTTTAACCAGACTAGGGGGCAGAAAAAATTATTGGGCCTAGGGGCGCCAAAATGCTAAATCCGGCCCTGCATGTCCTGTGAGCTAACCTTGGTCCCCTTGGACAAGAAGTGACAGCTTTGCCTCTGAGTCACTTCCTATATTATCCGAGTATTCAAACATGTATTTACTGTACCGTATATACAACAAAAACATGTTAACTCGCGCCTCAAAACAATACAGACTCGATAATATCTCGGTTAGAAACATGTCCTCTGGAGTGTGCGTGCAGTATAGTTTGTTTTTACATCAGTGACACAGTGAATTGTTGTAGTACCGTATTAAGGATTCTCTTTAATGTTAACCATGAAAACGGATCGCTCTGCAGCAGGGGCGAGCCCAGAAATTCTTGTTGGAATTCTGTCTATAACAAGGACAGTCTTTAAGGAGAACCAAGAAGACAGAAGAAAAGTTTAGGAACGAATCTTCGGAAATTGGATATCAACGAGCTAACTAAATTAACTAAACACAGGACAGAACCCACTGTCGGAGCTTATGTTTCTGTTTCGATAAATTGTAGATACACTTTAATCCATAAGGTTAGCTAAGCATTCGATACTCAAAATAGGTCGCTAGTACATGTAGTGAACCAGAAGATAACAAGCGATATAGTTGTATAGAATCTGAGTAGTGAGTATGGATTTCGAGGCTTGTGTGGAATCGGAAATAGTCTTGGGTTTCCAGTAATGTCTGTTGCATACCAAAGCCGAGGTATGTTAACTGAAATGTCATTAGATGAACAAGATAATTTGACACGAGCGGCTCACTTGCCTAATTTAGATATCAGAGAACGGTAGTCACTTTTTCACATAGCTAGGGTTGTTTTGCAACTAAGAGAAAACAAGATGCAGAAAATCATAATACACGAGAGTCAATTGCAATAACATATTCTGACTTTATTCCTCGGATAAGGCAAAGTGAATCTGGGTAGGTAATATAAAACTGTTTTACTATCATTAGTATATTCCTTATGTTACTATTTATCTATAATATGTGCATTCATGTCCAAAATTATTGTCGCATGTCTATAAATATTTTGTTGTAGGAATATAATATGATAACGAATTCGCCCGGTATTTCTTATAATGTTAGTATGTGTATAATCAGCAGAGAGATGCATGTGGCAAATTCCATGTCAAAAGAGCAGCAAATGAAAACAATCAAACGAAAATAAAACTTTCTTGTCCGTTTAGCAACATTTTTTTTTACTCATTCTAATTTTCGTATTTATAATTCTTTTCCTATGAAATTTACCACAAATATACATTTCCCGATTATTCACATAGTATCAGTATTAAAGGTACGATGCAAAATCATTATCAAATTATATTCTTACAAGAAGACAGTTATAGATATGCGACAATCATTTTGGACATGAGTGTACAGTTTTACGAGATCTGAGAGCTACTGTACTCATTGGCGTAACTAGGATATTTTCCTAGCGGGGCCATGGCCTCTTAATTCTGAAAATTATATATATAGGGTGTCCCAGGAGGAAAGGGTAATATTTTGGGAAATGGTAGTATGGGTGATTCTAAGGAAGAAAAGATCATATGAACATAGGCCCTAATGTCAACGGTTTGAGAGCTACAGGTTGTGAACCATTTGTTACTTTATATTCATTATTGCTCATCCTGTAGTTAGTCTACAGAGGTGGTACATAGCGGATTTGAAAGGTGATGAAATGGCCTTTCCAACGAGATGCATTATGTGGCAGTGGCGTCTTTGGAAGAGAAGTTATTGAGGGATATTTTGGAATCAGTATTGCCATCCAATTTCTATAATTAACCTTAACTTTCTCAAATTTCCCTCAATAGCTTCTCTTCCGAAGACAACACTGCCACATGCCACATATCGTTAGAAAGGCCATTTCATCACCTCTCACATCCGCTATGTCTTACCTCTGTAAAATAGTTACGGCGTGAATAATACGCAACAAAGTCAAAAATGGTTCACAAACTATAGCTCTCAAACCGTTGACCTTTGTTCAGATGAACATTTTTGCTTAGAATCACTCATATTACAATTTCCCAAAATATTGCCCCTTCCTCCTGGAACACCCTGTATATATGATTCTGAGTCGCCCTTTCCCACGAACTCATTATAAGCCCTTCAAGTTATTTAGTTCTTCTAACACGAGACTGTCATGTAACAGTTCAGTGAAAATATATTATATCATAAATTTGCTTAAAATGAGATATTTCCTATATTCAGTTGCTACTAAATAACTACCTAAAATCTACTCTAATTATGAAAACTCAATTTTCTATTACTGCTCTACTCGTGCAATTCTGATCGAAAGTACATTATTCGTAAACGTGGACTATCATGTTCTCACAAGGAAGGGACATGAACCTGTCATCCGGACTTTCGAATCAAACCTAGTCCATTAGATAAACATAACAAATATATGTTCATGAACAAAAAATTAGGTGCCATGGACAACGAAGTAAGTCACTGGGGCCCATTAACCCTGTGAGTATAAAGAAAATCATAGACTAGCAATGAAATAGTTACTGTATCATCACTAGTCCAGTCAATAAAGGCAAAAAAAAAGAAAAAAAAAAGGCTCTTGTCGGAACTAATTAGTAACAAGCTGAAACTTTGCCAGTTATTCCAACATCATAAAAGGAGTATTTCCTCAAAAGTCACCAACCCTCCAACTCTTGCTTTCCCCCCCACGGCCCTAAACATACAAATTTGCATACCTACATTAAAATGTTAATAACTCGATTAAGCCAGCTATTATCAATATAATTTTCTAAAGTTAGGTTCCTTACATTATGTTCTTTAAATTATGTCCTTATGTGTTTTTAGCTAAAGTAAGTATGTATGGCGCTATTGAAATAAATTGCTGAAAAAGTAGATTTTTCAATATAAAGTTCAACATTTTTGTAATTATTACTAAAAACCTGATAACGCTACAACAAAATGTTTTATTAGCTTCTTTTATTAGCTTTAGAATGATATGCGTGTTAATAGGTTTATAGGAATGGGAACGATGTCCAGAGAGTTCTTACCAAATGACTGCAGTAATCTTGTCGGGCCGTCTAAGCGCGCGCCATAACTCAACTTTGACACTGTCTACCTTCATGCGTCAGTTTCAGTGGGAGATTTATAAAGCTTGTATGTGCTAATTGATTTTGTGCGGTAAAAATGAGAAGTATTAATTAGTATCTAGTAAAGCTTTTGGTTTGTAATTTGAAATGTAGAATAGTTTGCCTTTAGTATTTTAATTTGTTATCTTTAACTAGAACGTAACACTTTGTTTACATGCTCATAATTAATTTAGATTTTTATGTTTTAAAAAATCTACAGACAAATTTACGTCAGATTTAATTGCAAACTAGCAGTTTTCAAGTCAAAGGCAAGCATTGAAAGGTTTAATCACTACATGATCATTCACAGTCAATTAAAAAAAATAGTATAAAATTTATAATATGTCTGATAAAAACCCAAATGTGTTTCATTTCAAACACTAAACTTCAATTTAAAATGCTCTTTATAACGTTTTGTGATTATACAATATTTAATCATTTTCGAGCTGTCAAAGTTACTATTTCTTTTCGTCAATATCACATACCGTAATTAATAACAGAAAGTAGAAACTAATCTTCCTAATTTTAAACTTTAATTCCTATATCAGTTTGATTAATGAAACTTTACTTAGTATAATATATTACATTGACAAGAGTGTAGTCATTTCATATTGTTCCAAGCTAGCTGAGCAACATTAATAATGGAAAAAGACAATAATTTTGATTTCATTTGTATAATTTGTGGAAATGAACTTAACGTAGACACTGTAGTTGTAAAAATGGTATACATTCTATTCGTGAAGCTAGTGTACAAAGAAAAGGAGATGTACATGAAAAGATACAGAGAAAGAGTATTAAGAAAGTTCAAACTTTAAGAGTACGATTAATTCGGGGGGTAAAATTCTTATTCCAGAAAGTCTTGACATTTTTACATCACAAGTTACAAAATAACAACTTGAAGTGTATCCCAGAAAGCTGAAAGTAAGTGCGTTGTTATAAATCACGCTCTCGTATTTGCTGTAAGACTAGATCGTTTCTGTCACCCATGTAGGCAAGCCATGCTCTAAATCTACATCGATTATACGGTTCAAAACACTTCATAAACATATTTCATCAATGGGAGTGTGAACACCTTACCGTGAAGCCACAATCTACCTAACATCGATCATTAACACTGACTCCCCAGTTAGTTATTCTTTCAGATGGATTTCTCCAAAATGTTTTTGATAATGTTGACGTAAATAGATGAAGTCTTGATAACTAAGGCACTTTTCGTCCTGTGGAAGGGATTCATTGTGATACGTAAGATACTTGAGATAATTCCAGTTGAGTCTTTTATTTACACCAGAACTATTCGAGTGTACTTACATCCAATGGAAAAGAGAAATACAGGTCTTTCTTCAATGGTCATTGAAGACTTAAGTGAACTTCAACAAGTAAGATCTCTTATGGTCCAATCTTCACAATATCTATTTCCCTCAACCTTATATGGCTTGTAGGATTTACAGTCGCAGCCAGAATGGAGTGGATTTATGACTACCATAATGAGAAATTCGAGAAAGTGTCCAACCCATTTATTATAGCTGTATTGCAGCTGATCAAAGCAGAAAATGAAATCAGTTGTAGTGATTGATGGAGGATTTCTTATTTACTATGTTCCTTGTACTTACCGAAATGTTATTCAAAATTGTAGCAACTACACTAAGTGTTCACTGGAGCTCCTCCGTGGCTAAGCGGTTAGCGTACGCGCCTTTGGCGTGAGAGACCCGGGTTCGATTCCCGGCGGGAGCTCATGTGGTTCGGATTCCACGTTAATCAGTAGGTCCACGTCTCATATAGCCTCGCTGCTGCAAGAGACGCTAAACTAAAATCAACTCAACTAAGTGTTCACTGTATTACGACCACCTATCTAATACTTTGTTGATTTGCTCAGAGGATGGCCTGAACACGATGTGGCATGGATTCTGGTAGTTGCTTATATGTTTTCACGGGGATTTGACACCATATATTTCTGATGGTATCTCACAATGAGTCCACATATATTAGTGCGGGAGCCATGGTGCGAAGAGCTCGTACCGCAACATCTCATAATTGTTTTATAGGATTAGATGACTTAAGGGTCCAATTCATACGCTGCAGCTCCGTGAAATGTTCCTTAAGCCAAGCAAGTATAGTCTTGGCTTGGTGGCACCGTGCATTGCGGTCCTGGGAAATGCCGTCTTCGTGTGGATAAAGTGTTGCATTATAGGGTATATGTGATTCTCTAACACCTGCAGAATGTCTCGTTGTGGTCCATACACACCAACGGTCCCAGTCCATGCCAACAGAAGTATCCCCAAGCCATACAGACGCCCGCACAGTACGCACCATGCACGAGGGATTCATAGCTTCGTGCTGTTGGCAACACATGCACACGCCCGTCCGAGAGGAGTAGTAAAAATAGTGATTTACCGGATCAACACACTAATCATCCATGGTCTAATTAGCGTGTTCCTGTGAACGACGAAATCTGTGGTAACGAGTCATGAAGAGTGGGTGACGAGTGTGTAATCTGCTGTGGAACTGCATGCGAGTCAGTGTACGTCATACAGTTGCGTGGGATATGAGTGTTGTGCATCCACCATTGTATTGGTCACGTAATTCCCAGACACTGATGGTTCGTTTGGCTGTCACGAGCTATTTGACGCAACGCTCGCCCCACGTTTTAAACTTACGTACGTCCCCATAGCTACATCTCTTGGAGACCGTTACCCAATTTTCTTCCCACTCCTTGCACACCTTCATTACACAGGAATGGGCGCATCTGACAAGTATTGCTGTCTGGGAATTGATGTACTTATTGCTCGGGTACCCACAATCATGCCCTATTAAAATGAGGATAAATCCTGCCCACCTCCCATTATAACGGTGTGCTATCTGCCAATATGTAGCCTCGAATGTGTTCTTTCTCTACAATACTATCAGTTGGGCTGGTCATAATTATAATCATCTCGGCTGCTGGCCATACTTTCTTACGTGAAGGTCGCAATTCAGTGAACACTCAGTGTATATTGTAAACATATACGGAAGAAATGTCACTGTCATTTTTGACAGTCATCGTGAGGATGGAAAATATTAAAAGAAAGTTTTGATACCAGTACCAAGCTCTAAGATTTTTGAACTTGGGGATCTTCGTCTCGTTTCTCTCAGCTGTGAATAATTTTGCTCCAACCTATATGTAGAAATGTAGGATTAGATTGTTCCGCCATGTACGCACACTGTAATGGACTTTACTGTGATAATTCTCCTGCCTATGACGATGTTATTGACTTCGATGATGACGAGTGTTAACAGTTGTAGCATTTTGTTTTAAGCACATTGGATTCAAGGCTGAATTGAATTTTATCAGTCAAGAAGTGAACACCGATTGTCTAAAATGTGTAGTAATATTGTAGAAAGTAGAATATTTGGTTCTACTTTCTACATTCCATGTGTTTTATGTGGGTGGTCCGTGGCGTTATTATAGTATAAAGTACATTCTTTTGCACTCTTAAGCAGCTACCGATTGATGCCAGTCGAGGACGTGGCGGGTCCATAGCTGATAGATAATGAATCGGCCCTAAGTTAGGAACAATTCTCCGAACTAAACTTCGAATATATTATTGCGAATATATTATTAGCAATAATAGAAGTAAAAAACACATTAATAAAATATAGTAACCATAAATTTGTATATAACAGTTATAAATAAAATATTAACTTATGTGCATAGACTATTAATAATGTATATATAAATATGTATATATTTTAAATCTAAGAGTTATATTTCGTTCCGTTTGTCATATTTTCGTGGTATATTAGAAGGGTAAGAGTGCTGTTACTGGATTCGATTCTCTGAAAATATCTCATTTGTATTGTCAAACAGGATTAAGAAATATTTTTTTCTCCTCGTAATTCTTCT
This sequence comes from Thermobia domestica, assembly GCF_964235325.1. NCBI lineage: Eukaryota > Metazoa > Arthropoda > Insecta > Zygentoma > Lepismatidae > Thermobia > Thermobia domestica. The sequence goes on along the minus strand of NC_137455.1, from coordinate 158,316,323 downwards.
AGATATTGCAACGGAACTTGGCACATAACATTATGTATAGACAATAGTATTTTTCAAGGTAGATTATATTCAGGCATCTGTACCAGGTACCGCTTCAGGGGTCCCAAAACTTCAAAAAAGGGAATTTTGGAGTGAAATTTTCATATTTATCCCAAAACACTTTTCTTTTGTACACTATAAACACATGCGCATAGTATCATTTAAAGTCTTGTTTTATTCTGAAAAGAATGACGTATTGACCATGATATTTGGATGTACAGTACTGTGCTTGGAAACTTATTTTTTATACATATATACTTTTAAATAACTACTATTTTTCTGACCAGAGTATGTATTTTTATTCTTTATTAAAGTTTATTTTAGTACGCAACAGTTTCCATGACGTAACGTTATCTTCTTCAGATATTAATTGGCATCTTATCGTCTGAAGAAGATAACGTTACGTTATGGAAACTGTTAGTATTAAATTAAACTTAATAAAGAATAAAAATACATACTCTAGTCAGAAAAATACTAATTATTTAAAAATAATAATTCCAGAGTCAACATGGAAGAAGTTACATGTACCACTTCTTATTTATATATGAAATTCGGTATTGACAAAGAAATATTTTTCCGTCGTAGCTATTCTAGATATTGCAATAAAACTTGGAACACACATTACATATAGACCATAGTATTTTGTAAAGTAGATAATATTCAGGTACCTGTAACCAGGGTTGCTCCAAAGGGCACTAAATTTTTATAAAAAGGGATTTTTTTGGAGGGAAAGTTTTCTATTTTACCTCGAATTCCCCTTCTTCTGTCTATTATGTAAACATGCACATGATACCATTTGAAAACATGTTTTATTCTGAAGAGAATGACGTATAATCCATGATACTCGGACGAATAGTACTGAAATAGTAGCTACTTAACTGAAAGTCAACATTTTCCTCAAAAATGCAAGAGTCTAAAAGGGTTAAGGGGGGTAAAGAGGAAAGAAGGGGAGGGGTGGGGACTTTTCAGAAAATACTTCTTATATTGTGGTTTAACATTCCTGAAAAATTCAGTTTGTTACTAATTAGTCCCGACACAAAACCTTTATTGACTGGACTACACTGTTCACTGGAGAGTCATGGTTAATTGGAGAGTTAATGGGCTCCAGGGAGTTACTTCGTTGTCTATGGCACCTAATTTTTTGTGCATGAACATATCTTTGTTATGTTTATCGAATGGATTAGGTTTGATTCAGAAGTTCGGATAACAGGTTCATGTCCCTTCCTTGTCAATTTACTCTTACATCTAATAGAAACACAGATAAATATACGAGCAATGACATAATTTAAAATTATAACTTTTTAAAAATCAGACATGGCCTAATATTAATCATTTCTATATTTAAAGTAAAGTGTAAAATCTTTTCATTTTACGTTTTACAACAAATAATTGTCGTTTACTAGAGGTTCAGCTTAATTACACAAATCATTGCGAACAAACAAATACAATCATTTTTTATACACAAAACGTTTTTCTAGAAGAAATGATAATGGTAAATAAAACTATCCAATCGGAGAAATATAGTTGGCTAACATCAAGTACAAGTTAAACATTAAAAAAAAATGCAATTACAAGAGAAGCAGGTCACCAATACGGGAGGAGAAGCCTTGTAGACGGACTTGAGGGATAGCAATAGTAGACTAATCAAATTAAATTTGTAGTGAAAACATCTCGTTTATCCAATGCAACATCTCTAAGATTGGTAGTAAGTATAGTTAAGTTACAATACACTAAAATTTACATTACATCCAGGCATCAGACCATATTTAAAAAAATCGAAGGGCGGTCGAGTTACACTATTACATGTCGAATGCAAACATCACTAAAACTGTTATTCGTGAATTGAGGTAAAACAATAACATTATTTTCGTCCAGTAGAAAAATTCTGGGGAGGGCCAGCTTTGCTTCTAGGGGGGCCTCCCTGGCTCCCTCTAGTTCCACCTATGACTGTACTTCATACTTCTTCTTAAACATGTTCTTCAGATTTTCTAAACTCCATTGCTTTCCAATATTTGTTTTTAAGGGAAGTCGGCAAACATACTGAAAAGAAAATGGAATTTTACTGAAACATTTTGACGCAATTTTCCGTTATTGTATTTTGTTCACGTCTTCAAAGATTTTTCTTTTGTACTCTGCTTAGTTTGCGTTTTATGTGGCATTTATATTGTTGTACTTTGTTTATGTGTCTTAACGAAATTTTTGTTGTGCTGTGCTTTATCTGTTTTAAGATTATTTTTTTTTAAAAGATTTTGTTTCTCTGTTTATTCTATTTTGGGACTATGAAGAAAGTTTAAACATGATTTAATTTTCTTGTATCCCTTAAAGAAAATATAGTAAAAGATGTAGTCTACCTGACTGAACGTCCTTCTTCGCCAATTTTGAATTTAAATTCTACAAATATTAATTAGCATTTGACGATTAAAAATATATCCAAAGATTCGATTTCTTATCGAGCTGAATAAAATTATATGATTTAGTATAAATTTCCATGCGTGGTTTTTGAGAAAATCAACATTTTTTTTAGTAAACCTAAAAATTGGAGCTGTGTAATAACCATATCACCTATTAAAATAAAACTAATCCTGACGTATATCCTCCTCAAGGTTTTCATTAATTACGATCAGTGGTCTGCTATCGGACTCAATCCCCCCCGAAATAAATTTGTTATATGCACAACTTCATTAAAATTTATCGGGACCCAAAAACAAAAACAATAAATAAATAAATAAATAAACATAAGTGCTTATTCACGTGTTGTGGATAGCCTAACAACAAAATCCTAAATACGCCACTGATTACGATAATAACATGATGTAAGTACCCAGTATGCTTAATGAAATAAAGCTAAAAGTGATGATTAACTCTGAAACTTTGATTGATTTGAAGTTGTGTTCTTTCAGGAATGTAAGTTTAAACAAGCACTAATAACCAATAGATGGTACCACGTTCTCTCTATCTTTCCAATGTATTTTGTATGGAGTGACTAAATTCAAAATTATTAAATTAATTCAAGAGATCAACATTCAAACATTGTCCAAAAGCAAATTGAATTATTAATCAAAAAGTAATCACCGCGGTTTATTATTATTTATTTATTTACACACATTTCTGGGCATTAACGGCACCTATGGACTTAAGACGTCACGTATAAGGAATGACGTCCCTCCGCGAACCCACTATCCGGGGAAAGAAAGTATGTTAGATACTATCCTGGTGTGAATGAGAAAAACCCAGGAAAACCTCATTCAGAGTAGTATGCTTAAAAAAAGCTGTTAAACTTTTTCGATCGAGTATTCCCACCGAGAATCGAACCCGGGACCGATTGCACTAAAGACGAGAGGGTTAGCGATTACACTATGCTGGTCCACCCGTGCGGTTTAAAAATATGTAAGTTACATATACTATATTACTAGCCTTCGGCCAACTGGGAACTTCGCCCGCAGATATCACTCATTTACTCGGCCTACGGCCTCGCACTTCCCATGTCACTAACACATCTCTAATTTTAAGGGATTTCGATATATGGCCATCTTATTATAACAATTACACCCACCCATTCTTTTCCCGGCTTCCCTTCTAAGGAAAACATCTAAAAACGATGAAGTACGTCCTTCATTACTTTAAATGAAAAGCTTAAAGACCAAATTTTATGACTCTCCAGATAATGCAATCCAGTTATAACAATTGTAACCAACCATTTTTCTTCCCTTCTAGGATATATACGATAGAAGGTTTATCTAATTATTTTAAATGAGAAGTCCATAGGCCAAATTTCATACCTCTAACGTTCAGAGATTCCGAGAAATGGATATTTTAAGATAACAATTTCCACTCCTCTTTTCTCCTTTCTCCGGCAAATTTCGGAAAATCCTTTCTTAATGGGACTTTGCATCACAAATCCTACGTCTTGTCCTACTTTCAAGTTTTTAACTTACGCGGTTTGGCCTGGCCGTTGATCAATCATTAAGTTAGTCAGTCATGTCAGTGAGAACTTCTTTTCTAAATAGAAGCTGAGAGAGTTTCATTAATAGAAACAAGTTTCTAAAAAGTAAAATTAAATGCTCCCTACAAAGTATAAAAGAAAATAATTAACCTTTGCAGGACGAACGGCTCAACCCTTGAGCCAGTAATTCAAACCTCTCTAGCTCAGCTCCCAATTAACCTACAGATATGATTTTGGTATGTATCTCTTCAGAAAGGACTGAACTTTCTAATCCTGTGTATATCATTCATGTAATGGTTCCCGCTGTGAAGGGGTAGGGGGGCAAAGTTGGGTGTTTATAGTTTTCCCTTCAGAATTTGGGGGGAGATACCCCCCTGATAGAGCTACAAGGATAAAAAGTGGCATACATAGAGACAAATGAACATACTAACTAGCCATACCCAGTCCATGACTTTTGGGCTTGAGAGGGGTGAATATTAGGGGTATTGAATTTACCCTTTTTCTTATTATATTTTCTTATAAAGACAAAAAAATATATTTCAAATTTGAGGAACTCTGGCAACATTGTTATTCATCGTACGCAAGAAAAAAAAATCTCACATTTACGACAGATATTTGGGACAATGATACACAAAAGTCAAACCCATCGGTTGAATACAAATGGAAAAAGAAATTCAGAACCCCACACCTACGTGACACATCCTGTATATTATTCAATATCCACTGTAATGTACTCTAACGTTGACAGTCCTAGCGACATTATCACAGACACACAAACCATACCTCGTTGAAAACCTTATAGATCAGCCATTCCAACAATGTAACTTTTGTGTGTCTCGGGCCAAACCAGTAAAAGAAGAAGACGAAAGTCAAAATTTTGGGTGGAAAATCACATTTTTCGAAATTTGTCGGTCTATGGCAACGCTGTTATTTTTCGTACGCAAGGAAAAAAAATCTCACATTTACGCCAGACATTGGGAACAACGATATAAAAAAATGAATGGTGTAAGTGCAATAGGAGTGAAGAAAAAAATTCGGAACCTCGAACATAAGTGAATCATCCCGTATTTTTTCGATAGATTGTGGTATACGCTAATATCTGCAGACTTGGCCACGCTCCTAATTGTCACAAGCATATCAGCTATACCTCGTTGGAAAACTTATGGAACAAACATTCCAACAAGGTAAATTTTGTGTGTTTCAGGCCAAACCAGTAAAAGAAGAAGACGACGAAAGTCAAAATTTTGGGGGGAAATTAAAATTTTTCGAAATTTGTCGGACTATGGCAACACTGTTATTTGTCTACGCAAGGAAAATAATTCTCACATTTGCGCCAGAAATTGGAATCAACGATGTAGAAAAATGAAGGGTTTAGGTGGAATAGGAGTGAAGAAAAAAATTCGGAACGCCGACCCTACGTGAATCATCCTGTATGTTTTCGAGAGATTGTGATATAAGCTAACATTGGCAGACGTGGCCACGCTCCTAATTGTCAAAAACATATCAGCTATACCTCGTTGGAAAGCTTATAGAACAGACATTCCAACAAGATAACTTATTGAACAGACAGACATACACAGAGAGAGAAAGAGAGAGAGAGCGAAAGGAAAACAGTTATCACCTCAGAACGTACCGTTCTATTTTTAGCCTGGTCAAAGTCAGCTGTAGCTATCAGTTGAACCTAAGGGTCGTAAATATGCATTTCTTTCAACTCCCTACTTTGACAAGTTATTTAGTTTAGAAAAAAATCTTCCTGACGAAGCAAAAGGAAAGAAAAGCAATGATCTTGCGACGAACAATGTTAGGCGAACCAATGCGAGTTTATTCTCTGCCGTTAGTAAGAGTGCATTCCTACTGCACTTACACGGTTTATTTTTTGCACAATTATTCACAATAACGGGGGTAAATGTAAGAATTGTTTTTCTTGCATACGACAAACAACAATGTTGCCATAGTTCGACAAATTTCGAAAAACTTGATTTTCCACCCAAAATTTTCATTTTTGTCTTCTTTTTCTTTTACTAGTTTGGCCCGACAGACACGAAAGTTATCTTGTTGGAATGTCTGTTCCATAAGCTTTCCAACGAGGTACAGCTAATATGTTTGTGACAATTAGGAGCGTGGCCAAGCCTGCCGATATTAGCGTATACCACAATCTATCGAAAAAAAATACAGGATGATCCACGCAGATTCGGTGCTCTCCATTTCTATTGCGCCTACACCATTCATTTTTTTAAATCATTGTCCCCAATGTCTGGCATAAATGTGAGATTATTTTTTCTTGCGTACGAGAAATAACAGCGTTGCCATAGTACAACAAATTTTTAAAAAATGGATTTTCCAACCAAAATTTTGATTTTCGTCTTCTTCTTCTTTTACTAATTTAGCCCAAGAGACACGAAACTTGCCTTGTTGGAATGTGTGTGTTATAAGAATTCCAACGAGGTATAGCTGATATGTTTGTGACAATTAGGAGCGTGGCCAAGCCTGCCAATGTTACCGTATACCACAATCTCTCGAACAAAATACAGGATGATTCACGTAGGTTCGGGGTTTCGAATTTTTTCCTCCATTCCTATTGTACGTAAACCCTTCATTTTTTAATATCATTGTTCCCAATGTCTGGCGTAAATGTGAGATTTTTTTTCCTTGCGTACGACAAATACCAGTGTTGCCATAGTCGGACAAATTTGGAAAAAATAGATTTTTCGCAAAAATTTGACTTTCGTCTTCTTCTTCTTTTACTAGTTTGGTCCGAGAGACACGAAAGTTACCCTGTTGAAATGGGTATCTCATAAGGTTTCCAACGAGGTATAGCTGATATGCTTGTGACAATTAGGGGCATCACCAGACTTGCCAATGTTAGCGTATACCACAATCTATCGAAAAAATACAGGATGATTCACGTAGGCTCGGTGTTCAGAATTTTTCCCTCCATTCCTATTGAATCTAAACCCTTCATTTTTTGATATCATTGTTTCCAGTGTCTGGCGTAAATTTGAGATTTTTTTGCTTGCGTACGGTATATATCAGCGTTGCCACAGTCTGACAAAATCTGAAGAATTGTATTTTTGAAAAAAAAAAATGATTTTCGTCTTCTCCTTCTTTTACTAATTTGGTCCGAGAGACACGAAAGTTACTTTGCTGAAATGTCTGTTCTATAAGGTTTCGAACGAGATATGGTTTGTTTATATGTGACATTTAGGGGCGTCACCAAGCCTGCCAACGTAAGGGTAGACGAAAATTTCTCGGGAAAATAGGAACAGGATGATTCACCTAGATTCTATCTTCCGATTTTTTTACCTAGCTATTGTACCTTTCCCCTTCATTTTTTGGTATAATTATTATCAATGTCTGGCCTACAGGTCAGAATATTTTTTCTAGCGTACGACTAGAAACAGTGTTGCCAGACTCTCACAAATTTCGAAAAAAATTTTCACTTTTTCTCTTTCTTCTTCTTCTTCTTCTTCTTCTACGGGTTGGGTACGATAGCCTCAAAGGTTATCTTACTAGAATCTTTGTTTCATAAGCTTTCCAACAAGGTATAATTCATACCCATGGAAGAATTAGGAGGGGTGCTAGGGCCGCCAAAGTAAAGGTCTACGATTTTCTAGAAACCCCTGCCCGTCCTGGAAAGGTTAAGAAGTGCACGAATTGTGATATGATTAGTGACTCAATTTGTATTTGGGCAATGTTTAATATATTATTTCTTGAATTTGATTGAGGTTTTTCGAATATTGACGCTCCATGCTGGATATATTGGAAAGTTAAGGGAAATGTGTTACCATTTATTAGAGATAGTTGAGCCTCTATGCTTCCCATAAATATTACTCCACTTAGTAGCACCACTAATATATTTTGTAAATACTAAACTACTGTACTTGCAGTATTACACAGAGAAAGTGTTTGTGACTTTGATAATCCCTGGGGGAAAATGCGAGAAAATGGTGGCAGGACTAAGAAAACGTCCTGAAGACAGTGTATGTAGAATGCACATCACACACATAGACGAAGGAAGGGGAGAAATTCCAAGAATCTCACTTTCCAAATCCTTGCATCCTTGCGTGCAGTCTTGTGTACTTTACATACGACGACAAATCCAATCTGAAGTCCCTTACCACATGACTTGGAATCCAATCTTTGTCCTCTCTCTGAAAAAAAAAAAAAAAAAATGGAAACTGTGTCGTACAGGGAAGGAACAGTCAGCATCCACGATGTGTGTCACTGAGACTCCAAACGTGTTCTTTTTTTCTTTCTGTCTTCCTCTTCTCGAAAAGGATGTTATACGTATATATAAGCATAATCGATCTGATTTTATGGTTTTCAGATATTCTAGCCACGTTTTCTTTACACTTCCGACTAGGCAGGTGGCCAAAGCACAGAATCTACCCACTTTTGGTACTTCTTCCGTTTGGTTGCGAGCCAAAACTAGAGAGGTCGAATATGAATTTCCCCCAACGAGGAAGAAGAAGAACTGTCAAATGAAACACTTTAATATTGTTGAGGTTGTTACACAAGAGAAATAGTGGGAGAAAAAGAAAAAAAACTAGGAAAATGTTACTATTACTCTACTGTATAGCAATAGAGTGTGTTTTTCTGGTATAGCTAACGGAGTACAACTCAAGAGGGAAGACTTTCGCGGTGGTGGTGGTTTGCGGGTGATAATTTTCATAGAACCGCTTTTGCAGTCAACGAGTGGAATTCATAATAAGGGGAAAGGAGGAAAGTTAAGTTGGTTTTACTTTAAGAACGCCGCCGCTAGAATTAACTGTAGCCAGGAATTGCCTCGTGGAAGCAATTGCCTCGAAAACGGTACAAAAACATCGGATAGAAGAAAATAATAATAATAATAATACCGGTTGTAGCTGTAATAAGAGGGAAGAGATAGAGAAAAAAGGACATGAGAAATGAGAAGACGTAAGTAGGAATGAATTTATGGAAAAAGAAAACGAAAAGAAAATAAAAGCAGAGAACGAGAAAGCCAAATATAATGAGAACATTTTCAAGAATATTATCTATTTTCAAGGAACTTTTTAGTCTATTTTGTTACTACGGTTCTATTATTTACGTAATTTTGCATATTTTTGTGAATTTATGATATAATTTATATTATATTAAGTATATTACAAAACATAAACAGAGTATAAACTTGTCATAGTTTATTCTTAGTAACACTTATTTACTGTGTTCCATACGTATATTATAGTAATTTTCACTTACTCACATAACTTTATTTGCTTTTATTGATATTCATAGTATGTGTAGGAAATTTAAATGTTCATTAAAATAGTCAATAAATTTCTTTTTCTTCCTTCTTCAGAGACAGGTCACTTCTCAGTTGTGTATGCAACTAAAGGCTTCACGTTGCATGACGTTTCGGCCTTATTTACTATCCCAAGATATCCCAACTACTCATTTTTAAGATACTTGATGAACCTCAAAGCCATATTAGAATGAAGGTGGAACAAAAAAATTTATTTGAACCCTTTGGGATCGAGTCCTGGCTGAATGGAATTCAAGATGTCTTACTGACTGCGCTGCCGTGACTCTTAAGGGTTCATTATCCTTGATTTGCTAGAGACATTCAACATATGGGTGCACTACAATAGGGTGGTTTACGCAGCATTCAGTATGGACAAGCTAACAGGAAATGTGTTGTCAACCTCCACTATGCCTCGTCGATATCGAAAGATGCTATATAAACCAACAATTCTAGGTCGGCCCACGGAAAACTGCTTTCTTATACTACAATATTGGTGCACATGTAGGGCATACTGCAGAGAAAGTGATGAATGTGTGAAAGTAATGAACAGAAGAGAACCCTATTCAGAAATTATTGGCCTACAACATGATAAAACCAGGAGACAATATACATCTTGACAGTATGGTCATGATGGACCGTAGAACATCATCCACAGTTAGCTCACAAATGGAGCACTGTAACAAGTGCGAACTTGTAGACATCGATGTCTGCTGAACGCTGGGCTAGTGGCATGCATGCCTTTTCGTCGGTGTATATTAAGTCAGAATTACAAACTCAAAGGTTTACAACGGACACAAGAATAACATCGCAGGACGAGTTCAACTTCAACCTCTTCTATAGCATATGTGTTATGCCCTATCCTGGCAAACATAATTTATCTGCGTGCATTGTCCAGCGTTTCAGCAGTCGTATACCAAGTGTGGTTATAAAGATCGCTATTAGATACATCACGGAATCTCAGATACTATTCATTGAAGACAACTTTACTAGCGATCAGTAAAGTTGAAAGGGTCATTTTCAGGGCCGTAACTTGTAGGGGAACAAGGGGAAACTGCCCTCCGAGAGAAGCTCCCCGTCTTACGAGGGGGTTCTACTTTAAGAAAAAATTTCCTACTCCATATACTATACGAGAAACTATAAATGAAGCATCAAACAGTTTCAACACAAACAAAACAACACACAAAGGGTAAATAAAACAATAATGAGTCGTGGGCCCATTTCAGTAAAAAATGTCTACTATTACGGGCCCTAAAATAATATTTATTCGTATGGCTTTGAGTTTTGTCAATACTATTCCATTAATTGTCATGTTTCGAACGGACCCAGTGGCATAACTAACAGCTCAGCAGACCTTGCCGTGCAGGAGGGCCCACAAGCTACGGGGGCCCATAAAGAGTAAGAGTAAGATGGGAACAGAGGGCCCAAGAATTAGAAAATTCTTAGTAACTTTTTCTAGGGGGCCCAAATACGCGTATTAATGCCTGCCCCCAGAAAAAAACTAAGTTACGGCGCTGGCCATTTCCTTCCTTCATACAAACCGGCCATATACATTTTGGAATGCTCAAGAATTATTTGAGAAACGATGGATATCACTGTTTTCCTGACTTGAACTCTTACCTGACATGTCTCCCATCGAATATATGTTGAATATAGTTTTTCTGCACTCTGTCCTCCATCAAAGTGTCGATATATTTTGAATTCATATATAAGCAGCGTAACAGATGATTCCTCAGGAACTACCAAATACCTGTTTGATTCGATATATTGATTCTGATCACAGCACTCACGCAATGCTGATTTATTTAGGTCAGAGGTGTTCTCAAATTTGGATGTTGGATAGTAGCGCAACGAATCTGTGCTATAAATTCTCTTTCACTTATGCGTTACGCATATCTTATATGGTGCAACAATTTTCACAACTAGCAGTGTATTCAAGTTTCATCAAAAGTGATCATAGAAATTATCAATTTTCATTTATTCTTAATAAATCTCAGAAGTTCTAAATATAGTTCGTTTCTAGTGACGTTCTATTTTCTTATCTGAAATTTTTAGAAACTTTCCGAAACCTTTTATCGTGTTAAATGTGCCGAGTAATCTCACTGTTCAAATGAACTTCTTTAGATACAAATCGAAAGCACGAGTTTTATTTTCTCCAATACTATATTTAAATATTTTCATTGGTAAGTGCTGTGCATGAGTACGAGGTTCTAGGACAGGGGTGGGGAACCTTATTTGTTTTAAAGGTCACATTAATAATACTCATGTTCCAAGAAAATCGCGCATCATAGTTTCGAATAGACCTTATTTTTGTGGTTATTTTACTGCAACTAGTTACATTAATGATGTACTTGAAAATATATAAAACTATGTTATATAACACTATGTTTTTTGATATATGTAACTTCAGAATTATATTTCTCATATATTTAATAGTTCTTATATAATTTAGCATTTTTCATAACAGGCTCAGAACGTTGAGCTTTATGAATGAAGGCCACAGGTTCCCCACATCTGGTCAAGATGAGCGCAACTTTCCCGTTTTCTCTCTTCCTTCTGAAAATCGTTTGTGTAATTCTGTTGGAAAAATCTTGGTTGGAAAAACGTGTACGCGAGAAGTGGACACTTCAGCATAAGCCTCAGTGAAGATGAAGTTTCGGTCGCGAATTAATCAGTTTCACAAGAGGAATGATGTTCACTCCAAAATTTTACGACCGAAAGAAAACATCTACATTTGAACAAGCGTCCCCGTTGTACTGAGCAAAGCGATGGAGATTTGTTTTGCATCGTGGTGGACAGATTGGAATATGTACTACGCTACATGTGTTTGTCTCATCCCTCCAATTTTTGCTGCCGATAGTATAGTATTCATTAGTTTCGTTTGTGTGTGTGTGTGTGTGTGTGTTACTTGTACTCCATATGTGTACGTAAATCAAGTTAATTAGGTTTTCAGATTCTGTAACTACAGTTGAACATCAATATCTCGAAGTGATTTGTGAAATTCATAATGCTTTGAGTTATAGAAAATTTGAGATATAGAAAGCAGGAGTCTTATCTAATAATTCCTAATTTTCACTACAGTAACTAAAACAGTCGTAAACATAGTAATACTTATGATTTACTACAACTGTTAACACCGTTATGGCTAATACTATACTACTAGTAATACTAGTATTATTAATAATAGCGCAAACAATATTGGTCATTGTGTACAATAATTACTTGCGTACAACCACTAATATTTTAATTTTGAAAATTAATTTTAATACGTACAAAAAATTACCCGTTATTTTATTTATTTATTTAGAACAAATTCCCAGATACAGCATAACTTTGCCATTTTACACAGGGGAAAGTTAACAAAAGAAAGAATAAAAAGAGGACAACAACAACAACAACAACAACAACATTGAACAGTGTCAAAAAAGAGTGTAAAAGTAATATCATTCCGTCAAAACTCGTTTAATTGCTCTATCAAACACCAGGTAGCTCGAAAAAATGTCCACATCAGTTATTGATTAACCATGGAATAAAAATAAAACCGTATTGGCACCTGAAGTTTACACTCCTTGGATAAAATTTGCACTTCTTTGTAGTCTTTGCTCTAGTACAACTATTCTCTTCCTTTCTCCTTTTAAGGAACACTCAAAAGTCGTGATATAATAGTATTATTTGCATATCGTTTCTTTGCCTAGTTTGTGATTGACTCTTTTCCTAAACCTTATATTTCATTTCACTACTACACGGAGATCAGAGATTTCTCCTGGGACAACTCTCCAATTGTTCTCAACAAGGGTTAGCAGTATTGATACAGTATTACTTTAACGCTTTTTGTATCGAAATTTACTATTCGTCTGAAAACATCACTGCTTGGTTACAGATGTACGCTTAACGTTCTAAACATTAAGTTTTCTTGGAGATAACGAAGAAATTTTTTTTTTTAAGCCTTAAGAATTATCCAATTTTCTTTATTAAACATGACAAGTGGTTTCCTTGAGACTCAAAGATAATATGATTTTAATGAAATATGACATGCACTTTCTTTCAGAAATAAGAATCATACGATTTCCATGACACATGAAGTGTGGTTTCCTTATGGTTAAAGAATTATCAGATTTTCATGAATCAGTTAAAGATTTTCCTTGAGATTCAAGAATCAGACAATTCTCATGAAACAGTGGGATGCGTTTTACCAGAGCTACTTTTTTTTTTTTTAATCAACTTCCGCTAAGTCACTACAGGAGGACCACGTGAGATGACGAAGCGGAGACAAGATGAAACTGCTCATAGAACATCGTCCAATCCCCACTTTCAACAAACAAACTCTATTATTTAATTGTTAAGTTTTACGTTCCACAATTGACGGTCAGGCTAAAGGAAACGGTGATGAGAAATGAATGAAATGGTGGAATGAAGAAAGTGGGAGCATACGGGAGAAAACAGGGGGAACCTACGTACACGGTGTTTTTCCATTACAAAGGTCACTTGGCGTGAGCTGGGATCGAACTAAGGACCTCATGGACTAGTGGTGAACGCTCTACCACTGAACAACCGCGGTCTCCTGCTGTGTAATCGTATGGAGTAGCGAGCTTTGAGAACATATTGAGTGTAATCGAAACGCAAGCCAAGTGTAATTCGATTTCTCCAGTCGTTGGTCTTGAAATTTAATGAAACTAAGCAGACAGTTCAAAAATCATAATCTATGCTTTTCGAAATAGGATGATTCATATTTTGAGCAAGATTGTCTGTCGCCATAGTTTTCCATTCTTGGCCACCCTTATCGTATGCATCGGTAACTCTTTCTTTAAGCTCTCTACAGCAGTCGAACACACAGCTACTGTAATCATTACTTATTGCTTAGGATGAACTGCAACAATACTATACCATTCCACCTGAGCAACCGAATCATATCATGTGGTTCATAGTTGGCGGACATTTTGACTGTACCCGATATGTTCTTTTATCTCGCTAATCTAGAATGATTGAAGGGAAGAGTCTGTTAATCGATAGGAAGATGAAGGGGTGATGCCCAATGAACAGTTTTGTCGTATCCTTGTTCCCTCATGTCTTGTGGTTTTTCTCTTGTGACTTAACAGAGGTTAAAAACAGTTCTTGTATTTAAGGCTTAAGTTCTTGTATTTGATAACAAGGCGTGTTTTTTCTTTGAAACAGTAATCTTTCCATTTCTGGAAGCCTGGTATGTTTCCTTTAGGGCTAAAAAAATAGACTTTTACGACAAACGGCCTTTGCGACTTGAAAATAATATAAGTTTCATTAAATGTGGTTTTTGTGGTCTTTAAGACTCGAGAGACATCCCAAATACTTGGAATTGACATCGGACTAGAACAAAGGGCGAATTTACATCCAAACTTAAAATAAACAAAGATAAAATCCACAGTAACATTTGCGAAGATTTCCGATTTTCAAGAAACTGATCTGATTTTTTTCTTAAGAATTTGTTTTATTGCCCAATGTTGAAATTAGAGAAGAACAAAGATGATAACCCAACTTGAAAGCTAATTTCCGCTCAATTCTATCGTGACGTCCCTACTATGTATTAATAGAAGATAGAATTGTTCTTAATTAACAACTGATATGTGCAAATGCACAAAAGTAGATGTAATAACATAAGTTCATACAGTGAAATGTTCTTATAGAAAGCAAAAAAGAACATTAACAATTGTCGTAAATAAATGTTTTGAGTTCAGTGACTTCAATTAAGTAAAGAAAAGAATATTATTACTATTTCTTAACATCTATGAAATTATTAAAGTACACATTGGGGACGAATAAATTGTTTCTTTTATTTAATACCCAGATAGATTTCTTGTGTTAACTCATGTGGTTCAGATCCCATGTTAAGCTGTAGATCCATCGCTGGTGAAAGGAACGTTGAACTCAATTTTAATCAACTAATCTTTTATTTGATTAGGACTTCGGCAAAACTTTAATTTGTTGTATATAACAACCTTAATATTATTTTATTAGGATATCGGTAATATTTTAATTGTTATATTTACCAAATTCAACTTTTTAATTTGTTTATATAGCAAACTATAATTTTATTTCATCAGAACATCAGTAATATTTTGATTAGTTATAATTAGCAAACTAATTTTATTTGATTATGACTTCGGCAAAATTTTAATTTGCTGTATACAGGGTGGCCCAAAAGTAGGTATACGGACTGCATCGATCAAGTATGACATTTTAATTTATTAAGATAATCAATTATTTGCTTTGGTTTGTTCTGAGCTTAAGGTATAAGTGAAAATAAATTAAGAACAGATAAGAAGAAACTAAGTCAATAACTGTGTGGATAACAATAAATAAATGATTTAAAATGTCATGACCGATCAGTACGGGACTGTATACCTACTTTTGAGCCACTCTGTATAGCAGACAGTAAGTTTATTTGATTAGGACATGAGTAGTATAGTATTTAGGATTTGTTGTGTTTAGCAAAATGTAAGTTTATCTGATCCATCAATATTTTGATTTGTTGTATTTAGATAGATGTAATGTTAAAATACATCTTAAAATGACTTCACACATTGTTTTCTCAAATGGGATCTTGAAGAAGCTTTATTTATTCTCTCGACCTTACCAAAATGCGCATTTTATTCGGTAAATAAGCATAATGAGCTACTCCTAAACGTCTTCCGAGATCTGAGTGGTTAATGCATTCTACAAAAATATCCCGAATACTCAAGTGCACGATACAGTCTCTGCAATGTAGACAGTAGATATGTAATGCACCTGCTCCCATAGTAAGTGTTACATAATTAGATTAAGCTATTTTCTTATAGAAGGTTCGGTGTACAGATGGAGAATTTCCCACAGCGAAATTATTATCTTCGTAATATACATACAAAATTGATGAATGGTCAAGCTGCGCATGAGATTACGTTAGATATTAACTAGATTATGCATTAACTAGACTTGCTAACATATAATCGAGGTCAATTCTAACAATTTTTCAACAACCTTTAATAAAATTATATATGTCACTTAAAATGTATTTCCTTACATCTTATTACCTTCAAATATTCATTCTTCACATCTCATTCATCATAGTTTATATATTTGTTATCTTAAAAACCTTCATATTTAATTATATTATTAATATTAGTTTCCGTTGATGGCTTCTTTCAAGAAGCTAGAATTAAATGCTCGATATAACCATAATCAAACTATAAATTAATTATTGTTTATTATTTTCTTGAAAACTGCATATTGTAGATAAAGGATAATGTCAGAATTACGGCATTTTGATCTAATTCTAATTATTAAAATTCATAATCATATTACATATACGTCATCGAGTACAGAAACTGAAATCTTTCTTCTTGATATTTGTTAATCTCATCTATTGTAGTAATTTTTAAATACCAAATACGGATACAGTTGGATTTTAGCATTTGACATGTTGATCCGCGGCCCTGTTTAATTTACAGCTTCATATTTCTAAACTAATTTACTAATCAGAAACACAACTTATGTTTTTAAATGTTTACCAAACTATAAGAACTATTTCTAAATCAATTCGGTTGTTTATATTTTCGATTCGTAAAAGTTTCTTTAGTTTTTAATCTTAATACCACAAGATGCGGATCAAACACCCCACCGCCACAGTTCTAAAATTTTATGTAATGCGCTGCAGGACAGCTTTATAGTAGCGGTGCAACTGCTCACTCCACAGTATTGTGGTTTAGATGGTAGATATGATGAAAAACTTTTAACAACTGTTTGTTGCTGTCACATGTTTGTCTACGTAGACGCGAAATAGATTGTATTCGAGGTCCTCTTAATTCATGACGGCACAACAACAAGTCGTTTAATTTCTTAGGTTTCACAGTTGGATTAAGTTAGTTCATTTGTGGGCTCGGTTATGCGACGGAAGAAGTTGAACATGCCCTAGCACGAACTGAGCCAAAGTTTGGCCCTGCAAGACCCAATACTTCTATGACGTGGGAAACATCAGGATACATAAGATTGAACAGTTCACGTATAACATGTGAGATAACATCTGGGAATCAAAACACAGCGTAGCTTGGCGAAACTGAGAACATGTTACTGAAACTTTAATTGGATAGATGTGTCTATAGACTCTAAACATTCTTATTATCAGAAATGAAACTTGTACTATGATTATAGTGTGAACAATGGTTTATAAATACTTCATAAAAATTACTACAGATTACGTGGAGCATTTCAAAATGCAGATAAGTATAAACGATTTCAAATATACTTGACTTCCATCATATATATATGCAGTGTATATATATATATATATATATATATATATATATACTGTATATACTTATAACTGCAAATACTTATTATATACTGTATATATTTATATACTGTATAACTGTTAATTCATCTTCTGCAAATCGCGTTCTTCCTAGAATTATATCACTAATAAGGTAAGTATATTATATTCATTCAACATTCCCTGCAATAATTAACCAACACATTATTTATTCATTATACATATTATTATTATCTCTTCATATTAAACCATACATTATTTGCTTCTTATATATATATTATTATTAATATTATACTATATCTTCATTTCCATTTTTCCTCTCTTTCTTACATCTTCATTCTCTACTCATTTATTTATTACTACATTTATAAAATTCTTTTCTCTATTCACAGGTTCGTTGAATTCTTTTAGAGATCATTTTCCTCTATTAGATACTAATTGAAAACGTCTGCAGAACGCGTGGCTTCATGTCTCGTAAGCAGGAAGATTACCACCAGATTTATATATATTTATATACATGTTTATATATATGTTTATATATACACAAAAAATTCAAATACACCATTTGAAAGCAAATCGTTTGTACCGAAAAAAGTTTTGTTTGTACCCTCATAGTTTTCGAGAAAGAGTGGATGACATTTGGGGGGGCTATCTTTGCGCCAAGAAATACCTCCCTATCACACCACAAAAAATTGAAATGCACCATTCGAAAGCAAATCGTTTGTATCGAAAAAAAGTTTTGTTTGTACCCTGATAGTTTTCAAGAAAGAGGGAATGACATTTGGGGTCTATCTTGTACGCAAGATAGGTCCCGTAATGTATACTTTTTCCATGCCCATTAATAAGTATTATGTATTTATTCATGTGAATTTATGTGTATTTAGAATTCTGGCTGTGCATATCCAAATAAAAGAAAAAAAACTTTTTGGAAATAACTCAACGTTAAAATTGAATCGGCGAATGGGAAAACAGTGTGAGTCCAAAATAAGCCATTTTAAGGTAAAAGGCAAAAATAACACTAAAGATGTAGCACTACAAGTTGTGATGAAAAGCAGTACAATTTGCAAGACCTCGCACGTTATAGCAGAATTCTATAATGATGACTGTACATTTGTGGCATTAACAAACGAAAGTCCTTTCTTCAAATATCTCAAAATGCGTTTTGTGTACTACTAGTGTTTCTCCACTAACCGATTCAATTAAATTTTCTTTATTTCTGCGCTGGTCAATGGTTGGCCGACAGTAAAGTCGAAGTTCCTGAATTATAGTGTAAAGAAATTGACAGCAGTTGAAAATAGATTTCAGTAGATGCATATAATATACAAAAATATGTCAAAGGTTGATTGTAAAATTGTCAAAATAGGGTTAATTGAAGTCAAAATCGAAAGGGGGTCCAGCGGGACTAAGAGGACCAACTATCCAGTTAGTCAGGAGGTAAAATTGGGAAAAAGTGAAAATTAAATGAAATATAGATGAATAGAGTAATTGTGCGTGAGCGTAGATATATTTGTGAGTAAATTTAAATGTGTGGAATAAATGTATGACGTGCACTTTTCACTTAATACTCTTCCTCTTCTGCATCACACACCAGGGGAAGTTAACACTATCCAAGGATGTTATAAATAGAAGATCTGCCTATATGTATCTTCTTGCTATTAAACCGGTGAAGGCAAAAAGCAACCGAGTATCGGCACGTCTGATTGGCTACTCTCGTTTCTGCCATCGTCTGATTGGCTACTTTCGTTTCCGCCATGATTGTTGGCTCAAAACATTGCGATCCTATTAGGTGGAGTGGGCAGAGTAGGGGTGGCGAAACTGTGACGTATGGCTTCAAGACTTTGTTGTAAGGGCAGATCCTATATAAGATCCTTGACACTATCACTGTCCACTCATGCGGTTATCAACTATTTCATTTCTGTTTATTTTTATCGATTCGAAAAATTTAATGATTTTATGTAGTTTTAATTTTAATATCTGAGGGTACAGACCAGCATCCAAATTGCCCCTTGTCCAAATATTAAATAATGCTCGGAGGCGTAGGTATAAATTAGCTGCGCATTACAGATATCACGTACCAAATAGAAATGTGTGGGATAAGAGTGTCTCATACTTAAGCGCGCCAGGATTCCTTCATCTCGGCGGCTATTCTGCGATGACGTCAGCAAATTGAATAGAATAGGTTTAATATAATAGAACTAAGTCACTGAATTTCATAAGTCATATTTTCTGGATGTTTATTCCTATCCTGGGAAACGCGTTCCTTGTTTCATGTGTCTAGGGATAATTAGCGGATGAACTACAAACATATTCAAATAACTATACGAAATGGAATTTTTCTACAACTTGGCCTGGTACCAACGCCTTAAAGAAAATACTTTTGCAGACACTAAGTAAAATCAAAGTTAAATGTATTATGATGGCTGACTATACGTTAAGCATTACACACAGAGTTAAAAAGAGAAGAAAGAAAGAAGAAAGGGAATGAATCATACAATTTTTCGTTTTTATTCGCTGGTTGCCATTTGGTTACTACTGATTGAAAATGTTCCTGACAGAAAACAACACATTCATATGTAAAGAGATATCATTTTTATCTCGATGTGGATAAGTGTTGCATTAATCTGCCGAATGTATTAAGACATACCAAATACTTTAATCTAATAATCAAGCTATGGCAAATCGTCTGAAGTGATGAAAAAAGAACGTGTTGTTAAGAGGTCTTTACTGGAATTTCTCGAAAGCTTTTTCGGTTACTTGGCAAAGATGGTGAAAAATTTTGGGTTCATCGGTTTGGCAGGCGTTGTCAACTGCTCGTCAGGCGGTCCCACTGTATGGTTAATTAGGAGAAGAACAGATGGCAGTACAGTGGAGCACCAGACTTCCTACGAGACAAAATGTCGCCACTTGATTTTGCGGCTGTTGAATAACACTCCACTGTTATTTCTCATTTTCCGCACTGCTGATCACAGAAAAAACTTTTTAAAAAGTTCAAATTTTCTCTCTTTTCTTCTTTCTTAGAAGTGGCGCTATTGTCTCTTCGCTCTGCATAGAATACATACATATTTAATTTGCAAAGACATTTAAAGTAGCATTCTTCGGTGTAATCTGAAACTACAGTTTTTGTTGTTTTATCACCTTAATAATAAAGGGTATATTTATTTTATTTATTGTTTTATGTTTTATGGAATACTCAAGAAAATTGTAATTTCTACTTATGTTATTATTTAATAAATCATTCATAGCTATTAGTGTAACAGTAATGCTATTTCATATTTTGTCTGGGAGGGGGGTGAGAGTTTACAAAATGCTCCAACGATATGAGAATGTTTTACGAGTATATTAGTATACAAAAGGTGTGAAATTATAGAACTCAGCGGGAAGGCAATTGCTCCCTTCCCTCTGTAAATGACGCCTCTGTGGCGCAGGCAGGCATTAGTGATTTCAGATTTCCCCCTAGGTGAAAAAATCATGTCTACAGTAAAAGTATCTCATTCCAATGACTGCTGTCACTCCATTAGGTCGGGTTCAGTACTTTTGCTGGTATCACAAATGCCTTGACAGATGCAACCCAACTTACACCAAATATTTCAACCAGGAGATGATAGTTGGTAAATCTGTTGAGCAGTGAAACGGGCTTTTGCTGCGGCGTTGATGCCCAAGGAAAATTCTTTATTTTAAGATTTATCTTTATCGTTTGGAGTGCTATGACTCCAGTGAATGCTATAAGTCAATCATATTATAATTTGTTGTGTGTATAATGTATCATTTCACTACATAGCACATATGAGAAGAAAGAGAAACACATGTCATACATTTGTCAGAAAATGGTTTAAACTAACTGAAAATATCAATTCTGTAACAAGTGGACGAAATAAATTTGTAAATCTTTGTCATACTCCACGCAGCTAGCATTCACGGACCTACTGCAATATCTTATTCTTATTCTCGTCATTCAAATATGTGTTTCCTTCTCCAAAGAAGAAGATCTAACTTGTTTAAATTGAGGCATGTTACCGGCAGGGATTCGAATCCAGGTCACCTTGATAAAAATCAAATGCGTTAACTACTTACCTAAGCCGATTACTTATTTGATGTTGTACAAAAACTGTTAGCTAGTCAAAAAAAAAAAAATCATGTAAATTTAGGCGAGCCACTAAGGCCTATATGAATCGAGGAGACTAAGGTACAAAGGGAGAAGACATTTATTATCATTTAATAATAACAGTATGACACCACATATGAATCATTCTATTCGATGACCTTCTGCCATGTTCCGCAAATACCATAATCCCGTCGTCGCTATAGAACTTCTATTGTTTCTGGGAAAGAAAATCGTGACCCGTGGATTTCACCGGTTTCGTTTCCCACTAACTCAATACCATTCAGAAAATTCTGCAGAGACCGAAAGAAATGATAGTCTGATTATGGCAGTTCCGTAGTTTACAGTATATGCATTAAAACTTCCCTGCCAAGTTCTGTTATGCGGTCTGGCATTGTAAGCGGTATACGATACAATTTCCTTTGACCGGCCGTAATTTTGAATTGCTTGGCGTATTCAAGCTAGTTGTCCACGGTACAGATCCGATTGTATCTTTCTGCCCGGCGGCATCAGCTCGTAATGCACGATAACTTTCCAACCCCACCAAACGCACAGCATAACGTTTCTAGAAGTTAGTATGAGATTTGTCACAGAGTATGGAACTTCTTCTCACTTGGCCTCTTTCGGACATTGCTGTAAGATATTCACTTTTCATCACTAATAATCAACTGCTTCGGAAAGGGTCGAGTAATTACGTTTCAGTAGAGATTCTTAGTTGGAAATTTGATCGAATGATCATATGGCACTCAAACATCGAGCTTCCTTTTTGTAGCCAGCTTTCTCCAAATGATTTATTATTTTTTTTTAAAAAATTAGGGATGTTCAGGCCATTGGGGATGTTATGGCTTCCTACACACCACTCTGCTTGACTTTTGACAGAATGCCATACAGTTTTTCTGTAGTTTTAGCGTACAGCAGTATCATTTTAGATATGGAAATTTCAAGAGCGAAAAGTATTGAACCATATTTTGGCTATTGCTTTTCGATAACATATCTTTCCCATAGACAGCACAAATTTCTTCATGGACCTGTCCAGTATTTTTTTTATCGGAATGAAATTTTAAAATGTAACGCAGTTTTGCTTAAAGTACACACATTTTCATAGTATAATACCTAGGTACATTATGTTTGATTATAAGAATCCTAACACGTTTTCCATATCTACTAGCTTCAACTATATCAGCTGTGAAATTGCATTCTGCCTTACCCGCTGCGACTCATATCCTGAGATATGATTTACTAACAGTATGTTGTACCAAATGGCTCAATATTTTAAAGACTACGTGATGTTTTTACTATTCAATATTGTAGAAACTCGAGTTCCAAAATTAAACTCTCGCAAATGGACGAAGCTATTTTCGCACGTAATTTAAATTTAGTCTACGCCAATGTATCGGTTCTACTAGAATTTTTCATAGTTTAACATACAAATTTAAGTTGAATGTTGTTGTAGAGAGAGACCCTGATTTACATTTTAGGGGGTTCTGAAATCAGTGACTTCCATATTAGTGAATTCCATGTAAAAGAGACATTACTTTTCTGTTACGGTCAAATATCTTTCTGTTGAGCTTTCAGTGTTGAACTGTGTTGAAATATACCAAAATCCAAAGCAAATCATTATGAGAATAACAAGAAAGCTTCTGCTGAAGATACAAAAAAAGAATGGCTTAAAACTTCAAACGAGCAACAAATCTGAGGAACTTTCCGAAACATTTAATAACTCATTAATCTTAGCTTTCAACTTCATGAAAAGCACTGAACCTTGTATCCAAAGTTAACTTGGGTAATGGAACAATTGAAAGTCAACATATTTTGTATTTACATATCAAGTATTCATGAGTAACCATAGTATGATAACACCATTTTTATTCAATTACACGTATCTCGTTCTCGCTACCTCATTTAGCTTCACAGTGCTTCACAGGCTTACCAACTGTAGTGTCCTGCTTGGAAAATTAGGTATAAGTTGGGTTGCATCTATTCAGGCGTTTGCAACACCAGTAAAAGTAGTGGACCCTACAGAATGGAGTTATAGCACTCAGGGGAAAGATACTTTTGCTGTTGACTGTCACAACAGATCAAAGTGTATCACAATATCAAATTTGATCCCGATCTGACGAGTTTGGTTCATAGTTTTTGTTTTCGAAGGTATGATGCATAATTTGGTCATTCATAACTCGGGGACCGAGACCCTGCCCAACACATTATTTTACACAATTATACAGGATATCGAGGTCTACAACCATACAAAGTTTAATCCTAATCGGATGAGACAGGTATGGTATACAGTGTCGTTGATTTTTTAAAAGAGAAAAATCAAATGGACTAAAATGCCACTGCACGGATAAAAAACAAACGAAATAAAAATCTTTAATTTTACTTCTCACGAATATCCATTTTACAATAAGGGAGACGGATTATTAACGAAAGCGATTAATTATGATGCAATTAGGTGGAACAATAATGTAGAAGAAATTGGAAGAACACTTAGGAAACCTTTAGACACCATATTGTCCACCACAAAATTCCACACGGACCACTCGCACGATAAGTGGCCCCTCTATCGCATTGTGTCTCCGTCTCAAAAGATATTATTAATAACAGTTATTGGTTGTTAAACTCATGTTGTAGGGCAGTGGTTCCCAAACCAGTGTGCCATGCAGTCTCATAGGGTGTGTCACGATATTTTTTTATAGTTTAAAAATACGTGAAACATTTATCACTTATTTAAAATCAAATAGTAGTAAAAAATCAAACAAGTGTGTCGTGATGTGGATGTTCAGTAAATTGTATCGTTAGTAGAAAAAGTTTAGGAACCATTGTTGTAGGTATGATGGAAGCAGTGCACCAAATATGAGGCGTAGCATTTCATAATTTCTTTATTATTCTCCTACAACAATAATTTCTTTATTATTCTCCTACAACAATAATTTCTTTATTATTCTCCATAATTTCTCTATTATTTTCCGTTTTCCCCCTTTCAGCTTGAATGAGGAATCCGTTACTTTTGTTTGTTCATATCATCAAAGTTAGCAAGGTAATTTAATCGTTACGTTTTTTTTGCGTAAACCACACAAATAAAAAAAAAGTAAATAAAAATTTAAATCTATTGAAAAGCAGGACAGCCAAAAGTACTAGAACACAAAATACAATATCTTCAAATTTACTAGCATCAACTGACGCAAAGCCTAAACTTTCCGGTCAAAAATCTCGCTTTGCCAAAATCTCACAGGACAAAAGCTCACATTAGAACGAACCTTTGTCTTCCAATATCTCGCGGAACAAAATCTCGCCATAGTGATCTTTTCTGTGTGTTCACAATATCGTTGTATTTATATACACTTGAACTAACTTCCATTAACAGACACCTTCATAATACGGATACATTTTCTGTCCCGCCAAGAATATATGTATTATTTCTGAGCATATTCCTCTATTTCACGGACACCCTCAATCACAAACACGGATGCTTTTCACCTCTCCCCACGCAAGATGTTACTAACATGCTACTTTATCTCTTCATAATAGACAGGAATATTCTCAATTCAGACGTATTTAGCACAGAAAACTTTACCTTTCTGCAGTTTAAAAATAAATTCGAGTACAATACAATCGACTTAAAATTCGTTTCAATCATTCAGCTGTTTACAAGTATAGATGTCACTGACAACGTCGACTCAAATGTGGAGAAAGAAAAACTATACGAGATTTCGAAGTGTGAGTTTTAGCCCGCGAGCTTTCTGATGGATGATTTAGGCGGTGTGGTTTCGGCCACTCGAAATTTTGGGCAACGAGGTTTAGACTGCGAGATTGTGTCCGTATGCCATAAAACTTGTAAAATGTTTTTTTTTTAAATTATCATGCTCGCCGCAAATCGCAATACCTATTTGTTATTTACACAGTAAAAGCTCCTTTACTAAATCAATACGCTAGTTCGTAAAATTGCAAAATCTAACAAGAACACATACAAATTTTTGGAAGGAACTTTTTTTTTAAAAAAAATCTTTATGCGAAAGCAAACAGTAATCAGAGCGAAAAATGATTTATTTTAATTTGGATACTTGTTTTTAGTTTTTATGTACTTTACGCATTTTTACGTATTTTACGCGTCACGTAAATCACATATTTTTAATGTTTAATTACTCAACCCGGATATCATGTAATGTTTCAAAGAAATAATCATTTAATGTAATATATAAAGCTCTCAACAGAGATGTGAACTTCTGAATCAATGAATAAGTAAATAATGTGTTTTAAAAATACGTAATGGTTGGATGTGTACAACACATATGAACCTGTTGAGAAAGGATATGAAATGAAATGTTAATAAATTATGCGAACATGAGTTAATAATAACGTTATGCAGTTCAGTCAAACTTATTTTTTTGTGCAAAATGGAGATGAGAGATATTATGTAAAGCAAAGTGCAGTGACCAAGGCAATACAAATATTTAAAAATCAGCTTCATTTTACAGTAATTCATGTGGCGGATAACAGGAATTGAATTTATGTCCTGTACCTCAAATATTAATGTTAGTTTCATTTTGGTAAAGGAGGGATTATAGCTTAGTTGAAGAATCTGGAAACTATAGGAGCTTGTGTAGATGATTAGGATTCATTTATTCTGCAAATGTTACATAAATTGATCATTGTGGTTGTAATAAAAAAATATCCTAACTATATATAAAATTATATGAACTGACATAAATTTAAGAGGTACTTCTGGTTGATGTGGAAAGTTGAAATTTGGCATGATTGTAGCTTTCCGGCACTAACCGACAGGAAAATTATCAAAAGTGAATATTTTTAATTTTTAATGGGTCTAAAGGGGAGATGAAGAAATTTCCCATGTTATTTAAATGGGTCTTTATTTGGACCTATAATCTCAAAATTTAGTTACTTGGAATTGGAATACAAACGTGAAATTCGGTATTCTTGTTAGTATATATAACTAGATTTACAACGATAACTTGTATTTTCTTCGTTTATTTTATTTTATATTTAGAGCAAAATTGCTTTAACATATGCATTCGCTATACAATAGAAGGAGAAGAAGAAAATGATATAATGCCATGAATAATTTTATTTGCTGATGTTTTTATTTTACAGTCGATACAGTTGATATTTGTTGATTTGTCGTTAAGGACAATAGTCCGATTACTATGGTAACAGTTCCATTACCAGACCTTTTATCTATGCTTGTTAAAAATATAATGCAGGTGGACGCCATATTAGGCCGACATGCATTGAATCACTGTGAAACAAATAATAAGTGTTCTGAAATAAAGTTCATTTAAATGATTGCAAAATAGTATGTAATCATTATAATTTATCGTAGTAAGTAGCTTCCATATTTTATATATAAATTATACTACATAAGTAAAGTGAACTGAGGCAATATAACGTTCGTTATAGATTCTTCCAATTTTTTTCAACTTGTAGAGCATGTTCTGCAGGGTAGGAAAGTTTAGAGAATATGAACTTATATTTTGGTTCTCTGAAGAAAGATAAAATGCTTTCACAAATTTTTGTACATCAATAATATATGTGAAAATGTCTCATAATATATGTGCAAATTGGTATGCTATGAATTCAATTGTATGTGTATTTGCTATGTTGAATCCATTGCTAAAGCATTTGAAATTTATTACAGTCAGCTGCGAACTTGGAGTTTACATATCATTATTTGTAGAGAAATAGTTCCTATGTGTTTCGTCTGTGACTTCCTCAAGCTAAAGTCATAAGTATTCTAAATGAATAAGACAATAGGAAATATATTAAATATATTCTTGTTTAGATTTGATTGATTTTCAGTTTAGCGTCGCTTTCAGCACTGAGGCTACATGGGACATGGACCTACAGTTTAACGTGGGATCCCAACCATACGAGCTCCCACAGGGAATCTAACCCGTTTCCCTTGCATCGAATTCACGTTGCTAACCACACGCTTTTTTTAAAGTTATTATCTATATTATAAAATTGAAAGTGATTATGTTTGTGACTCTTAATCTTTTGAACCACCCAACCGATCTCGATCAAATTTTTAACGTAGGCATGGGAGTGCTTTATCTATGCATTTTGACTGTAGAACTTAGGGGCGGAGAGGAGGAGGAGATATAGAAAAATAATAAAATTTAATAACTCTTGAACCACCCAACCGATCTCGATCAAATTTTTAACGTAGGCATGGGAGTGCTTTATCTATGCATTTTGACTGTAGAACTTAGGGGCGGAGAGGAGGAGGAGATATAGAAAAATAATAAAATTTAATAACTCTTGAACCACCCAACCGATCTCGATCAAATTTTTAACGTAGGCATGGGAGTGCTTTATCTATGCATTTTGACTGTAGAACTTAGGGGCGGAGAGGAGGAGGAGATATTAAAAAAATAATAAAATTTAATAACTCTTGAACCAGCCGACCGATCTCGATCAAATTTTCAACATGGATGAAGTTCGGACCTGTGATGTTTTCGTCATTTCACGTTGACGGAGCAACGTAGGGATGGAGGAGGAGGGAGAGATACATAAAAATCAAACTATATGTAAAATGCTAGGTTTATATGTTTGTGATTAAGAAACGTTCATATGTTTGTGGACGTTTATATGTATGTGGACGTTTATATGTTTCTGAATAAGTCTTTTGACTATCATATCTCGGAAGCCACAAGCTCTAGTAAGATACCGTTTTCACTGATCGATTGCAAATTTTTTGTAAATTGTTCAGTTCTAATTGAACATTTTTTAAAACGGCCATTATTTTTTTATTACTTTTTCTATGGGTATATTGGAAGTATTGAAATTTTGAATAGTAAAGCATCATATTCTACTAATAGAAATATTAACGTCAATAATAGAATTCTGAGTTTTTAAAGTCATCTATCACCGTTGCAGGCTAGTAGCTAACCCAAAAATGTAGGGGGCAAGCTGGAAGTTGGGTGGGGACGATCCAACCAGATTATAGTTCATCACAGTATTAAAGTTCATTTTTTTAGGGTTACGGGAATAGGGTAACATATTGAAATCTTTATTCATCAAATTTAGTTTTATTATTATAAAATAAGTTCCTACTCCCAGCCATTAGAGGGTTAAGCTCTCTCATTTGCATGGAGTTCAAAGTATCTTTATTGATTTCAAGGTAATGATATATGGGCAAAGTGCAGTAATCATGAACACAAAGATTAGTAAATGCAAAATAAATCCATAGATTATATATATATATATAACAGAAAAGTGCAGAGATATATTTGAGGTGCTAGGATACTAATAGGAGTTACAGTACATAAGAAAATAATAGAATAAAGAATAATTATGATTATGAAAATGAGGTGAAGTGCTTACATGTCACAAACAGAGTTTGATTAGTGAGACAGATGCAGGGTTAAATCTTCTGTCCCGGGGCGGCTCGGGACTAATGAACACATTGGGAAGCCCTTGTTAGTGATGAGGATAGCTGTGCTAAGATGGAAAGAGATGAGGAAGATGATGATCAATGACATATACTTCATATATTTCCCTTTCAGCCGCAGGAAGATGTTCGTGTTTCATATACATAGATACGAAGATATTTAATGGGAATGCTTGTATCGGTATGCTGCGCCGGTAAGTGCGTCAGTGTGAAGTATATCCAAGAAAAGCGGATGGCCTGTTGGGATGCGAGAGGTTATGTACCTAAGGCGAAGTTGTGCGAGATGCTCGGTGATCTTTGGAAAGTCTATGTATTCATACGTGAGCCACGTCGGATATGGAAGTTTAATTCGATACGCCAGTCGAATAACATGTCATTCCAGGATGCTAAGGTTTTCATAGAAAGAAAGAGAAACATTGCACCAAGCGGTATACCCAAAAGTAAGGATCGGACGGAGGAATGCTTTGTAAGTATGAAGCAAAATGTCGGCTTTTAGTCCCCAAGTTGTTCTTGTGAGGCGTCGCAAAAGATTTAATCTAAGATTGGCCTTGTCCGTTAGTTTTTTCAAGTGAGCATTCCGGCTGAGATTTGAATCGAAAACCAAGCCTGAATAGGTAGCAGTGGTGGAAGGGCGTACAGGGTACCTATCAACACTTAGGCGCAAGAGAGTTGGGTTTTTATGGACTTTGGAACGACATTTAGGCGGTAGATATACTAGAGCTTGTGTTTTCTCGAAGTTGATCATTAAGTGCCATTTCTTACACCACTTGACGAAATTATCGAGTTTTGCTTGTAAAGCAATGTTAAATTGATGCACAGTTTTGCCGAGTGCAAGAAAAGCAGTATCGTTAGCATATTGAAAAATAAAGACGTTGCCTAGTACAGAAGGGAGATCGGACGCATAAAGGATATATATTAAAGGGCTGAGAGCTGATCCTTGTGGTACACCAGTTAGAGGAAAAATCGGTCAAGAGAGGGCTGTACCAACTCTAACATAAGCAATACGATTTGAAATGAAAGAATATATTAACCTGAGATAGCACACGGGAAGTTTGAACGACTGCAATTTTTTAACAAGGCCATAATGCCAATCCTTATCGAACGCCTTCTCTAAATCCATGAGAATAAGACATGATGGTAAAGCTTTGTTATATTGGTTGCTAATTATTGTGCCGAGACGAAATAGCTGGTCATTTATGGAAAATCCAGGGCGAAAGCCCGCCTGATGGAGAGGTAACAGAGAAGTTGTGTCAAGATACTTAGGGAGTCCACAAACGATATTTTTTTCCAGTAGCTTACTGAATACTGAGGTGAGCTGGATGGGTCTGTAAGAGGATACTGAATGTGCAGGTTTATTAGATTTGTGAAACATGCAATTTTTGGAGACTTTCCAATCTGAAGGATAGAAACCAGTTTTAAGGATGAAATTGTATATTGTTACTAAGAGTAGCAGGAGTGATGGCGGGGCTTCTTTGACATGTCGGTAAGATATCGAATCGATCCCAGGTGCTGTATTTCTTTTCCGTGCTAGTGCCGTATGGAGTTCATCGACTGTGATGGGTGAAATAAGAGGATGGTCTGGGTCAATGACGTGCTCCGTGGAAGGTTGTAAGGCAGGAAGACAAGATATAGCTGTCCGTTCACAACGTTTGGAAGCAGTTGATGGTGTAAAAACGGCCTGTAACTGGGCGGCAAAAGCATTTGCTTTTTCTGCGTCAGAATAGAGAGTAATACCGTCAGCTATGAGAGGGTAGGTTATTGTAGTGCTTTTGCCAACAAGCTGATGAAACCGGTTCCAATAGCGAGAAGGATGAGCTTCCTCGGATAAGCTGTTACAAGTTTTTATCCAGTCTCTACGTTTATACGCAACAAGATAGTTACGAACCGCTCTTTGCCATTGATGATGTAGGCGTAAATGTGAATCATTCCCAGTCCTATAATATTCTCGAAGATGTTTTCGAGCTTGCTGTATAAGTGGAATGTAGGTTGGCGGTAATTTCGGTTTGTATGGGTGCACTTATTCTGGAATATGGTTTTAAGCACTAATTTTTATGGCTTTAGTGACAATTGTAACACAGGAAACTAACTCAGTTTCATTAGTTGGAGTCGTTTCACAATGAAGAATGCGTTCAAGATCCTACCGGAAAAGAGGCCAGTTAGCCTTATCATACCTCGGAACATGACGATGGGCGATTTCTTGGCGTGGTCGTTACCCTCGAGTTAGTGTGAGTTTTACTGGATGGTGATCGCTTTCAATCGAGTCAAAAACTTCTAGCTGACAGTCTGAAAGAAGATTCAGAGAAGTAATGACAACGTCAGGGTTGGTCTGAGTGACAGGTCTAGTGTGCGATGGAAGGACATGTAGATGAAGATGGAGATTATTAGTTAAATACTGTTGAAAATCTGCTTTCTCACGATCACTTCTAGTATGGATATTAATGTCCCCCATGATAATAAGCAATGTATCGGAAATATTCTAGCGGGATTGGTTGACGTGGACGAATATAAATCGTACTAAAATTTATGATTATAGACGGAAAGTATATGGAGTAAAGGAGATATTCCGGAAAAGTACTGAAAGCTGGCGGTTTGTGCGATCTTACTGGATACTTTGGAGAAAAGCCTATTGCAACTCTGCCATGCGCACGAGCTAGGTGATCATGATAGTCATGGCGTTGTAATTGATAGCCGGGAATACGGACTGGCATGCTCGGTTTTAAAGCGGTTTCATTAAGTGCAAAGACATTGATATGTTCCTCCAACAACAGTGCTTCTAATAATAGTTTATGCTGCAAAAAGGATCGAATGTTAACAAATAAGAAAGTAATACCCATTATGAAGAATACTATGCGGATTGTATTAAACAGCAGTTTCCAGTGGTCCAATGTGAAAATGAACATAATTGTTAGAATATGTTGCATGGAGATTGATGTGAAATATGGATTTTGCGGCTGCGATAATTATGTGAAGGATATTGGTTCGCTGAAAGGGAAAGATATTTTGATGTAGCGAAGATTTGCGACTGTTATGGGTGGTAAGATGGATTGGTTAGGTTGAGTTGTTGTATCTGTCGTTTTGAGTGGTACTGTTAGTTCCGGGTGCTCTGGTTTCTGTACTGGCTTCGCTTTGCAACGATAGCTATATGTAGGGTGATCCCCACTGCCACAGGTGTTACATTTAGGCGGTCCTCGTAAGTTGGGACAAGCGTAAGTTGGTCGCTTTAGTTTCATGTAGCCTCGAACAATATCCGCACTTAGATTGATTAGAACAAGTTGCTGCAATATGATCATTGTATATCTGACATTTTTCGCAGCGAATAGGTAAGGTCCTTGTGTTTTAGATGGTTCTACACGATGTATTTTCTTGTAAATGGGTGCACCGAAACGTAACAGGTAATCAATAGTAATTAGTGTAATCATTAGTGATTAGTAAGTAGTGTCCTGTTGCTTAGAAAGTACACGGACCATGTACGTCGGACCATTATTATTCCTAATATGAATGCATTTATCCACGGAGATCCCTTCTTGCTTTTATTCCTCTTGGATTTCTGCATCAGTAAGCTCTGGAGAGACACCTCTAATAACGACTGATAGAAATGGTGGTTTCCGAGGTGATGGAGGTTGTTTCTGCCGCTTGTCCGTCAGTTTTGTTAGTTTAGCATTTTTGCCGAAGATTTCGTAGGAGGCTTTGTTGCGGATAGTAATTCCAAAATTCGGATCTTTAGATTTCAGTATGTAGCCGTTTTTAGTGAGAACAATTTGGACCAGAGTATCCCGTACCCTTGGAACATATTTCATGATTTGGAGAAAAATTAGTTTGGGATTGGTGTACTTAGTGTCGTAGTCTGTAAGTATGAAATGATAAAGAGGATCGATATTCGACTGCATTGAGGATGTACCTTGAACCCCAGTAACAATATTGTTATGCTGTGGAATGAGTTCTACATCCATTGACACCGTTGGGGACCGTGACGGTATGCGTTTCGCTGACTGTGTACAAGTGTTAGATGGATGCCTTTCTCTAGATACAGACGGTATTGATTGACTTCCCCAAGGAAAGTGCCGAGTGCGGTTAGAAGGTGCAACGGGTGCCATTGTGCAGACTGTGTGCCTAGGTTTGAAGAATCTTTAGCGGTTAGGCCGATATGTTTACCGAGATTCGCTTGTCCGTTAGTGTTGCTAAAGCCCGCCATCGTAATGAAACTGCCGAGGGCCGAGGCTTAGATGATGAAAAAGATGAACAAGATGATGAGATGAAGTTCAAAAAGCAAGTTTGCCCTTCGAAAGTGAAAACTTCCGTCGACCCTCTAAGTGTTGTATGTGTGCTTTGCTCCCAAATGCGTATTGCAACACTTGATCCTCGCTGGCACACTAACTAGCACAAGAGAGGTTGGGCTCCTTGATTCAGTATCTATAGTTCATTTGCAAGCCTACCGTGAAACTTTTAGGGTGGCCAGCAAAAATTTACGGGGTCCGACCATCTAGCCCCGGCCTGGACCATTGCTACACTTTATTGTTTAACGACGGAAACAGAGAAGGGACTTCAATTCGTATGAGGGTTATTGTAGGTAGATATCATGATAAATCTCTCAGAAGTTCTCTATTGTGCTTAAATTCGCCAAGTGAAACCAAAACTTCCATCTAGGGAGTGTTTCTGGAACTAAAGGACAGAGTTTTGCTTTGTAGGCAGACAGACAAGAAAGACACAGTTGAGCGTGCAATGCACTGAGAAACATAGGCTGAGTGGTAGGCTATTCGAAAGAGAGAAAAAACAGGCCTTCTTCCGCGTCTGAGATTCAGGTCAGAAGGAAGACTCGAAGTGAGAATGAAAAAAAGAAGAGAAAGAGAGAGAGAGAGAGAGAGAGGAACTTTATCTGAGACCTTCTTCCATACTTCCATTCAATATAAAGGGTTAAAAAGGGGTGGTTTCCTTCTGTGCCTTTTCTCCATCTCACTTTTAGTCCTTTACGTTTTCCAGCTTTATCAGCTCTTCTCTCCAGTGTGTGTTTTAACTCTGTCCTAGACACTTCTTTTCACCCTCTGTCTTTCTCCCTATATATATATAGGGTCTCTATAAATCCCTTTCTGTTACCATATCCTATGGAAATTAAACTACGCGGAGACAATTTGCTACCAACAGAAAAGAAAACCATCTAGTTCACGTCAGTGAGACAAGAAACCTGAAGGTTTCTCGCAAGGAAGTCTTTAAGTCGCAATACACTCTTCCATCATAAAATTTCCTTTGTTGTGAGAAGATTAAACCTTATTTCCTCGCTCTCTCCTCCGAAGTCACCTACCTACGGGGAAGTAATAGAAGAAGATAGGATCATGTCTTTCCTTTCTCTGGCCCCCTTTCACCTCCTCACCAATGATTCTCGATAAAAAAATAAAAATAAAAGAGGAACAGAAAATTTTGCTGAGCAGCACTAACTTTGGGGACGATGATGTGACTTTTTCTTTTTTCTTAATCATATTCTGGAAACGGAGTAAAGCTACTAGTTCGTTCTATTCTTTTTTCTCTTAAGATTAGCATCAGCAAGTTTTCTGAATTCCATGCTCCTGTTTTTTCTTTCTTTTTTTTAATGGCTCATATTTTTTTTTAAAAGTTTTGTTTCATTTCATATTTTCTCCCTACTTTTCTTTCTGATGAAGCGTCGTACGGTTGTTAGGCTAGATATAAATACCTCCGGTTTCTTGATTTTCTTTTCCCTTTTTTCAAGAAATTTCATTACTTTTTTTAAACAAAAAAGAATCTCATTTTTTTCTACAGTATTCCCGTTTTTTCTTCATAAAATTGGTTTAAATTTTCTCTTATATATATATATATATATATATATATATGAAAATGAAATGAAATTTTGAGTTTTACGTCCCACGGTTATGCCGGTTAGGCTAAATGAGACGGTGATAATGAGTAATGAATGAAAGGGTGGAATGAAGAAAGTGGGAGGAAACGGGAGAACCCCGAGAAAACCCACGCACACGGTGTTTGTCCACCACAAAGTTCACTTGGCAGGAGCATATATATATATATATATATATATATATATATATATATATATATATATATATATATATTCCGTATGAACAAATAATGTGCTTCATTCTGAACACAGCATAATGTATTTCTGTACGCTACGGAACGAAATACAGAAAATACATTTGTTAAATACAGAAATACTAGCCTTCGGCTAGGTGGGAACTTCGCCCCCAGTCCCCTGGATTTGCTCGGCCTACGGCCACAACTTTTAATTTCCCTAATATATCTCTAATCTTAAGGGATTTCGTGATATAGCCATCTTATTTTAAGAATTGCTACTCAGATTCTTTGTTTCTTCTCGGATTTTTCTTCTATTGCAGGTGACATATCAAACAAGTACAGTAACACGTCTTTAACTAATGTAAATGAACAGTATAAATACCCATGTCTTTAATCTTAACGAATTTCCTGATATGTCTGCCTTATTTTAACAATTGCATAACCCACCCTTTGTTTAACTAACTTTTTTCTTCGTTTCTGAAGAAGAATGAGGGAGATCTATCTGAAGGTATAATTGAAACAAAATATATCGGAATTGTGGGTATTATTTCTGAAGGCTTAGTTTGGTGATAGAAGTACTGTATACCAACTAGCTGATTTATATAAGGATGTCATAATTAAATACATTCTTGTTTAGATTTGATTTAATTTTTACTTTAGAGGTCGTTTCAGCAGCGAAGCTATATGAACACGGGGGCTCTACAATTTAACGTGGGATCCAAACCACATGAGCTCCTGCCGGGAATGGAACTCTGATCTCCCACTTCAAAGGAGCGTATTACACTAACCATTTAGCTACGAAGAAGTTCATATTCTTGTTTGGAAGTTAAGAGACACCATGGGAAAGTTACCCACGAATAAACAAATGTTGATCTGCGAAATCGGACGTTTGGGAGACTTACTTAGGGACCACACTGAAGGTCAAATGTTACAGAAACATGGCATACATCGACTATAAGGCACCTGTCTCGAGTTAGTTTATCTTCTCGCTTGTGTGTCAATCCCATTTGACATAACTAGAAACGTTCATTATGGGTGTGATCATACCGAACGGCTTTACAGGTTGCACAACGTGTTCCAATACTGTGGAGGAGACCATTCAGCAGTTTCTGTCGTAATGCATCCAACTCTTGCACAAGAATCTATTGGGTCTAGAGTCGAGGTGGCGGATTTCGAATTACGCTACGATGTTCAGTGACATCCTAGACATGTTTAATGGAATAAGGATCCAAGGACCGTAGTAGTCACTCCAAACGAATGATATTCTCGTGTTCTAGGTATTCCTCGACCGTCTGTTCTCTATGTGAACGAACACGATAGATGAAATATATGACCATATGTGCCACGGAAGAGTCGAACATACTGCAACTTAATGCCCCGATAGATCGCACCGTCATTGTACGCTGCGAAACCACGTGCAGGGGTGCCCGTGCTCCTACGATGATGATACCCCAGAGTAAGCTTGGCACAATCATTGCAATCTCTCACAAAATTCTCAGTAGGCTAGACAATATGTCAAACGATCCTGGTGATATCATGCTTTGAGTGGAACACCTCTAGCGGCTCTAGGTTACCTTACATAAGGAGATACCTCATGCCGTTTTCAGGAGCGGATTAAGGCTTGCGAGGCCCTGGAGCCGACTATTTTAAGGGAGCGCTGTGTTACGAAAAATTCCAGCGCATAAATTTTCTTTGTTGCCTTCCACAGCCTCATGGGCTTATCGATACACCGAGAATTATGCTTTTTAGAGGCCAGACAAGAAATCATTTTTATCCTAGTGGAAATTTTAATAATTATCAGTTTCAAACATCTATGTCTGGAAACAATTATCAGCAATTTCTGAATTAGGCACAAACACTAATATTTGAAAATGAAATCTTTAAGTTTTACGTCCCACGTTTATGCCGGTTAGGCTAAAGGAGACGGTGATGATGAGTGATGAATGAAATGGTGGAATGAAGAAAGTGGAAGGAAACGGGAGAACCCCGAGAAAACCCACGCACACGGTGTTTGTCCACCACAAAGTTCACTTGGCGGGGGCTGGGATTGAACCCGGAACCCCAAGCACCAGAGGTGAACGCTCTACCACTAAGCCACCGCGGCCCACTAATATTTGAGTGTGAAAGTAAGTGAGTGTGAGTGTGAGTGTAAGGGAGTTGATTTGTGGGTGACTGTGAGTGGAGGTTAAGAAAAGTGCCCTTTTCTCTTTTGAAATTCTACCGTAGAGCCACAATATGAAACGAAAAAAGTCGCTAGTTTATTGGTAAATTAACATTAGAAATTTTACCTGTCCTATATTTTAGTTTGGGTACTACAATAACGATTAATAAAATATTCAAATTATTAACAGCTTAGATTGAGGACAACAATTTGAGTAACTGTTTGTTACTTGTTTAAAAAGAATCTATAACAACAATTAACAATATGCATGGCTACACTAACTTATATTAACTTGTAATTTTTAAGATGATGTGAAAAATTATATCATCGTATGTGAAGGTAGGACGAATGTTACATAGTATTAGTATGCTAACAATCATTAGAGTAATTATTTCTCTTGCAGTAAGGTTTTCAGTAGCATACATCTAATTGCTTTAGATGTTCAATGGTCAATTTTGTTTCCAGAAAATAAGTAAAATATGTACTAACTACTAAAACCATATGAAGGGTAAGGGGAAAAAACAAGGAATGTCCATGTGTGTGCTTTATTGGGTGCTTTGTCCTATCTGTTGGTGACTTTTAGTACTATTTGACAGTATATGCCATGCATGCCTAAATGTCGAAATGTCCATGTAAAACGGGGCAAAAGATTAGACTTTCCTATTCTTTATTACCCGGTTTACAATATAAAAACGCCGTTTTCTCGAAAATCCAGTTTTGTGACATTCCTCCTTTTTTCCCCTTACCCTTCATATACAACAAATACGCAATTTTCTGTGGGTTGTCACTTGGGGTATGGAAATCTTTCAGAGCAGCGTTTCTCAAGCTCTAGTCCGCGGGCCGTAAGTGGCCCTTGAGGTCTGAACTTGACGCAGGGCCGTAACTTGTGGGCGGCAGGTGGGCAACTGCCCCTTCCCAGGGAAGCTCCCCGCCGTTCGAAGATGGCCCATTTTAAGACAAAATTGTCGTACTCCATATACGATACGAAGATAAAATTATAAATGAAGCATCAAACAGGTTCATTACATTATATAAACAAAACAGCACACGAAAGGTAAATGAAACAAAAATTAGTCGTCGGCTCATTTCAATAAAAAATGTCTAATATTAGGGGCCTTAAAAATAATGTGGCTTTGAGATTTGTCAATATTGTCCCCTTAATTAATTTGTAATGTATGGAAAGGGCCCAGTGGCGTAACTAACTGCTCTGCAGACCTTGCCGTGCGGGAAGGCCCATAGGCTCCGAGGGCTCATAAAGAGTAAGAGAAAGATGGAAAGAGGGAGCTGAAGAATTAGAAAAGCGACTTTTTCTAGGGGACCGAAATACGCGTATTATTGCTTGCCACCCAGAAGAAAGTTAAGGCCCTGATTTGACATTGTCTTAAGTTAAAAGGTTAGTCCAAACAACACAGAGAAAACTAAACTTCAGCTGAATTCGTACCACATACGATACTTGGGAATCCCAGAGTTTGGAAATTTCATAAACATGCGTCTTTCACTTTTTCTGGCAGAACATTTTGAGAAATTTATTAATACATAAAATATTCAGGATAACCTTCAATTCACAACAGTATTTTCTTTTATTGATGCCAAAAACTATTGAGTGAATCATGGTAATAAACGGCAAACGTCTCAGTCTATGAGTCGCGTTAATTCTAATGATAAATAATCACACTAATAAATGACGCTACCTGCGCTATAGTGTGCCAGACAATTGGCTGATTTAAAATTACTAATTTTAATTCATTACTACCTTAAAAATATATGTATATTGGTTTAAACTTATGCCAAATAGATTTTTTAAATGATGAATTTGTTTCAAAGGGGAATCCATACAATATTGTGATCCATAAAACATTCTGGCCAGTAAAGTGGTCTTCACTTGAAAAAGTTTCAGAAACACTGTTTTAAAGTAAATAAAGAGATGACATGTGTGATTTAATGTCACTTGAAATGAAACATGAACATAACCAATACCTTAAAAATGAAATTGGAACTGCATGAGTTCCTCTGGGAATAGAACTCGAGTCTCCCGCATCAATGATGGTAATGGTACAAGACGGATTTTAGTTTGTAATGTGTGAGTGTCAGAGGCTGGCTGTTCGATTCTCTGTTCGACTCTTGGCTGTTCGACTCTCTTAAATCTAATTTATATGCTTCAACCGACAGTCTCAAGGAGAAAGTTATTTGTTGGGGTCGGAAAATTCCGAAAAGGTAGATGCGTATTTAGTATTTGAAGCTGCAAATAGGAGTCGTCCACATATTACGTAATGCGATAAAGGAGGGGAAGGAGTTCGGCCTTGCGATACGAAGTGTGGCAAATAAGGAGTAGGGGGTTTACGTCTTCGTTACGTAACGCATGTTTTTTTCTTTTTTTGTTGTAATGTTTATTTTCCGATTTATATGCAATCTTTTAAACAAATAATTTTATTCAGTTCTTTTCTTTTTTATATAAATAAACTGAAAAATACCCGTTCTTTGCGCGGGGAAATAGTTTCAATTTGGACATAAGGGACATCAAAACTGTCACCAAGCAATTTAGGGACTCCAAAAACTATCAATTCGACTATCGGTCATTTTCAATTATTTTTACATGTTCATCATCCCAACTAGGTGTACTAATGGGAGATGAATCTGGATTTAAACGACTGTGTCACTGTTCGTCTCAGCGATCCCGAAAACTACGTATTCGGCATTTTCGGTCATTTTTATATATTTATCTCCCCCTCCTCAAGTTGTGCCTTCAAAGTAAAATGATAGAAACCATCCCAGACCTCATCTATGTTGAGAATTTGATCGAGATCGGTCTTGTGGTTAAAGAGTTACAAACATAGTCACTTTCATTTTTATATATACGACTATATAGATAAATAAACATTTCTGTTGCTTTGGAAAATTGCAAACTATAGCCTATATAGATTGAATCATACAGAAGGGATTCGAAGACGTACTAGTCACCAGCATGACTTGGTGATGAACCCTGTGTATGTTACAATACAATAAAATTCCGTTCTGTGACCATCTCAGTATCACATTTACGGCATACGCTTTTCTGGAGTTAGTTGTTAGTAACCATAACCAATGCTTGAAAATGCTATCGCGTTCCCACTCGTATCACTATTTCTGAGGATATTATTTAAAACTTTTGATCTGAATCATTACTCACTCATTTGTTCTGAGGGGTTTCGCATGTGAAACAGAATAAACTCTTTTTTCGTGAAATAATATTTTCCGAGACGGAACAATCCACGATTTCAGACCAAAATAACACATTAAAAACCTGATTCGTAAGATATTCATCTCGTACATTAAAAAAAATGGATTTGAATATTTCTGAAGAAATCGAGTTTATTTGTATTCTCGCACTGATTAAGGACAAGAAGAATTTAAAGAGGAGTAAATTGAGGTTCACAGTCGATGCTCGAAAGCTTGTTCACAAACAAGATGTCCCTTCTTCTTCATGTGTGCAGCCACTTCGAATCTGTGATCGACGAGAAAGAGAACATTGCATCCTCGAAACTGCCGAACTTCAAATGTACGAAGCATTCTGGATCCCTAAAAAGAGGTCGATGTCAGTTCTTTATATTCTGTTTCACTTGCATCTTCCGGTAGGCTTTCTTCCGTGCCATCATCGGTGACCTAAAAGAATAGGTGCGATCTTCCTGGAAAAACGATACTGTGTAGTTTTGAAGAATTAGGCTGGTTAATTAAACAACCTTATAGGGTTAAAATATTATTACGGTTCTACCATTTTCAAATGTTTTGATTTCTTGGCGAAAAAAAACGTACAAATATATTCAGAATAAAACTGTTTTGTAATTCGTTCTAGCATTAAAACTATTTTTTTATTGTAATAACCCCCCAAATAAGCAAAATTGATGAAAAAACTAAAATAAAAAACTGTTACGTCATAAAGGGGGAGGGGTTCGGCCTTGCGTAACGAAGTGTGACAGGGGGAGGGAGGGGTTAAAATTGGCCAAAACTAGCGTTACGTAATATGTGGACAGCCCCATATACATTCAGTGCTCACTGAATTGCGACCACCTCCCTAATACTTTGTTGGTTCGCATTTTGCTCAGAGGACGGCCTGGACACTGCGTTGCATCGATTTCTGGAAGTTGCTTATATGTCTCCACGCGGACAGCGACTGCGAAGTGTAAGACTTTCAGGGCTAATTTAAAGCAGGGTACCAAAAGGAAGTTCTCCGATGCTAAATCTGGAGAGTAAGGAGGGTCTTGAAGAATAATCACCTTGAATGAGCGAGAAAGATGATTACACGGATCATAGTGTGCGGATGCGCATTGTCGTGAAGGAAATTCCACTGTCCATTCCGTACAGTTTTGGCGAGTCCTTTCGGATGTGTTACAACAGCCATTTCATAAGCTTCTGAGTTGACAATTTGATCTATGGTGGATCAAGCCCTTGCTCTTGTAAGAAGCGATCAACATCGTCTTAAATTTGGATTTTGTTAGGCGACTTCTGTTTGGGAAGCGGGAAAGATTATGAACACCATGTCATTGACTGTCGCTTGGTGTTCGGATCGTATTGGTAGCACCAGGTATCATCTTTTGTAAGATGGTTTCCAAAAACTGAAGATTCCAGTCAAACATATCGATGAAATCTCTGCGGATTCCATCCGAGTTTGCTCTGTTCATCTGCCAGCTTGCGCTTTACAACTGGACACAAATCTTCCCTTTTTTCAAATTGTTCGTGAGCATTGCTTATCTTAAATTATTCTGCTATCATTCTTAAGGGCAGCCATCGATCATCCCCAAGCATCCGTCACACTCGTTTGTGTTGTCTAGGATTGCGTTTGTTGACGGTCGATCCGAATGCAGCTCATTCTTGACACCTTTCTTTCCGTCTCTGAAGCGTTTAAACTACCCAAGCAAACACTTTTTATTCACTGCTTCAACACCACACACTTGCACTAACATTCTGTGAGTCTCCCAGGCCATTTTCCCTTATTTGAAGCAAAATTTCATATTAACGCGTTGCTCCATTTTGTGCTCCATTTTGTAATGACACGAGTTCTCACACTGACTCCATTAACTTGATATCAGGTGCACCACCGCTTCACTTTGGTGACTTGAATGATAAGCAGCACTTGTTGACATACTCGTATCTCTCAATGCGTATGTGCGGGCGCCTCATTCTAAGCAGCGCGGTTTTCAACATATCCGACCATTCACCGAACTTTTCAGATACACTTTGTATGTAGTCTATGTGTCATTTCAATGCAGGGCCGGCCTTAGGTGGTGCGGGGCCCGATTGGGAACATTTTGCGGGGCCTCAGGTTTACAACTAAGTTGCACCAAGGTCTGTAGAACACACACACACACACACACACACACACACACACACACACACACACACACACACATATATATATATATATATATATATATATATATATATATATATATATATATATATATATATACGCATCGCTCTCCCTGTTTGTCTAGTGGTTATACCCATTTCCCTTTATAACGTTTTCCCATCTGTAAAATGTTTCGGTGAAAACGCTCACCCTGTTCATTGCTTATAGCATCACTAATTTTTCTTAGACAAATAACTCAAATGGAAATGCAGACAGTGAATGATTTTATAATACATATTTCACCCTTGTGCCTCGCAATTTTTGAACAAGGTTCTGTACCAGTACTTCATAGTTTTCTTCTCTTACAAGTAAACTTATCTATGTCGAAATCTAGTTTCTTGGCTAAACTTGGCAGAGAAGTATGGAATATCAAGAAATGAGTGTAAGCAAAATTTAAAGCGCTTCCATCCATAAAACGGCCGCAGTGGCCAAAAACCTGAATGTTTAGAATAAGCCATAATAATGTGTTTCAAGTTTGAAAATTTAATTTAATTTGTAAAACGGGTAAAGGGGTGAAAAACAAAAACACATTAACCGACACCGAGAGGAAGTACACTTCTAAATGAGAGTGTGCATATTATGGAAGCCTTCTTGAAGTCAGCCATCTTGTATCTCGCTCGACATTTTTAAATAGAAAGGGGGTCATGTAATATATCAAATTAGATTAGAATTTTACGAGAAATAGAATGGTGAAGTCTATGTTATAATGAAATGCACATTGATAAGAATTCGTTGGTTCGAAGATTTCTTAACAGCTTTTTGAAAAGAATTCAAGTCAGAGAATCCTAATGAGAACATTGTAGGTAGCTACTTATGAAATATATAATCAGCTTGAGATCGTTATCGACTGCAGACGAAATGAATTGGCGATGAGACGACACAAACCTTAAGGAACTGATGGAAGATGGATGGCATTTTCTATTGGATTAGTTGAGTTAGAAGACAAACCTTCATAAGCAGCCACGTATTCAGAACACACTAGTATACATTCCGTTTTCCTGGATTAATTTTAAAAATACGTCCACGGGATATTTCACGAAGAGGGCAAAGTTTGTCCTCAGTTTTTTTAATATAAATATAATAAGAAAACTGATATGCAAAGAAGTCGCACTGACAAGGAAAGGTCACGAAGTGGTACGCTGAGATCTGAAAGAGACAATTGTGTTTTAATTTGATATTTGATTACTAGACGATCTCAAAGTTACACGTATTACCAGTCTGGATATCGTGTAAAAGCTATTAGCTGCCACCTGGCAGAATAATTTGAACTGCGTCATTTGTTCTGAAACGGTTGCGTAGATGAAAACCTCGGTGAACACGTATCCCCTCCTTTTTCAAGGGCATACTTTTTGGGGTAAAAAAAATGCCCAGGGTCCACCGGAGGGTCCCAAACGGGGTCCAACTCAAAAGTTTTAAATGGCAAGGAGGCTTAAGTATCACATGTATTAGCTGGCAGAATAATTTGAACCGGGTCATTTATTCGGAAACGGTTGGGTAGATGAAAAACTCGGCGAACACGGATCCCATCATTTTCAAGATCACACATTTTGGGATAAAAACGATTGCCCCAGGGTACACCATATGGTACCAGACGGAGTCCAACTCAAAAGTTTCAATTGGCATGGGGGTTAAGTAGCACATCATTTCAAAGCGCTGCGAATTGAAAGAAGATGGAGCAAGTCTCGACTCTACGACAATCCTATGC
Organism: Thermobia domestica; assembly: GCF_964235325.1. NCBI lineage: Eukaryota > Metazoa > Arthropoda > Insecta > Zygentoma > Lepismatidae > Thermobia > Thermobia domestica. Next base: position 158,272,011 of record NC_137455.1, on the reverse strand, counting down.
AAAATGGCATTGGGTCAAAATGTAAACATAAACTTAATTGAAAAGTCCATGGCCATCCCTATGAATCGGAAAAGGTGAGACAAATGCCAAACCAGGAAACCACGTGTGGCATTATTTTCAAAGTACACGATTTAAAGTAAAAACGTTTTGTCCCAGGACCCCCACAGGGTCCTAGGTAGGGTCCAGCTCAAAGTTTTCAAATGGCAAGGGGGTATACTAGCACATCGTTTGAAAGCTGTTGTCAAATGAAAGAAGATGGAATAAGTCTCGACTCTCTACTATAACTCTGTGCAAAATGACATAGGGTCAAAATGTAAACACAAACTTAATTGAAAAGTCTATGGCCACCTTGAATCCAAGATGGCCACTTAAAACTTATGTCGAAGTATAGGCACTCAAAACTGCTGAAGCTAGGAAAACCAAACTCTCATGAGTGTTGATCAGTAAGCGCAGGTGACGAAAAGATACGTAATGTTCAAAAACGCGACCTCTTGAGTTCAAAATGCCGCACTATGTATCACACACATGTCCAGCTCAAACCACTGGAGCTGGAGAAGCGAAATGTGGTATTTACATTTATTGTCAATAGTAGATATCCAGAAAAAGTCAAAGACTTATCATCTGTAATCCAATAGGGCTGCCATCGTGAAAAATGATTTTGTATATAAATGCTGACAATTATGTTGCACCTTTCAATCACAGCTGACAATTATGTTGCATCTTCATTCATTCAACCCGTTGAAATTAAAAGATCTACGGGTGACCCGACCGAAGTACAGATAAGTTGTTGAAACCAGACGGCTTCAAGATGGCTTCCATAATATGCACACTCTCAAACAGATGTGCATTTCCTCCCGGTGTTTTTCACCCCTTTACCCGTTTTACAAATTAAATTAAATTTTCAAACTTGAAACACATTATTACGACTTATTCTAAACATTTAGGTTTTTGACCACTGCGGGACCACAACACACAATTTAGTCATAGGGACCACAACACACTTGTTTGCTCTGGGGCCTAATATGATGTTAAAAAGGCAGTGGAAAGTACAGTAGATTAGACTGGACAAGAGTAGACGGCACTAGCTCGGGGCCCTCTTAGGCGCGGACCCGATTTCGAGCAATCGGTTCAATCGGCTTAAGACCGGCCCTGTTTCAATGAATTTTAATAAACATCAAATACTATCTATTCTGATATTGTCTCTATGTTATTTAGGACAACTTTTCTAATGTTTGTTTCAAGTGAGAATCACTATTATTAGAATGTTCTATGGACCATCCTGCCCAAACTTAACATTTTTAGGAGATCATTTATCAAAACATGTTTATATTTTAATCTGTTTGTGAGTCGTCAGTACGGAAGACAAAACTATATCCAGTATTCAGTCCAGTACAGTATTCAGTCCAGTACAGTATCCAGTCAAGATACATTTTTTATTCCCGACAACATCTAAAGAAAGGATGTCTTACTTGCTCCACGTAACGCTCTTAATTGTGAATGTGCAAATAGAGTCAGTTACGAAAACACCACAAATAGTTTCAAAACTTACTAACGTTTTACTAGAAGAAACTTAACAATATATCTCGTCATTTATTCAAAACAGTAACGACAAATAAATATCAACATCCAGTGTCGTGCGAAATACTTGATTGAACAATGAACATAGTCAACCAAATACTCATCTTTTACATCGACGACATTTTTGAATGGCTCAAAATTGTAAATGGCTTTATTAAAAACGGTTTTGAATCAATAGTTTATGTCGTCTTGCAGATGAATATCATCCTGCGAAATATTGGAAGAAATATTGTTCAAAGTGGATCAAGAATCATTATTAGCTTATTCATTACATACAGTGCAGCAATAAAGTTATCAGATTAAATTTTTTGCAACCAGAGGAATCAACCCATCACAGGAATGCGAGCCCATATAGGTGTGACATGTGACTGTAGGAAGTTTCAATACGCATTGCCCAGTAGTCGAGCAATGGAGTGCATTACACAGCGCAGTTCACTCGATCGTATTTCAACATTAAATAGAAGATGGCAATCAAGTGCTGTGAATTAAAACTGCAAAAATCAGCCACGGAAACCCATTTCCTGCTACAGAATGCAAATGGCCATGAAGAGTCCAGAAGAGTCTATTTCCAACTTGAAATTATATGACGTATAAGTATGGTTTTACAGCCTGAGAAAAACAAAGAAAAATACAATGACGAAAGGAAGGAAAGGAGGGAAAGAGATGACTTGGAAACTCAGTGTTGGCAGGATACACGTAGTAATGGATTCATGAATAGTATGCTGACATGTCTGACTTCACTAGTTTCAACATCAAGTTACCTGTAAGCTATTTCCCCTCAAGGGAAGGAGGCGAGAATCAATATGTGACGTCACGAGCATTCAATGAAAATGACTGGTCTAGAACAAGCACATTTGAGTGGCACAAACACTTTCGTGCTGGAGGGGGATCAGATGGTCTTTGAAGAACAACGAGAGGACAGGAAGGCCACGACTAACCAAGGTTCGCATGCTAAAGTCATAATTCATATTATTGTTGATTGTGTTTTTATATATCAGGGTCTCATTCTTCACGAATTTGCTTCAGAAGCCCAGAACATCAACGGCAGCTTCGGTACATAAGAGGTGATAAAACGACTTGTCCAACGGATGGAGGCACAACAATCTTTCATTAATCAGATCTGGCAGTCTTCTCCACGACAATCCCCCTCACACGAGTCTCAAGCTCTTTTCTGGCCAAAATACATCACTGTATTAGCGAACTGTTTTCGTAGTTCAAACTCCATCTCAAGGATAACATGTTTGAGGACTTCAAGGCTATCAAGGCTGGCGAGAGAACTGAAGTCCATTCGAGAAGACAAGTTCTGTAACTTCCGAGGACTTCCAATCGCTGGGCTAACAAAAAAAGTTGTGCATCAAAAGAGGAGGTGACTACGTAGAAACCTGAAAAACTATTATCTTTACGCAGGTAATATTCTTTTTATTTTCTAAGATCATTTCGAGAAATTTATTGCTGCACTATATAATGGTAGATCTTTTGTTTACGTGCATTGTTATTATTATTATTATTCATCTGATTCTGGCTAAGTAAAAGGAAATATTTTCCCTAGAAAGTTAATACCGAGTCCCATCCAAATTACGGCAAAAGCCTCCACAGGTGGACTAATGACTAGTGCGTGTTTACTTTTGTTGCACGACGTACTGAGTACGATTTCCAATGAGAAAGTTTTAAGAGACTTGAACGTATAACTGTGGTTCGGATTCCTTTGGTTCGGGTAAGTTGAATATTCACATCTCATATAGCCTCGGTACTAGAAAGGGACGCTAAAATCCAAACTAACCAACCAAACTACGGTAAAGTTCACAATAGTAAAAATTTCCAAAGGGACGGTGTAACCGTTTGCAATAAACTGGAGAAAAATGTATGTAATTGATTTTTTTTAACATTCTGTGTATAGACAGATAACCAGGAAATACCCACTTAAAATAGGAAGATAAATTTTGGGCAAAAATCAGGGAAATGACGGATAATAATTATACCATATTTCTCTACTTGATCCTAAAATGACTCTGCAGCAGCCCTTCCAGATGGTCTAGACGCTACCAATGTTCTGTAGTCGAGCAGTTTTTAATTGTTGGGCTGACAATCATGAGGGAGAATCCATTGGAGCTTGGAATATCTCTGAAGATCATTGACCTTTTCATCAATCCTCGAAGTTCCTGTATTCGTTTTCCTGTTGTGTATTGGATTAACTAAGAATATTGAATAACGATAGAAGACTATTAAGACGATAACTGGTGGGTGAGGATTGAAATATGAATGCATTGTGGAGTTGTGGCTGCTATTAAACTGTAGACCACCGTCTCAAATAGCCCCGATGCCGAAAAACAATACCAAAAATTCAACATAGGACTTTCTAGCAACTGGATACCTATGTAAATCATCTTTAACGCTTCCATTTCCATGTAATTCCTGATGGGGGTAATATCCATTTGCTAAAAATGTCAAAATGGATAATATGTTATTTGTAAATGAGATTTTGAAACTCAAAACAAGAAAAAAATCCTAATTGAGGAAACCTATAAGGCTACATAATAAAAATAACCGACAAATGTATTAGCTCTCACAGTACATAGATTTAACTAGCGCTGTCCAGATCGATTTTTTTAGAAAACAGAAAATTGGTTTTCGGATTCCGTTTCGCATGACTCTTTTGGCTTTAAAACTGATTTTTGGTTTAGGTTTTCGAAACCAAAATTACGATTTTTTGATTTCTTCACTGTGCGAACCTTATTTAAGGTGAATGTGAACGAAAACAATGAAACGAAGTGGACAGACAGAAATAGTATTCTCGCATATCTGAACATATGCTACAAAATGGGCAGACGTTAATAATGTCTACAACACACAAACAATTTACGTACTTATACATAGTATGATCGTTCCTTGCGTGAAAGGAGGCTCACCTCCAGTGCACGTGAGCCCTGGTTTGACGACCGAGGTTGCTATAAAACATATTGACTGCAGATGCCAAACAGTATCTACACTACGACATGTGAGACTGCGTGAAAAGGCAGACACAATAGGGAGGGAGAGAAGAAGTATAATTTGAACACTGGTTGATAATCACGTATGGTGGCTCCCCATAGCGTAGTCGCTAAGGCTTTTGCCTTTGGTACGAGCGATCCGAGGTTCAATTCCCTTTGGGCAAACTCGGTCGAAAAGGTATAAGAACTTTTTACAGGCCAGCCATTCTGAGAGAGGTTTTCCTGATATGTGACGGGTTGCATGGCCATAGACGCTGAAAACCCAGAAATCCAGTTCCTAATCCTAATCTTGATAGCCACATACTTACTCCTACTCCGCACAGAGCAATGGCAATCCTTTGCTGTTATTCGCTTGGTTTGTCATCTACCGTGCGATGTTACCACATTGTCATATTTTTATTGATATATGTATTAATATTGATCGAAATAAGGCCCTGCACGTTAAATATGATATTATATTTTCGTCTTTTTTTCTCTAGCATCACCTTCTGTTGAGCATGGACGGGTGTATTGGAAATTCGATGTTAAATCTACTTAGGTCCGTTACTTTACCTGACAACCCAAATGGTGAGTCAATGATGTGTCAACTGAATTACGGCCGCTCAATATGTAATTAGTGCGTATGTTATTTTACTGCATTTAGCGAAGCGCCTTAGGCACGAATGACCAGTGGTGTAGCGAGAAACTCATATATAAACCTAGGTATATACGAGGGCCACTATTTATATTTTGAGCCTAAGAATAAAGAAAAACAGTAATTTTTCATTGAAAATTGATTTATTGTTTTTCGAAATATTCTCCTTTATGATCAATACACTTCTGCATTCGTTCGAACCGTTTGTCAAAGCATTTTTTCCAATCTTGTTGAGACACCACTGTAATATGATTTTTGAACGCATCAACGGCTTCTTCCGCCGACGAAAATCGTTGTCCAAGCAATTTATTCTTGACATTCGGGAACAACAAAAAGTCATTGGGTACCAAATCAGAACTGTACGGCGGATGATCCATCAATTCGATTTTTTGAGTGTTCAAATAGTCGGTTGTTAGACAAGATGTATGAGAGCTTGCATTGTCTTGATGAATTATGATCCGACGGTGCTTGTTTGTTTTCCGTATTTGAACGAAGATCTACAGCAAACAAATTGTTGTGTACCATTCAGAGTTGACTGTTCTATGTTCCTCTAAAGGCACACTTGCCACATGACCAGTTTTCCCCTAAAAACAGGCGATCATTTGTTTCGATGTGCTTCGAGCACGAACAAATTTGTTGGATTTGGTTCATCTTGAAACACCCATACAGTCTACTGCTGTTTACATTCCGGCTCATATGCATATCCATGATTCGTCACCTGTTACAATCGTACATACGTCTTTTGAAGCACCGTTATTGCATTTATTGAGCATTTGTGTGCACCAATGGACGCGAGCTTCTTTTTGAGATTTTGTCAAATTATGTGGGATCCAACGAGAACAAACCTTTCTCATAGCTAAATGATCATGTAATATTCCAGTATTAAGGTTATCACAGCATCAATGTTTTCTTGAATAACAACTGATTTTTGACGACCTTCGTGAATTTCGTCTGTGAGCGAATGGCGGCAGTAGTAATGGGGATACTCTACCGCACTCTTAATAATCCAATTTTGGGTCCCCATGGACCATAGTGAATGAATCAGGGATGCTTTGGCCCGGGATTGCGTCACCTATTGAAATTTTGCTTATGCTTATTCAGGGGCCATGCACGCTGGTACGAATGAATCAGAGGTACCTTGGCCCTGCTATGACGTCATTGAATTGGGAGTTTTGGATCAGAGGTCATGATGATTCTTTAAAATTACTAAAAATATGGTCTTGATGATTCATTACGTTATGAAATAGTACAGGTTTACGAATGCTTTTTTTTCGTTCCCTTTTATGGCATAAAATTTGGAGATTGTTATATCTTTGATGAGATGGACTAACATTGATGCAAATGAAATCTTTAGTTTTACGTCCCACGTTTATGCCGTTTAGGCTAAAGGAGACGGTGACGATGAGAAAGGAATGAAAGTGTGGGAGAAAATTGGAGTATCCCGAGCATAATGTTGCCCATCACAAAACTATTTTCGCGGTGTTTGAACCAGGGACTCCATACAGCAGAGGTGAACGCTCTACCACTGAGCCACCGCACCTCTACTGGTATGAATGAATTAGAGGTAGTTGGTTCGAGCTAATATGTTCGTTTGACGTCACTGAACTGGGATTTTTAGCTTGGAGCTTATGATGGCTTGTTTCGTTCCCTTTTATGGGTATAAAATTACCAAAACAAGGTTTGATCTCTTTCTTGATGACCTATTACATTATGAATTAGTAGACTCCAGTAATAGTATAAATTAATATTAGTATTAATATGAAACTCGAAAACTTTGGAGTTCCTCCGTGGCTAACCGGTTAGCGTATGCGTCTTTAACGTGGGAGACCAGGGTTCGATTCCCGGAAGAAGCTCATGTGGTTCGGATTGTTATCCCTTTGATGAGATGGACTAACACTGGTGCAAATGAAATCTTTAGTTTTACGTCCCACGGTTAGGCTAAAGGAGACGGTGACGATGAGAAAGGAATGAAAGTGTGGGAGGAAACTGGAGCATAATGTTACCCACCACAAAACTTCTTTTGCGGTGTTTGAACCAGGGACCCCGCTCTACTACCTCCCTTACTGGTGCGAATGAAGTAGAGGTATTTTTGTTTGAGGTAATGTGATTGTTTGACGTCGGGGTGACCCTATTTCACTTTTGGGACCCCCCACATGGACCATAGCGAATGAGTTAGAGATGTTTTGGCCCGGGATTGCATTACCTATTGAAATTTTTGCTTATGTTTACTCAGGGGCAGGGATCACTCAGGACACATAAGATCACATTGATTTACATCAGGAGTTGGGGGGGGGGTGAGGGGAGTATCGCATCTCGTACTCTTTGATAAGTATAAAAATATTAAAATTTGGACGTTTTTTAAACTTATCCTATTATCTTTCACGAGACATTTTCGTTGTATAATAGAGTACAATGATTTACTTTTGGGAGTTATCGTTCCCTTTGGATCCTTATTACGTTATATGGATGCATATTTAAAATTATTCCCTTAAATTTGATAAGTATTTTGTGATCCATTTTGTTCCGCTTCAGGGGTGAACATGGATACCTTGCAATCGTCCCGAGTTCGATTCTAGGAAATGTTGAATTTAACGATGGTAATGAGAAATATTAGAACGAAACAGGGGAAAACATGAATTTCCTTGACTGAGGATTGGAGCAGGGACCTCACACATTAGGGACAAGCGCTGAGCAACCGTGCACGTGTGTTGATTACTACGTTATCGACAATGTAATGATCCCGAGTTTGATTCTTCGTGTTAGTTTCAGGAAATGTTAACGTCCCTTTGAAACGATGATGAGAAATGATGAAATGAGAAACATGATAAACTTACTTGCTTGCGGATTGAAGCAGAGACTTCACACATCAGAAATAAGAGCTGAGTCACCGTACTCCATTGAGAAGTTCAGTTTGTTGATTACTATGTAATGGTCCCGAGTTCGATTCTTGGTGTTAGTTTCAGGAAATGTTGAGTTTAACGTCCCCTTGAAACGATGATGAGAAATGATAAATGGAAACATGAACTTACTTCGTTGTGGATTGAAGCAGGAACCTCACACATTAGAGACAAGCGCTGAGCCATCGTACTCCATTCAGTGCGAACAGTTTCGCGTATGAAAAGAAGACGAGCAGATTTGAAGAGATTATGTTACATTACACATTTCAGTGCGGGCAGTTTACAATAGGTTTATGTTTCATATAGAAAGATAGAAGATATGTGTTGTCATCCTTTTACTTCGTGTGCGACTTTGACCTTGAAGAAAATCTTGCTGACTCAGTGCTAAGCATTGGCATTAAAAGGTATACACATAATCTTATTGTTTAGTTGGCTGTATTTAGAGATGACTCAGACGTTTGAGGTTGTTGGTTCGAATCTAGTTGTGTTCGCTGTAACTCAGTGCCTGAGCGATACTTACCGAGATTTTCCAGTGTTGCCAACACTATCAGAATGAATCGATTCATTTAGTCGGAGCAGTTTCGTGACGAAAACTGATTTTTGTTTTGTACACAATTTTTTTTTCTGAAACAGAATTTTGTTTGTACATAAAATTTTTTCTGAAACAGTTTTTGTTTTGTACACAAAAAAAATCTGAAACAGAATTTTGTTTCGTACACAAAAAATTTTCTGAAAACAATTTTGTTTCGTACACAAAAATTTTTCTGAAACCAATTTGTTTCGTACACAAAAAATTTTCTGAAACAGAATTTTTTTTGTACACAAAAAATTTTCTGAATCAGTTTTTGTTTCGTACACAAAAAAATTTTCTGAAACAGAATTTTATTTTGTACACAATTTTTTTTATTTCGTACACGAAAAAAGTTCTGAAACAAAAATTTAGTTTGATTTTTTTCCGCAAAACATTGATTTATTTTACCGGTAAACTGATTCAGAAAATTTAAATTGAAATCGCAGTACAGGAACAGAATTTGATTTAGGATGTGAAATAAAACACAGAATTACTTTTTTTCATGTTTCTGTACATTTATTTTTAGCATGTGAAATAGAATACAGAATTTCTTTTTCTTCAAAGGAAAACGTGTCCGTGACGGGTACAAATTCTGTAAAGAGAAAATAAAACATGAATATGCATGGTAATATTTATTTTGTTTCCTGTGAAGGAAGAAAAACAGATTATTAACATCGAACTAACTGATCAAGAGAGAGTGAGGTGAGAAAAAGAAAAGCAAATGTGACGTACCTGAATTCCTTTTTTTTCTCCACTGGTTTCTGCAAGGTGATGTCATCTGAGTTTGTCTCCGCTGTGGCATCAAAAGGTACTCGTGCATCGTTGAAGCATGTCCCGTGCACCATCTTGATTCTTTGCCCCGTCTTTGGGAAGTGATGTTGGTGGGATTAGGGAAAATATGTCTGTTATTCTGTTCTGGGTTTTTTATACCGATAGGGCAATGTCTCGTATGTGTCTGGTATTAATCAGCGTTTTTATAGTTGAAACTGTACTTCTTTTCTTCAGGTTTTGTTACAAGATGATGATCGCGGGTTCTGTAAATTTTGTGCGGCGTGCTAATGGAGATTTTTTCACTCGATTGATTTACGATCATTTGCTCCAGACTATTGAAATATTACTTTTGACTTGCAGTATAATTGAGTGTAATCCCACGAATTTTGCATACGTAACTGGTTGATTTCGTGTCGGGGTCGTAGATTTCCAAGGCGTACTGTTTTGGACCACCAGACACGAATTTTTTAATGTATGCTTTTGGTCCAATTGATTCCAGTTCATTTGACATTGAACCAAGAAATACTTCTGGTTCTATTGTGGGCTCTGATGGTCGCTGCGTGAATATCACGGAATCTGTATCGAAATATAGTACTCTTTCTTGCAGCAATTCTAAATATTTGTAGAGTTCCAGACGAGCTTGACACGTTGTAAATGCTCCAAGGACAATATTAGCATTGTTATTTTGTACTGGAACATCATCTTCATACTGCCAATAAAGGTATAACAACGAATCATTAACAGGTAAAATTTGGTTGACTTTTTTATCTGGAGCAGTTAATTTCTGATACAGTTCTTTGGGGTCGTTAATGATGGTCGTTTGGCTGAAATTGTCTCTTATAGCGAGTCGTCCCCAGAAGGCATTCAAACAGAGTTTTGCAAGACTACGACGTGCTGAATTTGTCATTATATTTGCTGCATCCAAAGTTATGCCTTCCCGTTGTTGTACCATTTGAATATACTGCTGCTTTTCTTCTTCGGTGACGCAATTGGCAGGCCAACCAGAAGCTTCCAACTTAGATTTCAAAAATGTGTTAATGTATTCGCTGAATCATCCGCCAGTCTTGGTTTCAGGATCATATACGGTGATGTCGTAATCCCAAATTTCGTAAATTTCAATGACTTGATACCCAAGTTCAATGGCTTTTTGAATTTCATAGGACACCCACGTTCCTGTTAGACTTCGTTCACTGTCGGTATGTGTACATTCATAATCTTGATTTAATGCTGTGGCACAGGCAGCACAAAGTGGAAACAACAACTTCTTATTGAGCGAAATGGAAGTACTGGATGAAACACATTTTGTAATATGCCATTACAGTCTAATGATATTATGTTTTTAATAGGAGGGTGCCCGAAATTTTTTGCACCGACTGTACTTGACGTTTAATAAAAAATTTCTGGCTGTTCAGATAATCCGTAATTTTATTTGTTATTCTATTTCAAATTAACATGGAAAAACTGTAAAAATTCATTAGGAATTATAGTTTTGGGAATCAATATCTTTATTTATATTTTAAATTAGTTATAAGTCTTGCATATGTATATGTAAATGGATTATTACAATTCTTACGGTGTCAGTGCTATCCGAAAATATAGATCCACTATTGGACGGAACTTTCCAGATCACATAACCAATCTAAAATTCGACAGAATTTTCAGGACCACCCTTCACCTCTCTTTTAGATACCTAGGTTCTTCTAAAATCTAGTTTAATCCAGTTTTTACCAAATTTTATTCGTTTCAAAGCCCCACCGCCAAAATGCTTAGTTTTGATTGGATGATAAACCCACGCTATGATATTAGGGCGCAATTATTCCATTCCAAGCCGGAAAATCTTGCTGACAACAGCCAGATTTCGATCGTCGAGCTTAAAAGGTCGCAACGGAGTGAGAAAGCTGCAAACAAGGTAACATTTGGATTTCATTAACACCTAAAATCGTTGGAAGTCTCTAGGAGCCAAAAAACTATTAAATTTCATAGTCAAAACTGGACTAAAAAAAAGCTGAAATAGTAAGTGCAACAGTGACGCCATGTTTTCATCTGCGGATCGCTATGGACAGGATTCAACAGTAGTGTGATTTCCGTCTTTCTTTTCCCAAAACCGGTTCAGAAGATCAGTGTTTCCCATCATATTTCTACCTCCCAATTTTCCTACTAATTGAGGGTTACAAGACCTGTCCATTATAGATTTGTTTATGTAGTTAGTGAGTGATTTTTTTTTTAATTACATACATGGCGGTATTTAATTTTGTGGTAGTCAGTCCAGTAATCACAATGCACGTGTAAATTTCAGTAAGGGCTCCTATCTGACTCCCAAATTGGGAGTACGGCTTCCAGCGGGATGAGTTGAACATTCAGTTTGTTCCGGGTTCCTGCCCCTTCAGGGCAGGGGTCCTATTGCTAGCTAATACTCCGATATGTCCCCTCAGGGCATCGATTAAACAGGTTGATTTCAAGAATATGATTTAGTAAATATAAGGGCCAGTTGGCCCTGTTCATTTCTTTCCTTTCGTTACCTTTCATAGAGCCGATTTAACATGGTAAAATCTGAATGATTTCTGTGTATATTTATTAGTATAACATGTATTAATGTAGTGTGTAGTATGAATGTGGCATGATGTGTCTTGTAGTTCGAGTAGTATGTGTATATTTGTAATGTAGTATCAGTGATAGTGATAATTAAGTGATGAAAGAGTGTGTTGGACAGTGTAGTATTTACTATGCGATAAATTTTTATTACTCCGTCATTAAGTGAACGTAATATAGTATAATAATTCCGTGTACAAGGTCACATTCAGTTGTTCAAGGGTTCATTATATCGTCGCTAGCCCTAGTGTCAAAAGTCAGTACTAACCGCCATTCTTCTGTCGAGGTGCTTAGTGATTTAGTTTTCGTGAAATTGACCTTTCTTTTCAAAATAAAACCTAGAAGGTATAATTCACAGCCCATATGAATGTACAGTTAGGTCAAGTGACCCAAAATTAATATATTCTGAAAATTTCAACATTCTGCTTAGTCTAGAACCTGAAATATTTAAATAAATAAACAATACGTAAATTTTTAACAGAAGTCGGGCGATATGATGCTAGTTCTTCGCTTTGGACTTATATTAGATGTTCATTTTTTTCTTCGTGGCTGCAGAAGCTTATTGTTGCTGCAGAATTTCATAAACATTAAACATTATCGCAGATAATTCTAGTTTCAGTGAACATACATAGGATTTTTTTTTCTTTCTTCTTAATAAAGCTACCAGGTATTACATAGTATTGTGTGTGGGATGAAAGAGTCTTGGGTTCGAGTGAGGTTGTCGTGCGGTGATCGGAGCGGGAAATGTTTGTAGTGATTATAGATTTTAAAGTGTTATGATGAAATGTGTAAATAGGCTGGGCGTAGATAGAGGAAACAGGGTGTTTGTAGAATATAGCGTCGTGGCAAATGAATATTAATGTGAATATGAATATTAATAAGTATATGAATATTGTAGTAGATGAATATAGAATATAGGACACCCATATATTTAAATATATAGTAGCCCAGTGAATACTTCGCCGTGTGTTGATATATATAGATATTGAATAGATATGTGTGGCTACAAACATCTCAAGTTCTGACCCCTGCACCATAATATCACGCGGACCGGAGGGCGATATATAGTCGGCCTACGGTAATACTTTGTAGTTTTATGTGTTATAATAATAATCAACCATAGTAATACCATCTGATAGAATAGGTAGCATCATATAATCGCAGACTAGACATATTGAATAATAAATTATGAAAAGACAGTAGTAGTTATACAACAGGGCTGTAGTGAATTATATTTTCTGGTCGGTTTTTAAAATAGAATATCCTGCTCCGTGAGATTTTTTTTTCCCCACGTTACCTACTCGGGCTAGCTTACAATGTTCATGGAGGCGACAGCTCTGACTGGGTACAGAATCAAAACAATTAGTTATTGAAATTTATTTTCGCGTACCCGGATGTCGACCCCTAGTCCCTTTAAGTATTTTCATTTCTTTTCTTAGTTTAATTAGACGAGGGAAATTAACGACATCCCAGACCGTGGCGTGTCTGCGCAGGGTAGCTATCGGTGAGGTTTGGCATAGAAATCACCGATTCAAAATTCAGTTTATTTAATTTTTTTTTATTTCGGCAAATCATTAGTTAGGGATATCTTAGATAATACTTCTATTCTAGTTTCATTACTGTCCTCGAACCTTCTTAGTTTTTCTAAGGGGTCGAATATTTTTTTTTTACTTAGAGATTTCAAAATTGGGGACGCAGTTACCTGGTCCCTTTCCCCCTCTCCTTTTATCCTGCTGGTCTGGGCCGGATACGGGGATCGGATTTCAATCTTACAAGCAAACTCTTGTGGGATTGGGATCTGATGGACACAGAACTTGCATCCTTGGCAGCAGGGCGCCCCTTGAGTCTACGTATTTGAGTAGACCACCCTTTTTGGCATGTTAAGAATATTTTGGCTATGGATTTTGTTGAGAGCGAAATTCGACTTCTAACTTTGTAGCGTTAGTTATTTCTCACTTAAGTCTTTGGCGCCCCTATTCTTCGTCTTCCTTCTTCTCTATCTCTCTCTCTCTGTCTTCATTTCTTCAAGTTTTTTTTTATTTTTTTCAACCTTCCCCCCCCAAGATTTTGAACTTGTTACTTACGATTTATTTAACGTACAACTCTGATCTGAAATTACCAGCTGAGACGTTGCAAGACACGATTCATGAATGGAGTAGATAATGATTGGGTCCTCCATCACATTTTGACCTATCGCCGAAATGAACAAAGACTTCGTAGTTGACGACACTTCGATTACGTTCTCTCACCGTCGTTCGTCTTAAGTTTTTTTTTTGTAATCCGTTGGTCACTTTCCTTCTGTTTTGGTTTTTCGATTACTTTGTAGTTAACCTGGGCCCAGAAATTGTACTTTGGTTTATCTAGTTATATCCTTAGAAATGCTCTGTGTTACGTGCCTGCCTCACAAAGTTTTTTTTTTCCCTTCATGATTTAAACACGAATTGATTATATAAAAGTTAAAAATTTATAGACGCGCGGTATCAGATAAAATTTAATTTGTTTCCAAATGTAATGTTGGAAGTCATTTGTTTTCTTGGACAATGTTGCAACCTTCTTAGAATTTATTGTAGGGGTGATTAATTTAAATGTGTGCGCATTTATTATAAATATATATATATATAGAGAGAAATAAATACTTCGAAATGTATGTGTAATTAGTATGTGAATATGATGTTAAAGTAAAAGTATGATATTAAATGTATTATGAATATATGTAAGAGCGCTCGTGTCTGTCCCCCTAGACGTGTATTGGTTGCTATAGTTTACCAGAAGTCTTCCGACGAATTTAAGAATGTAGATTTTGTTAAGAATACCGCCGTGCACTTAAGTAATTTTCCTTTTCTTCTGAATCAATGTAAGTGATAACCTCTGTAATTATATAATGGCATGCATTGAAAAAATATCGGCAGGTCCAAACGTAACCCACATCATAACAAATATTATCCCTGAACAATTAACCTAAAACCATTGTGGAAAGTGTACCTTGAATCCGTCTCACCTTCATATGTATCCTGTGACTTGACCAGTTTTTTTTTTTATCCTCAATTTGAAACCATCATACTCCGTACACCTGTGGAAGATCATTTTTTTTTAATCCGAACCATGTATAAACATATACGAAAGTGATCCTAATGAAAGGTCTCGTGAAGTGTCCCAGTGTTGGATAAATAACTTGAAATTATTCGATTAATAAGTTTGGAAATAGACCGTCTAAGAGGAGAAACTTCCTCTAGTGAAAGTGATTTTCTCGAAATCCCTAGATGGATATAAACGTAGCAGTGTGCGATTGCAGATACAATCTGTTAAGAGTTATAAACCAAATATAGTCGATGAATGGTTTTTTTTTTTCGTAAACCACTAGATATATATATATAGATATATATATATGTATAGACACAAATTAAGTTAAATGGAGCGAAACGTTTTGGACACTACGACTAGTGCGTGAGTTGTGATTTGGACGCTCGAAATTATTAATATTTTAATATCTCGACGTGAGGTAGAGACTCATATAAGTTCTAATACACCAAAAGGTTTTTTCTTTCCTCTTTGTCCAATTTTTTTTTAAAGTGAAATAAGTGTCTTATTTGCGTATGTCGCAAATCATAATTTGTTTTAGCATGCCTAAGATATGATACATGTAATTATTTTTTTTTAATCTTCTTTTTCATTTGTCAATACGATTGAATATATAAAAAATTACTAAAATATAATACTATGTACTCTATTAATATATAACCAAGAACTTGTGCTTTTAATATTTTCTTCATAATTATATGTTTGTCTTTCTTTTTTTCACTATGAATGTAATAAACTATTTGTACCCTTGTAGTTAGTTGGTTTCCTTTAACCATATATACACTGTCCTGAGTGAGTGAGCGTGTGAATGCATGATAGATTTAATTTAAGTAATTTTAGTGATATCATTTGTCATATTAACATCTGTAATATATGTGTCATGTTTTAATATATGTGTTAAGGTAAATAACCTAGGTCATGAAGGACCGCTACTAATGGTTTAAATCGGCTCGAGGAGTGAAGCAAAATTAGCAGGATAAGCCTAAATACGACATCTTTCTTCTAGGAAGTCGAACCTTTTATTGATACGATACATAAATTTATATTGAGTTAATAAGTTTGTTTTTTTTTTCCTCTTGGCTAATTCATATGTGTGGTCGATCCTAGAGAACAGAGTTCAGATGCTGGATGGTTATAAATCACCGGTTAGAGTAACAGTACAAATAATTAAATTTCACTTTTCTCATTTCCAGGTCTAGGTCTGGGCAACCCCACGATCGTGGTGCCTGGAGCTAGGTCTGGGTGGTATGAGGGAACATGTGTCTATTCCGAAGCATTCCAAAATTGATTAGTTGTTAATAACATTTAGAATGATTCATCTTTCAACGACTTTCCCGACCTTTTACTATATTTCCGGAATTATCCAGTAATCTGTTTCTCATTAAAATACCCTATTTCTTTTCTTTCTTCTTTTCCTACCTCCTTCTTTTACCCTTCTACTTTCTTCTCTTTCTTTTCTATTTCTGAATGAAAGAAAACGGAGTCATGACTGAGAGTAGTCGCTATTGGCACGGTCAATAAGTTGTTTAGATGAGTTTTCTTCGGGAGTCCGATATGGGATAATTAACAATAACAAGAAAGTTTGTTGGAATTCAATTTATTGGAAAATAATCTGGATTTCAATCAGTAGGTGATGTTTCGTAATCGTCCTCGTTCAAAGAAGGTTGAATTTTAGCGACTCCTCTCCAACCTCTACATTAGCTCTTTTATCTTCGTTAATTTTTGTTTTCTTTCAATTTCTGCTAGGCAAAATCTTCAACTTGACTAATCCGTTGACATCTTGAATGGCGGGCATTTCTGGATCTCCCTGTAGATATATTCGTGGGTGCCCTATTGGATACCGTCCACATTTATTCACATAAGGATAAAGGGAAACGATATCCAAGAATTTTATTTCTTCGCATTCATTTTCATTTGCGACGTGATACAATTTAATGGCATTAACACGACCACCATAGAAGCCGTGTCTTGGATTTAATGGTGTCTTATTAGTATAAGGATGTGTGCTTAAAGAAGAGGCCAATGCTGGATTGGATTTTAACACTTGACGAAATTCACATTCCCACATTTCATGTACTTTATATCCCATGGATCGTAATAATTTCATTTTACGCTGTGTTCTCTCGTAGCGATAGTTCATCGTTTCTTCGGAGTTCTCATAAATGGGCTGATCACGGCTTGTAGGGACACATAGAGGACAGGCATGGATTCTGAAGCCTTCAAATTCATACACGTGTTCCTCTTTAGTGTCGGGATCTTTGTAGTAGCCGTCCAGATGAAAACCAGCAACATAAACTTCTTTTCCTTTGGCCACATGTAGAATTGCATGGCCCTCTTTTTCCTCCATGTAGGCAAGCCACTGCAAAGCAATCCGTGACTGATTGTTTCTGTGACGATATCCTCGTGCAGGGATAATGCTAATAGTATTGGGTTTTAAGAAATTTCGTCGAAATACTAAATTGCATGCACTCGCCAAAGTGATAGCCTCCAGGAAAGGATTGACGTGAGTTTCTTGTTCAAAAGTGGTCATGAAAGATATATAAGCCATTCGAAGTACGTTGACGTCCTGGACACAATAGTTCACCAATTCTTCTTGGAAAATAAACGTATCATCCTGGTGTTCGTTATACCATGTCATGAATTTCTCTCGTTTATCCACTTTCATTTCATCTGCACCATAATAATGGATGTCCGGTAATTTTCCCACATACGCTTGATTTGAAGCAGTATTAAAAAAGTGTGGAAAATATCCCTTGGTCGCTGGTAAACGAAATTCCTTGGATAATTTACTTAAAGCCATTGGCATGAAATTTAAGGAGTCAATAAACGATAAGTGATTCACTTTCATGCTTAAAATTTTTGCTCCGTTCAAGGTCAAAGTAGGTTTTAATTCATGTTTTTCCACTAAAGATTTAAGAATAAAATGACCATCATATCCCTTAGAGTTATGTGCCAAAGATACAATAAGTTTGATGCTGGGTCGTGGTTGACGTAAATACGCAAGAAAGGCATTGATCGGATCATCTTGAAAAATATGTTCCCGCTGTCCACAAACTTCACACGGATGATGTATATCTTCATCTTGAACACAGTTATAACATACTTGTTGGGCCACCAGTAAATTGGGCTTATGAATGAACGCGTCTTCATCGAAGAAAGTATCCTGTGTGGCTTCGATATCACAGAAGACAATCATAGCCTTCTTGGCATGTAACACTGATGGAACTCCAGGCTTTAATTGAGTCGTATCGGGCTTCATGTAGCATTGGTGGGTAGACATAACGTGTTTATGACACACATTACAAAAATAATCTGTACAATGATGTTCTCTTTTTCCTGTATGGAGAAACGAATAAATGCGTAGACATTTGGAACACAGTTTCGCCATCTTGCATATTGGCTGACCCTTATGATATGGTACAGTCAGATGATTTGTATAGCATGTTTCACCATAAAATTCACGATTGCATTCTGGACACTGCTTTTCCGTATTGGTTTTACTGCATGGCGGTTTCTGCAAACATTTCTCACATATGGCCGAACAGTTCTTGACGTGTCTATTTCTGTTATTATATTTTTTGTGGCATGCTACACAATAGTATCCAGCAGAAAAAACGGCCGTTAATGACGTGATGATGTCATAATGAGAATTGATGCACATTAAATTGATTGGAATTTTGTCTTCGCCACTAGCCCTTCATACAGAATATCTTCTCCGGAAAAGCTGGTGTATACGGTAAGTTTATAATCGGTCAAGTAGCGTTGCAATTGTCGCAATTCTTCCACAGATCCCCCATGATCTAAATTCACTGATGATCTGGACAAAAGTTCATGTACGTCAGGGAGAACGACACACTTTCTTTGGTCCTGATATTGTCTGTACAGTTTCTTGTTCGTATCCTTATATTTCTTTAGGCCAATAGCAATCATAATTGCATAAGCCAAACATTTCTTGTCGGTGTTTTTTACACGTAAAATGCCAGTCTTGCGTTTTAGTAACTCGTCGTTTGATAAAAGACCTCGACGCACTAATCCAAAACCACGGGGCACATCTACATGATGAAAATGTACAATGAACGGTTCGTTCATGAGAAAACTATCATTACTTTGAAGGATGCGATCAAAGGATGCCCATAAAGTCTCCAATGTCAAATTACTTGCACGCCGAAAAGATAAATAAAATGGTTTGTTCTTCTCATCGTGAGATAAAATCGATAATCCAACCATCGATGATTCGTCGACATTTTCCAATAAGTAATCCAACATCTGTTGAAAAGAAGTCTGAACCCACTCAACAATATCGGTGTCACTGGTCGGAGCATTAATTTGAATTTCCAGCATTCGTCCTTCGAGATTAAAACGCCGATAATGTCTATTGATTTCTCGCAAGACAGTAAAGCCAGAGGTAGCCATATTCAAACAGGAAAAGGTAAGATAAAACAAAAAAGGAATGGCAGAGAAAACAAATATCTAAAACGAAAAAAAACACACGAATTAAAATTGAATTCAGAAATCGCTAACACGTTTAACTGTATCAAAATGACTACACGATCAATCCGAAAAGAATTATCATATCTCAAATAGTTCTACTGTTAAAATTTTTATTGTCGTCATACTGGAAATCAAACCCGGGACCAACATCAACATAAGTTTCTATAGTGATAAAAAGAATGAATGAAATTGTTTTTCTAAGTGTGCTGAGAGAATCGCTGTAGTAAGCATTTTTCCCCTGACACTGAACTTTAAACGTATGACGAACATGAAACGAAAACAAAATCTCATGCGCTTGCTTTTCTTGAGCTAAGACAAAAAAGACACGAATTCGATTCTCGGAGGAAAATAAACTGGAGGTCCACGTCTCACTTTCGGGGAACAAATTCGTGCGTAGTTTCTTTGTATACGTTAATGGTAACTTTCAGAAACTGAGCTAAGTGGTTAGCGTTACGCACCTCTGGCCCGGGTTCAACACCCAGTATGCGCTCAGATTCAACATTTAGCTGTATTCCTAGCATTAACGCTAAACCAAAATCAACAAATTTCTCGCGCTTACTTCTAATGTGTGGGATTCCTGATTCGATCCCCGGTCAAGTAAGTGAGGGTTATTCTTGCATTTGCTAAATAATTCATGCTAAAATAAAACAGTGATAACAATGTTATCCTCATACGTAATACATTTGAAAAGCACTCCATTGATATTAAGAAACGCGGTTGATACTTACCTCAAATTCAAGGAACGGAGTAAAGTCACGCTGTCACTAGAGGTACACCTTCGTTCATTCACGATCTTCGTGGAAGTAGGACTTGAAAAATGAAAATGGATTTTTATTTAGGCCAGAAACCTGTTCAACTATAAAGTGACATCACTATCAGCCAATCAAAAACAAGGAAACTAATAAATGACATCACGAAGAACAAATGAAAACACAGAATTCATCATGTATCATGAGCCGAAACGTGATGTAACAATCGATCGTAACGTCTTTTCTCCTTACTCATCAATCGTTAGGACATCTAGTATCGCGATTCTGATCATGACATCATACCGTTGACTCGTTAGTTTCTTACGACATTCAAATTAAAACATCTAAAATGTGATTCATTTTCCTTAAACTTGATTGAAAAATGTAACATTCATCGCTATGTTACGAAACTGTCTTTGACATGAATTTAAAGTTGAGCTTTAAAAGTCCGTCAGCTGAGAAAAAATGATGATGTAGTACTCTTCGTAAAACCACATGCTGCAATTTCACAATAACAAACTTCTATGCTTAACAACGAGCAGAAATGTGTAATGTAACATAATCTGATCATGATCTTTTCATACGCAAAGCTGCTCGCACCGAAGTTGGCATGGTGGCTCAGCGTTTTTTCTGATATGTGAGATCTCTGCTTCAATCCTCAGCCAAGTAAGTTTATGATGTTTTCTCATTTCATCATTTATCATAATCGTTTCAAGGGGGACGTTAAACGAAACATTTCCTGAAACTAGCACCAAGAATCAAACTCGGGACCATTGCATTGTAATCAACAAACTAAAATTTCTCAATGGGTCACGGTGACTCAACGCTTGTCCCTAATGTGTGAGGTCCCTGCTCCAATCCTCAGTCAAGTAAGTTCATGTTTTCCCCTGTTTCGTTCTAATATTTCTCATTACCATCGTTAAATTCAACATTTCCTAGAATCGAACTCGGGACGATTGCAAGGTATCCATGTTCACCCCTGAAGCGGAACAAAATGGATCACAAAATACTTATCAAATTTAAGGGAATAATTTTAAATATGCATCCATATAACGTAATAAGGATCCAAAGGGAACGATAACGCCCAAAAAGTAAATCATTGTACTCTATTATACAACGAAAATGTCTCGTGAAAGATAATAGGATAAGTTAAAAAACGTCCAAATTTTAATATTTTTATACTTATCAAAGATTACGAGATGCGATACTTCCCTCACCCCCCCCCAACTCCTGATGTAAATCAATGTGATCTTATGTGTCCTGAGTGATCCCTGCCCCTGAGTAAACATAAGCAAAAATTTCAATAGGTAATGCAATCCCGGGCCAAAACATCTCTAACTCATTCGCTATGGCCCATGTGGGGGGTCCCAAAAGTGAAATAGGGTCACCCCGACGTCAAACAATCACATTACCTCAAACAAAAATACCTCTACTTCATTCGCACCAGTAAGGGAGGTGGTAGAGCGGGGTCCCTGGTTCAAACACCGCAAAAGAAGTTTTGTGGTGGGTAACATTATGCTCCAGTTTCCTCCCACACTTTCATTCCTTTCTCATCGTCACCGTCTCCTTTAGCCTAACCGTGGGACGTAAAACTAAAGATTTCATTTGCACCAGTGTTAGTCCATCTCATCAAAGGGATAACAATCCGAACCACATGAGCTTCTTCCGGGAATCGAACCCTGGTCTCCCACGTTAAAGACGCATACGCTAACCGGTTAGCCACGGAGGAACTCCAAAGTTTTCGAGTTTCATATTAATACTAATATTAATTTATACTATTACTGGAGTCTACTAATTCATAATGTAATAGGTCATCAAGAAAGAGATCAAACCTTGTTTTGGTAATTTTATACCCATAAAAGGGAACGAAACAAGCCATCATAAGCTCCAAGCTAAAAATCCCAGTTCAGTGACGTCAAACGAACATATTAGCTCGAACCAACTACCTCTAATTCATTCATACCAGTAGAGGTGCGGTGGCTCAGTGGTAGAGCGTTCACCTCTGCTGTATGGAGTACCTGGTTCAAACACCGCGAAAATAGTTTTGTGATGGGCAACATTATGCTCGGGATACTCCAATTTTCTCCCACACTTTCATTCCTTTCTCATCGTCACCGTCTCCTTTAGCCTAAACGGCATAAACGTGGGACGTAAAACTAAAGATTTCATTTGCATCAATGTTAGTCCATCTCATCAAAGATATAACAATCTCCAAATTTTATGCCATAAAAGGGAACGAAAAAAAAGCATTCGTAAACCTGTACTATTTCATAACGTAATGAATCATCAAGACCATATTTTTAGTAATTTTAAAGAATCATCATGACCTCTGATCCAAAACTCCCAATTCAATGACGTCATAGCAGGGCCAAGGTACCTCTGATTCATTCGTACCAGCGTGCATGGCCCCTGAATAAGCATACGCAAAATTTCAATAGGTGACGCAATCCCGGGCCAAAGCATCCCTGATTCATTCACTATGGTCCATGGGGACCCAAAATTGGATTATTAAGAGTGCGGTAGAGTATCCCCATTACTTCTGTTGCTACGAGGAAAATTGTCATGCCAGCGTTTCACAGTGGCAAAGGATACGTTTTCATCGCCAAATGTGAAAGTAAGTTGATCAGTGCACTCTTGTCTTGATAATCCACGCCGAAAAACGCAATAAAGCCTCGCACGAACATTTTCACAAGTTAATTCCATTTTTCTGTTGCCACGCAATCTTCAAGTCAATGGAAACAACACAAATAAAGCTATTGATAAAACATTTGAAGTACATAATGGCCAACAATTTCAAACGTTTCTATGCAAACAAAAAATAGCGCCTAACTACAATCAGTGTTGCCATGCCTCAAAATATAAATAGTGACCATTATATATATATATATATATATATATATATATATGTATGTATGTATGTATGTATGTATGTATGTATGTGTGTGTGTGTTTGTGTGTGTAGCTTGAAAAATCCGAAGTGCCAGGTCACAATGGCAGCTAGAAATACGAATCTGGTGCCTAACTAATTTAAGACCAAACCATCACGCCTATGTATCAAATTGGTCGCCAGGTTGGAATTTTTGATTGCCAGGTCGCCAATGGTGACTGAATATTTCAGTTTGGCTATAAACATTTGCATAAATTATATCATGTACAGGCCCGCAACCAGAGGGGGCCTAGGAGGGCCAGACTTCCCTCTAAACTTTTCGTGGCCTCTCCAGACCTAAACGCAAAATGTTATTATTAAGTCAAAAAACACAATTTAACTATTTGTAAGAGAATTTTTAATGACTGCCACCATCCAAACCTCTGTGGCTGGTTGCGGGCCTAATCTTGCAATAAAACTCTATGATCTTGTTACTGGATTCCGACTTCAGGTTTCGTGGCATGCCTATAATATATAGCAAAGCAATATATGGAAGTCATTTCATATACCGGCCTGAAAAAGTAGAAATATGGCGTTTGAAGCGCATAACTGACTATAAGGGCCAGATGAACACATTCTCACACCCAAGACCATACTTCGGCCTCTCCCCCTTGCGTCAAAGAAAATATATTCGTAGTTGTTGTGTTGTAAATTGTAATGATCAAATTGTCACCACAATGAATTCTGCATTTAGTCGCGACTACAGAAAATTTCAGCTTGAATTAACGTTTATAGGCCGCTTCACTCTATAAGATAACAATATAGTATAACATGTAATAACCCACACAGGAAATTTCTAGTAAACGGATCAATTTATTTTGTAATATACAAGGCGGGGGAGAGGGAGTCAAATATGTGGCCCTAGGTTGCAGCCTAGGCGCTAAAGAAAGCCTGACCACTTTCACTGGTACTTATGTGCACTATTTGGCTGGTTAGAGTAATATTATTCTGTTTTCTTTAGTTGCACGGTATTGAGAAACTGGTGAAATTTGCTTACAGGTAGAGGGAAGTTGGGAAATAAAGTTCTTAATTTTTCGGTACAATTGAAAATTCATATGTAAAATATATAGTCTACCAGCGTTAGCACTTGGAATTTCTCGTTTCGAGAATTGGTTAAATAGGGAATGTTTCGAAAACTAGCAGAATGGAAATCTTAAAGAGATGGAAAGAAAGGGAATACCATTTCTTCTTATTTGAGCACCCTTATTTGTGCGGAAGACTTTTTTATAATGAAGAAACAAAAATGGCCAGTGGTTCTTTGGTTTTAAAACCTTTTTATTATTTCAATACCGAAATTCAATTTTGATTTTTATTACAGATGTTTAAATTCAAAAACAGAAAATCGGTTTCAGTTCTTGAAACCGAAACACCAGTTTCGACTTCTGAAACTGAAAATCGATTTCAGTTTCCAAAACTGAACTCAGTTCCAAACTCAAAACTACAAAACCAGTTTCAGTTTTCGAAACCGAAACCAAAAATCGATTTTTCAAACAAACGAAGACCGGAAATGTCATGAGATGAATGTAATTATCACGTGGGTCAGAAGGATTATGGGAGTGATGGATATTATAAAAATAAAGACACTGAAGATTTAGTTAGTTGGACATATTACAAAAAGAAACGATGATCGAAGAACAAAAGGAATTCTTGACTGATACTAAAAGACAAAAAAGGACTTAGGAAACATCCTCATACAACATGGTCTTACAAAATCAAGAAGCATTGAGGAGTAACGTGGATAATACTTACCCAAGATAGATGGTCACTGACATGAGTTGGAGAGACCTTTATCCAGCAGTGGATTAACAATGTTGGATTATGTTTATGATGATAGCAGTGACGTACTACATTTCTTTGATAAAATTTAGCATCCTTTTCAGCTAAGAGGCTGTAAAAGATTTGAACCTAAAGTTCAACGAGAAATCCAAACCGCTGTAATGCGTCCAATGCTTTTGCATCAGGAATCGAACCGAGACCATGTGCACCGACGGAGCGTGCACTACTTACTACAACAGCGGTAAGCTAGTACATAGTACAAAATTCATAAATATACACTGAATAACGTACAATATATATACACAACATACGCGTATTAGACCAAGAAAAAATCAGTCTTCATTATGACTTTAAATAATGCTTTCACAACTCCTCAAACATTTACCTAAAAAGATTATTTAAAAAAAAAACAATAAATAAATAAATGCCAATTTATTGAGTTACAGCAATCACATATATATATTTGAATTCCTTTGACATATTGTTTCTCTTTTTAATTTATACAGGTAAAAAACCAAGGTAATCCTTTGGCCTACAACGATCATCTACTCAACTATGCATTTATGTAATCAAACAGTCAGGAATGCTAATCGCAGCACATCAATCTACATGCCTAATATCACAAAGTATGAAAGCATGAAAGAATATAATATTTATCACTTTACATATATATTCTCATTGAAACGTGGTTCAAATGAGAAGATTGGAATCAAGCAGTAACAGAAATCCAGTAGTAAAACCAATTTTAGCAAGAACATGGAGGAAACAAACATTGGAAAATAAACAATTTTCAATAAGAACATCGAGAAAGCAAAAATTGGAAAATAAACGATTTTCAGAAAGAACATTGAGGAAGCAATACTTGGAAAATAAACAATTTTCAGAAAGAACATCAAAGCAATAATAAAAAATAAACAATTTTTATAAATAATTTTCAGAAAGAACATCGAGGAAACAAAAACTGGAAAATAAACAATTTTTAATAGGAACATCGAGGAAACAAAAATTGGAAAATAACCAATTTTCAGTAAGAACATAGAGGAAGTAAAAATTGGATTAGAGTTTTAGTTTTAGTACTTAGATTTAATAAAATAATAAAATTACAGCAGCGAATCAAGTACCCCGTTCACTTCAACATGTATTATTTTGATTACCGGTTTTGTAGTAGAACTTTAGTTCTTTAATATTATATAATGTGGGAGATTACAAATATTTTGACATAAGTTAAATCGTCTATTGCATTAGTTTTCTGATAGAAACTTTTCTCTTTCACTATACTCAAATAACTTGTGTTTCCCCTATTGAATTTTCATAGAGCGAAAATGGAAGAGATAGCAAATTTTGTATAGATGCAGCGTACAATGGGAAGATCCATCTCCTCCTGATCAGTGAACTGAAAGCCCAACTAATATATGGTATCTATCACTTGTGGTTAGTTTCAACTTTTATGGTTTGAAACTAAGATTCGACATCTAAAGTTTGCTCTCATGAAAGCTACCCTCACTCACCATCATTTTGGTACACTCATGTCCAAAATTATGGTCGCGTATCTATAACTGTCTTCATGTAAGAATATAATTTGATAATGATTTCGTGGGGTACTTTTAATACTGATACTATGTTTATCATCGGGAAATGTATATTTCTGATAAATTTCATAGGAAAAGGATTATAAATACTAAAATTATAATGAGTAAAATAAAATGTTGCTAAATGGACAAGAAAATTTTATTTTAGTTTTATTGTTCTTATTTACTGCTATTTTGACATCAAATTTGCCACATACGTGTCTTTGTCGATTATGCATATACTAACATTATAAGAACTACAGGGCGAATTCGTTATTAAATTATATTCCTAGAACAACATATTTATAGCCATGCAACAATAATTTTGGACATGAGTGTACATATACAGTGAGAGCAGAAACTGTTCGTACATCTATGCAATTGAAATGAGTGTGCCTGTGAAAAAGCAACAGAAAATTTATGAAGTGTAATAACACACACAATATGAATAATGAAAACTAACCTTTAAAATATATCAATAAAGAACCAGAAAGACAAGTGTAATGTTTAGAGAGTCAACAAACTCCGTAGAAACTCTGTAGAGTTGACGCAAAAAGTGATCTTACACCTGAGTGAGAATACGAAACAAGGACACCACAACTGGGGTTCACTTGTATTTACTTGAGTATATACCTCTGTATAGCAGTGACGAGTGATAGAATTTAGTTGCGAATAGAAGTGAAAAAACTGTTCAATGGGCTGTCAAAATAGGGAGCAAAAGAACAGAAACAAGTGAGGAGACGAGGAAAATTATTATTAAATTGCATAAAAAGGGTAAATCTTTGGGAGAGATAGCAAACATTGTAGACAGGCTTCGTTCAACAGTACAAACAATAATAGCTAGGTATAATGTTACTAACACAGTCCGAAACAAAGAAAGAACTGGAAGGCCAAGAGTGTTGAGTGAACAAAACAAAGGTTACATCATTAGGGAAATAAAAAACGGTTCCGAAAAGTAGTGTGTGCAATTGGCAACTTATCTGAAAAACGCAGTGCTAAAGTATCAGCCAGTACAGTGCAGAATATTTGTAGAGAAAATGGGTATCGCGGTCAGGTAGTCAGGAAAACGTTCTGAGTTAACAAGATAAATCGTATAAAGAAACTAAATTTTCAAAATAATATAGGGATAAGGGATCTGACTTCTGGAATAGGGAGCATATTGAAGAAAATCTTGTAGAGAAACTGATTCGAATATCACCATGTCAGCAATATTGCCACTGAAGTGCATAATTTTAGCTTCAGAAACTACCAACACTGGTGAAGAGCTATTTTTCTGTGAGCATGTTTCTTGATTGTCTGGAGCGCATTGACGCGTTTTAGGAAGATTTTCTTTACGTTAATTGTCTTTCTGAGACCTTGTGGAAGAAATAAAACGGAAGCAACAAAAACACCGTCAAATTTCACAGTAAAGTTTGGTAAGTACTTCCCCTTCTCTTTGTTTTATATACATAAATTTCCAATATATGTTGTTGTCACATAAGACTTCAGCTTATTGCAAGCTAGAAAGAAAAGTGTTTTCCTTTCATTAGTATAGTGTACATGATGAATAACTACAAAGTGTATTGCAGACAATACTTTCTTACATACTTGTTAGAAATAACGCCACTTGGCATTATTATCTTCATTGTAGTTGCTTTAAAAGTGTGCTCTTTATATTTCTATTTCTGTTTGCATCGTAAAAATTGGGTTATGGAATTACTACAGACAATGTAAATTGAGCCTTTGATGTAGGATATCCCGGGTTCAATTCCCAGTAAGCACACTCTGTCGAAAAAGTGTAAAAACTTTTTCTGGCTAGCCAACCAAAGTGAGGTTTCTCTGGGTTTTCCTCATTCATACCAGGCAAATGCTGGGATTGTACCCAACATACAGGTATCAGGCCGCTTTCTTCCTTCCCATTCTTTTTTCTTCAATTTCCCTGGAAGTGCCTTCGCCGAAGAAAGTCACTCCTCATTCGTTATTGGCTGATATGGCCATAGTTGCCGAAAGCCCAAAAATCTAATACTAATTCTAATCATACTGATTTCGAAGATGCTTCATGATTTAGTATTGTTAACAAATAAATAGTATTGGCATTAAATAGTGACAGTTATATTCATGGTATTATATGTTACATAAGAAAATGCATGTTTTTTGAGGGATAGTATATCTTGCTCCTTGAAGCGATGGAAGCTATGAGAAAATCAGTTCGCTTAATGTAATTGACTTTAAAAACTTTTAAATCTGTATATCCTGGTAAAACAACAAAATATATTACGTTTGCAAATGCAATTTACACAATAAATAACACGAATAATGTGGGAAGCAGGGAAAGCAGAGAAACTGTTATATGGTAAGATGACAGAAACAAAAATTACAAGCTGAATATTTAAAGTGTAGTAAGGAAACAACACCTGAGTATGTGGCTTAGTGGTTAACATTCTAACCTACCGATCAGTTGATTTATGTTCGAATCTTCGTCAAATACACTTTTTTCTTTTCGTAGAAGGAACAGCCATTACTTGTAGTATGATACTATCTAGTTAGATCAAAAGTCAGGGTGTTCTAGATTTCTTTCCATTAATAAAATATATAAATAAGCTTACATCCGAAACTGAATATATAGCTAATTGAAATAAAAGTAGCAAGTTGGTGAACCACCACTAGACAGAAGAACGAGTTAAGCAATATAACCTGAGGCGCTTTCAAGTGTCTGTCTTATCTCTGTCTTAAATGTGAACTGAATACATTTTTTAAAAAATGTTATCAATGAAATACCGGTCTGTGTGAAAACATAAGGAGAAGAGAAACGAAACAATATTAGTATATTTTGTTTTTACTATTAGATGTTTCAGTATGTTCCATTGGGGTAAATAATCTATTAATCATGTCTTCAAACCTTATAAAAAGTTATGTTTTTTGTTTTCTTTTTGTTTGCGCGCATCACATTCTGTTTCTCAATTACCTCCAATGCTAAATTTAAATCCACTATTACTTCTTTCCTTGTGTTCACTTCCACCTGAAGTGTTATATTTAGGCATAGTTTACCATCCTCTAAATTGTATCGAAGTTTTGTCAAGTTTCCAGTGGACGTCAGTTAACCATTTTCTACCAAGTACTAATGTCTCAAATATTCATTTCAAACTGTCATTCGATTTCCTGTGATGACTAGACAGACAACCACGATGTCACTTTTACATATTGACGGCGTCTTTAGAACTTGCCCCTTTTCTCCTTGAAAGCATATTTTTAAGGACAACGGAAGATGGGCTCACAATTTTTAAAACAAGGTGTTTATGTCCATCTCTTCCTCATGTTATGTTAATGAATTATAGAAACTCGACTGGACCAAATGCTAAATACGGTATGACAAAACACAACCTCGATGTCATCATTCTTAAATGTTGAGCAAAAACGATACAAATTGCCCCTATTCTATAGTTAATACCGAAATGTCTAAACATGGTCGGACACGTGCACACTCGTTTAAAGAAGGCTTTTATATATCAAATTTCATCTCAGAAACGTTAGATATTCTATTTTTGGCATAAATTTTTAACCCCTTCTCCTCTGTGAGGATACACAATTTAATAAAAAAAAAAAAAAAGGCGTAACAACAACCGTCCGAGATAGGTGTTAACTATGTTAATAAAATTCATTTTAAACTGTACAGTCATTTTTCGTTATGATAGACAACGTATTTTTCATTTATATACTATGTAGATATAGATTAATAGTATTGTTACTGTCTTAAGTTATTTAATGATATAAAAAATGAGGTGTTATGTTTAATGGTTAACAATACGTAACATTTTACACATTATCAACAGTCAAGTACCGAATTTTCTGTGTAATATTTGTAAATACATTTGAATTCAACGTGCTATGGAAGTAGCAAATTAAGCATGAATGCTAAAAGATTGTTCAGTTTCAGTTATCAAGAGATTTTCTTTCCTGTCTTTCTATTATTTTGTCACTAGATTACAAAACACTCGCACCTGAATTTGTATGTATAGTGTTCAACATTTATTCTCATACACTTTTCTTGACGTTTAAGTCCCTTAGGTTAAAAGAGACGGATGTTTAATGAAAATAAATTCTAGTTAAAGTAAAATTTTAATTGACCCTTAACGGAAATCGACCACGAGACTACAAAAAACAAAATCGTACGAGTTAGCCAGTAGACTAGCAGAAAGCATACAAGTTTTACTAACAGTATCATACATATTCTCCCTGTGTATGATGACGTTTCGTCGCCTCCAGGTCTGTTCCGGTCATAACCGGGACACAAATATGAATGCTTCTAGGTCACGAAATTCTTAACCAGTTTCATTACTGCTTCATAATATAATAATAATAATAATAATAATAATAATAATAATAATAATAATAATAATAATAATAATAATAATAATAATAATAATAATAGGGTCCCAATATAATAATAGGGTCTGTTCTAACCCCAACGACTAAGAACTAACTCTGGTCAGATACTTTTCTCTGAAAACGGAGTTCGATATCGGCGGAAGCTCATGTGTTTCGGTTCTCACGCTAAGCTGTAAGTCCATCTCTCATATAGCCCTGCTGCTGAATGGGACGCTAAAATCAAATTAACTACTACAACTAATAACATACATTCTAGAAAGAGCTCTGCAGACCATTTTCTTCATAAAAAACTTTTTCTTTCGTACCAAACAAAACGTATATGTATAACAACAAACATTTTGTAAAACCTTACGAAGTATTCCACCAAAAATAGGTTATAGCAAGCAAAGTAGGCTATTTTTGGCATTATTCAATTTGATCAGTTACTACATTTGCTAATGAAATGTTGACGTTACATGTTCTCCCTGAAATATATGCAGAGGAAAAAACATCTTTTGACTAAAAATCGGGCGTTAGATACTTTAATTTATATATATAGGGTCAACTATATTTTTTCCTTTTACAGTTCTATTTCTTCAATAAAATACTGCAAATAGTGTGATAACAAAAATATAAATACTAAACTTTCTCTTAAGCAAACTCAACAGAAATTTTATCAGATCTAGCACGAAATGTGCATAAATTTTACATGAATTAAAACATGAATTAAAAAATTTAGTAAAACGTTCTTCATAAACTTCGTCAAAGTGGTTGTCAGCCTCCTAGGATGTCTGTACTTCCATCTTATTGTGGGTTAAAGAAGAAAAATCTCGTCCAGTTCTTTACCAAGAGGTAATGTGCCTAAGATCGATGACACATTACCGTGCTGGATGGCGATGCTGAGGGTTACATGCGTAGGATCGACACTGCGTACGATCGAAACTGTGTACGATCGAAACTGCGTACGATCGAAACTAAAACCGGCGTAGGATCGAAAACAGATAAGGTCATATGATCGAACAATAAAAAAACAATTATTTTATAATCACAGAATATTAAGTAATAGTATTTTTTTTGAAGTTATATAGGGAAAAACCGTAGTAGGATCAAAACTGTATACGACCGAAACTGCGTAGCGTCGAAACTGCGTAGGATCGAAACTGCGTACTGTCGAAACTGTGTAGGATCCACACTGCGTAGAATCGAAACTGCGTACGGTCGAAACTGCGTACGATCCACACTGCGTACGATCCAAACTGCATAGAAACGAAACTGGCAAATAAAATAGTGACAAATATAATTAAATAATCATACAGGGGTGTACCCAGGAAGTTTTTCTTGGGGGACTGTGACTTATTTAGGAAAGCCAAAAAAGCTAAGTCTTGTCTCAGCAGGGAGAAAGGAGAAGCCTCCCCCCAAAAGCCACTACTTCTGATCAAGTTGGCAAATTCCTTGTTCAGAAGATTGCCGTTAAGTTCAATTGAC
This sequence comes from Thermobia domestica, assembly GCF_964235325.1. Lineage (NCBI taxonomy): Eukaryota > Metazoa > Arthropoda > Insecta > Zygentoma > Lepismatidae > Thermobia > Thermobia domestica. The sequence continues at coordinate 158,239,567 of NC_137455.1, read as the reverse complement.
TTAGCTTAACATTTTCTTAGTTACCTAGTTGCTGTGAAGTGTCACTTCTTTTATAGACTTTGCAGGTGGCACAATCGAAGGTTCATGTAATTAGTTCAAGTTTTTGCTAGTTTGTGCTTCGTCCCAAATTTACTAACTTCCAGGGTTGTTTTGTTTAAAACAAATGATTAAAACTTTTTTAATTGTAATTTAATGTTAATTGTAATTGTTTGTGAAAAATTTGGGAAATTTATCCTTTTCCCCCTATTATTTCAGTGTCCTTGGCTATATTCAAACCAACGTACAACTGTCTGGAATCATTCTTGGCCTACAAAACGCACCATAGAGGAGCACGATTGGATAATTAGGGAAGCCGGTGAACCACCATGTATGCTGATTTTTGCTTCTGACGCGTAAGAAGTGCCAAAATTTCATGTGTATTATGAGAGAGTATTTTTTCTTTCTCTCTTTGCATGGCAGCCAGCGACTTCAGGTTTTTACTGTACCTTGTCAACATACCAGAAAATTCTTTTTAGGTACTTGAACCCATGTGGCTTCGGTGTTGCCAGCTAGAAAAATCATGAAATTCGGCTAGGGAATTAAAAAAAAAATTTACTCCTACATTTTTTCAATAATCCCTCCCGTTAACAACACTGCAATCTAACTTACACCAAAAAATAGCCATGTCCCTCTTCTAAAATACAAGACGTAAACGATATCAATCGGGCTAACAGTGTTTGGGCAATAAATCATTAACTGAAAGTCTACGAAAACCCCAAAATCGATTTTGTCCCGAAAGGGTTAATGAGATATGCGCGCCAAAGATTTCGGGCTCTAATTTAACGCGACCCCCCCCCCCCAAGTTTCTGGGCTGGTCCAGAGAATGAATGACCTACATAGTACTGTCTACGGGCTGGGTGGGCTACCAAATTTCAGCTTTCGTTCTTCCATAGTTAATATAATATAGGCGCCGAAAATTTGGGGGCTAACTTCACCAGAGCCTCCCAACTTTCTGGGCTAGTCGAGATAAAGATCGACGGGCTAACAAATTTCAAATTTCATCTTTTGGGCCAATATAGTTAATAAGGTGTGAAAACCAAAGTTTTGGGGCGTTAACTTAACGTGAGCCCTTAACTTTTTGGGCAAGTTGAGATAATGGGTGTACCAGGTACTAAACTTCATGGGCCTTCCAACCCATTATTATTTAGCATTTGGGGCACTCAAGGAACACAGATACAGGGTCTCCAAATGTGAAAATGAAAATACAATCTTTAAGTTTTATGTCCGACTGTCATCCTGGGTAGACTAAAGAAGACGCAGATGATGAGAATAAATGGAATGGTGAAATGAAAGAGTTGTGGGAAAGGGAAACTCCGAGAAAACTCTCACACACGGTGTTTGTTCACCACAAACCCCACTTTGCGCAAGTTGGTATAGAACCAGGGCCCCGCATCATGGGTGAACCCTCTGCCACTAAGCCACCGCGGCCCAGAAGTCCTAGAGACGAGGCACATAGGCGTATACCTAACGTGTAATTTGTTCGTAGCGGGAATTTCTCTTGTGGTATAGTTAATTACAAACAATGAAAAACCGAAAATGTGATGTGGACAATCGCGACCAAAAATGTAATGTGGACAATCTCGAACAAGCAATAAACAATCTGCGTGATTTGTTTTAGATTTCGGAAAATAGGTTCTGCCAGATTTACGCTTATCGACTGTAATCGTTTATTTATTTATTTATTTGGGAGGGAAGCAAAGTATAGTACATTTCAGTCATTACACATGCAAAGAGATGTTTTATGGTAATTATTTTTTTGCTGAAATATAACTTCGGTATCTTTTATACGTGTTTAGGAGCTGAGATTATTATCTAATAATTATAAGGAAGATACAAGTTTTTTTTGTTTTTTTTTTAAGGAAGATACAAGTTTTTCACCTTCGTACAACAATTCATGTTTAATAGGCGTATAGAAGGGGCTCATGACCAAAATATTGGGACTCCATTTCTGGGACCCCATGGTGGGGGCCCGGTTCCTGACCACCACTGTGCTGAGGGGAATCGGATCTTTCCAACGTCACGATCTGTATGCAACAACTCCATGCTTAAACGAGGAATAGAGTGGACTCGAGCCCAACATTTCGGAACCACATTTTCTGGAGCTTCGAGGCCAGGGCCCAATTTCTGACATTACCGCTTTCGTTAATCGACCCCGACCTTTCAAACGCTAACAATATAGTACAACACCATGTTAAATAGGCAAATAAAAGAGACCTGAACCCAAACTTTTGGGATCTCATTTCTGGAGTCTCAGGTCCCGGAGCTTTCCAACACCACAATATGTATCCTATACTCCATGCTTAAAAGAAAAATAGAATGAAGCCAAGCTCAAAATTTCGGGACACCATTTTTGGACCTTTGAGACAAGGGCCCAATTTTTGACGTTAACACTGTGCTCAGACGACCCGAACATTTCCAACTTCACCACCCACATACAATTCCATGTTTAATAGGCGTATAGAAAGAACCCGCGCCCAAAACTTCGGGACCCCATTTTTCGAGAGCCTCATGGCTGGGGCCCGATTTCTGATATCACCATTGTGCTCGGGAGACCCGGACTTTTCCAATGCCACCATCTGCATCCACTAACTCCATGTCTAACACGGCTTCCCCATTGTAGGAGGATTTTGATGAATTTTCTCCAGGTTCTTTACAACTATTTACAACGTTTCAAACTATTCATAAGAAATGAAACTTCAATACATTAGAAACTATGTTCTTTTAAAATGTTCAAAATGGATGACAGCATTGATTTCCAGTAATAATTGTAAACTTTCGTAATTTTATTCTCTATTTGAATAGTAGTTTAATTTCGAATCTTTTACGGTTAAAATATTTTTGTGAAATGTAACGGAATACATTGAAATGCTCCTACTCCCAAGGGTACGTGTTCCGATTATAAATCGATTTGAGGTTCAGTGTACAAATGAGAAACTCCCAAAGCGAAGTACAATATTGTAACGTTGTTGACATACATATGAATAACTGGTGATTAGGTCGTTAAGCTGTACATAAAATCATATAAATTTTCATTCATATTACGCAGACAAGTACAAACAGAACAGCATATGAATCTTTATCTGACTTTTGTTTCACTAACTTTCTGACAGCCTTTACGAAATAATATCTTTACAATCGAAATATTCGTATAACATTATTATTATTATTATCCTTCAATATTCATCATACATCATATTCTTCATTACTTTAAATTCTTCATATTACATAACTATTTTACATTATATTCCGTCGAAGCTGTTTCAAAGTTAGTATTACACATCTGACATAGTCATCATTACAAATCATAATTGATTCTCAATCCATACGCCTGTAACTTGTCCATCCTACCTGCAGTGTGGATCCTACGCAGTTTGGATTCTACGCAGTTTCGATCGTACGCAGTGTGGATCCTACGCAGTTTCGACCGTACGCAGTTTCGATCCTACGCAGTTTAGGTCGTGTGGAGTCCATGAATATAACCCTAATTTATAGCTGCACAGGTTAAACAAATTAATGAGAGAAAAAAAATATTTTTTGAGCGCATGATTAAAACTTAAATTATTTCAGGGCAACTGCGTAGGACCAAAACTGCGTAGAATCGAAACTGCGTAGGATCGACACTGCGTACGATCGAAACTGCGTAGGATCAAAACAGGTTTTGAGCTGAATTTTTTGATCCTACGCAGTTTCGATCGTACGCAGTATCGATCCTACGCCGCATTCCCGATGCTGATAACGTTGGAAAAGGAATGCAGTAGCTCGGGAGTCACCAGTTTTGATCGCTATTCGATGACCAACTTCATTAATGAAATTAGATCCTTCATGACCCCAAGACCCATTAGTTTCTGTTGCTACTGTTACAAACCAATATTTGTCCAATAGGTTTGTGTATTTTAGTCTTTGTCGAATTCTCTGTGAGCGGCGACGAGACCTGCCTGAATTGAAAAATGGGGTATGTTGGAAGGAACAAACGTATCGGAACATGTGAAATCTCAGACTAGTGCTTTTCCTTTATTCCACGATACCAAGGTCATGCCGTCGGGCCTTTTACCATCAGAGCGGCAACAACCATCTGGTTCTTTTATTAAAGGAACTTCCGCTGATACGAGGGCTTTAGAAATGATATCGTTCATATTATGATGTCGAAATTGTCTTCCCGCATATTTTTACATGAAAGACCATGTAATCCTTTATTATCAACATGTGAGTTGCAATCAGGACAATAATGAGGCTCCCAAATATAGCACCTAAGCGCAGAGCTGCAGCAATACGAAAGCTCTCATTAGAAAGGTGTAAGCCGCGTGTGTGAGAAATAGGGCTTGACGCCATGCTCCGTTTTTGGAGAAGGAGACAGCTAACAGCCTGGCTTTGTCATCTGGATTATTAGTTGACGATAGGAGTGAAGATAAACGAAGCTTGACTATAGGTTCATCCCAAACAGACTGGACATGTCTTTTGTTGTTAGGTGGGGGATTCATTCCAACCAGACTAGTCCATCTATCGATGCATTCTTGTGCATCTTGAATCGAGTCTAAGTCAGCCTCGTGTTGAAGAAGAGATCGAATTAGTTCTCGTGAGCCATAGAATGATGCGAGGAAAGAAGGTATGGTGATACCCATGGCTCGACGAATCCCAAGGCCTCCATGTATATAAAACGGGAAACAGGATCTGGTTCAGTGAACTGCTCTCTGTATTTATTGCTACTTTAGTCAGTTTTAACGACAATATTAGAACCATGGGACGCCAAACTTGTGTTGCGTTCTTTAAGGTTTAAAGAGTTTAACATAATTCAGATTCTATCGAGAGTCAAATTCGTGGTGTATATTTCAAGGTGAAGTTTTCCTCTATTCAAGAAACTTGTATTCAGCATATAAGGGCAAAGCTTTTTGATAACTTCGAATACCTTGCATTTCATTGCAGTTTATTTTATTATAAACCATTGCTTAATTCAATTATAGAATTGTTCATAATGTTTGTCATATTATCTTCTACATTTTCAAATATAAATTTGTTAGTTTTTGATTTCTTTATATAACGAAATGTAATGCCATAGTGACATTTTGCACTATGCTTTCTGTTTCGTTAAGAACGGTGGGTATTTAATATCTAAACGAAAAATAAATTTAATTCCAGAAATAATGATGATGGAAGCCAATGTGCTGACCACACACAAAACAAGGGCTGACCAAAGTTTTTATCCTGTTACATTTAAATTGAAATTAGTATCCTCAAGAAAGGAAGGGTGTTTAAACTTTTTACAAAGAACAATGACTGCACCATTTGGAATAAAGTTTTGAATATTGAAGTTAGGTCTTGGCTAGAGCTGAGATCGTATTTTTCATTACGATTCAAATTCCTATCCTAACGGGGAGTAAAGAATTCAAATATACTTTTCAAATATTATTCATATGCCTATTCTTTCAGCGCAAAGAGCGGATATTTCAGCTACAAGGTTGATAAATTAAACTTTCATGGTAGTAAATTGGAAGTCCATGAAGACACACACATAAAAAAAATGCCTTAATAAGCACAAAGCCTTTGGGGATTTGTTTTTGTGCTACTGTATTTGAAAAGTTTATTGTTATTTAGATTTGATAAAAGCAGTAGCATCATTTCAGATTTTGGCATGGGGGGTAAGATTCTCTACCGACATAAGAGCTTAATGTTGTTTATTAGTATATTATTAGTATACAATCAAGTAAATAACATGAATGTCCCAAACTCATGGGGGCAATTGTACCCTGCCCTTCCCAAATGACACAAATGTGTAGAAGCCATATCTATGAAATCATTGTACGTATGGTTGTTGTTTTAACTGTAAAAACAGGAAATACTACCAATAAAATCCATTGGTACAAGAATTATAGTCGTGTTGGTCTTGTATGATAGAATCGAATAAAATATTATTTAAACCTTACTATGAATTTCTTACTTTCTATTAGAAGCTCTAAGTATTAGTACTAATTTTTTTTCTCAGCATTACAGACTCACTCGCATTCTTACTATCTGTTTTACTCAACAGGCGATTTTCCTAAACAGAAGTAATCTTCCTAAGCTTATGGAAACACACCTATAAGTCTCGTAACCAAAGCAACATTTTGTCTTATACACAGATATATATCCTGCGTTTCACTTTTTTCAATTCTTTACAGAGAAAATTATGACAAATTGTACAGCTTTGTAAAACCATTTCTACATATTGCTCTATATGGCTATTTAAGCTCTCTCCTTTCTAAGCGGATAGAGTATGCGACTTCGGCATGGATGACTCGTGTTCGTTTCCCGACGGCAGCTCATGTGGTTCGGATTCCACGTTAAGGTGTAGGTCCATGTCTCATATACCCTCGCTGCTGTAAGGAACACAAAACCGTAAATCGAATCAAAATCGAATCTATATGGCTATTTACTTGTACGGTCTTGTTTTACTAATTTTTCAGAATTATTCACCCATATCATAGAATCAATGTCGGATAATGCGATTGATTTAATTATATGGAAAGCCTTTGACATAGATTATATTTATTTGGATAATCGTAAACTCTCTAATAGGTTCAGTATTCATGGAAGCTTTCTTTCTATTCTGAATGACGTCTCTCTGATCGTGAACAACGTGCTATCTTCCAGATTATCTTTTGTTTCTACTACATGATTTACAAGGAGTGTTTAAAAAGAAACCGATCTTCTGCTATAACATATTTATTGCTCATTGTACAACATTTTTAGCACTATCTTATTCAAGGTAGTCCCCTCTATTGGAAATACCGCATTCCCACGTTTCTTCCATTTTTGGAAAGAATCCTCGAACGCACTTTCTGGGATGGCGCACAGATCTCTTTTCTCATTATCCTGAATCTCCTTTCTGGTTTGGAAATGACGTCCTTTCAACGTGGTTTTAAGTTTGGGAAACAGGAAAATGTCTCTAGGGCTAGGTTCGAAGAATAGAGTGGATAAATCACAACAAGAGTCTGATGTTTTGCCAGATAACTGCGGATGAGGAACGAAGCGTGAGAAGGCGCATTGGCACGGTGCGCCTTCCAAGTATTGTTTTCCCACGATTCAATCCTCCACAACATCTCTCAACTGCACTGAAATGTCCTAGTAAACTGTTTGCTTACCCCTGACCACGTGATACAAATTCATGATGGACAATGCTTTCCCAATCAAAAAATACGACCAAGACATCGTGACCTCTGACCAACTCATACATGCTTTTTTGGACGAAGAGACCCTGAGTGATTTGAAAAGCAACTGAAATGCCTCTGTAGATGTTTTGCCAACTTTATAGCAAACCTTCACACACACACAAATTGTTCTTCAAACTCTTTCATTGTCAGTTTATCATTAATCCGACGATCAAATCGTGTACGTGCTTACTTCAGCAGCTGTAGCTCAGCAACTAACGGTCATAGCGAAACGAGGTAAATGGTAATTTATTGTCTAAACCTGCTACTAGATGAACTCAGTAGCCACAGCACGCCCCCTCTTGCCGATTGTCGTGCTATTTCAAAAGTTCGGTTTCTTTTTGAACACACTTTGTATTTCTTTGGAGAATTGTAATCAATGTTACTCATTAACAGAAAGAGTCCAGTTTCTTGGGTTGAGTTGATAATTGTTATTGGGCCATACCATTTAAATCATAACTAATAATAGTTTATTTGCATGATAAACTTGTAAAAGATAATTATTTTCTCATATTTCTATATATACGTATTTCAACGGATATTTTATATTCATATTTTCTGTTTATAGTCAATGGCAAAAACTGTAATATCCTAGGAGTTCCAAGATGTGGTCACAGTGATTTATTTACATATTCTGAAATAGGGTATACCTTATACTAAGAACACTACGCCTATCTAAAATAGACACTTCCAAAAATCCTTATGCAATTACTTCGAACTCCCAATTTTGTAGACGAATAAATGTCCATACCAACGACAAAAGCCACACTTAAAAGTTCGTACAAGTCCTTTGTGCCAGAATGCTTTTTTAGCGGTGAATTCAGATTCGAATCCCATTTCGAGTACTTTTGGCTCAATTCCTAAATTAGTAGTTTTAATGCTGAAATATGACTTCAAAGGTAAAACAACTAGATATTTGCTGCAATAGTTTTATATGACTTCATATTTCCTATGCTTTGTAATTAAATATGATTTAGAAGTACCGTAAAATAATATTGTTTATCTCAGTTGAATTTTACGAACTTGTGTCCATATTCACATTCCTTTCAAAACATCTGCTTTAACACGTATATGTAACAAAATTGTAGTGATTACTTTTCCTGATCTTCAGTCGTATATGCTATCATATCATATCCATATATGCAAGTAAGAAAAAAAAGTCATCTCGTCTCAGCAGATACTTACTCAGGTTTTCCTTTCACGAAGCTTATGTAACATACTACCTATTATTTTTTCTCGGTGTCTACAAAAAGGACCTTCCTTCCCTCTTTCTCTATCATTTTCTCACCCCGCAAGGACATTTTTCAGAAGTCCTTCTGGTTCCTGCAACCACACATTTCATGCCGATCATGTATATTCCATATTGCTTTGGATTCGTGGGAGAATGGTGTCATAAACTCTGCTGCATGGACACGTTAAAGTGGCTTCTGTGTCCGACAAGTAGGCCTACAGTGTCCGCTCAGTCATAATACAATGGCCTTCCTTTCGAGATTTGTGTTTTTCTTCCTTCCTTTAACAAAAAACCTCTTTCCTTAGAACTTACTTCCTCTCCTCTTTCTATTTTTCTATCTTACTCCCCTCTCTTTTCTCTCCTTTGGCGAAGAATCATCTTCTGCAACGTCCCTCAGTCATCCTTTGGTTACTTACGATGACCAACGCTTTCTTTCTTTTAACTTTTCCACCCTTTTTCTCCTCTTCACTTTGAGGTCGTGGAACATATCCAAGTTTTCAGAACAGGTTTACTGATAACAGGAAGATCTCAGCTAACATCTCTATTTACAATAGATTTACTCACTTATACACAATAGTAATAATAAATAAAAACGTTTAAACAAAACTCGGTATGAAATGATTCATTTGAATGTTTATTTGTAAAAAAAAAGAAAGAAGAAAAATCACTCTATTGTCTTCATGAGACCACGTGTATTTTTGATCCTAAGTTAAACTATAGAACCATGTGCCATTTCGCTTGGTGCCACATAAATTAATCAACCTATGAAATTCGATCAGGAGCAGTAGCGTAGACAGAATATAATCAAAGAAGTTCGAGGTCCCGAGTTTATATCATTTCAGATATTTGTATACATATCTTAGTACTGTAAGAGTTCATTTTTGCACAGTAGCTTGTATGAAGGGATGGGGAAAGTGGGGTGTATAAAGCCAGAAACATCTCTTGAGCATCTACGCAACTAATTAGAAGCACTTAAGACTGATGTCAATAGATATTTGCGCATTACGGAAACTGGAATCGGTGGCGTGGTACTGTAATCCATCTGTCTTGGATACAAAATAGTGTGGTGGAGAAGATTGGTGGCATGGTTCTACAATCCACCTCTCATGGATAAAAAATAGTGTGGTGGCGTGGTTATTGCATGATGACTGTGCCCCTGCCAACTACACCGAATTTAACAAAGTCGTGTTTCGAAATCTACAATAGTATAAAGGTAACCAAGAAAGTTCTGTCGCTTTTTCTGGAAGTCTGTGTTCAATTGGCCCTCACACCGTAAGTTGAATGCAAATTGAGATAAGGCGAAGGTGGTGTGGGTATATCCAACACATTACCTGGTTCTAGCAGTTCAGTTGCACCGTGAACTTTCGTAAGGTCAGAGTGAACACGAGACCTCCACAGAGCGTCGAAGGGCGTGTATGATGTACCAGTTCAAACTGCTGTCAAACGCCGGTGCAGCGATGCGGAAGATATGCCAGGCTTTTGGGAAGGGTGTCGTGACTACTGGACAGTGCAGCGGTGGTTTAACAAGTTTAAGGACGGTTACGAAACACTCGAAGACACCTGCGTTTCTTTGCTGTCTCGTCATAGGAAGGAGCCATTTCTGGACAGGATGTTGACATGTGATGAGAAGTGGGTCCTGTACGAAGCCGTCATCATTGGTTAGCTTCCCATTAACAGATTCCAAAAGAGCTGAAACTAGCATTGCACCAGAAGAAGGTCCTCCTGTGTGTTTGATGGACTGCTCGCGGCATCTTGCATCGGGTACTGCTACCAGCTGGGCAGACCATCAATACAACTTGTACTGTCAGTAGCTGAGCCGTGTTCAAGAAAAACTCAAAACTCTGGAGCCAGCACTTCTGAATTGTAAATTACTCTTTTTGTTAAAGGACATCGCTAAGCCCCACGTAGCTAGGATGACCCGGGACACCAGTCTACGCCTTGGATGGGAAACATCATTCCATCCGCCATACTCCACGGATGTTTGCACCATCCGATTATGACCTGTTCCATTCCTTGGACAATCATCTTAGAGGACGCCAGGTCAAATTCCTAGTATAGGTGCAAAATCCACTTGATACCTTGTTCCTTTCACGGCCTATCACATTCTACCACGATGGAATTCATGGTCTTCCAGAACGTGATAGAAGGTCGTCGATGCTGATGGGGACTATTTTTGATCTTCCAGGCACGTCTTAGGTGACATATGGATGTTCGAAGGTGGTGGGTGAAAAAGCGACAGAACTTTCTTGATTACCTTTATAGTAGGTTCCTTCTTGTATAACCATGGTGATGTGTAAGGTCATAAAACAAAAATTTAACTCAGTAGTCAAGTCGATTATGAAAGATCGTGTATTACTTATTTGTCAACGCAAAATTATGAGTTCATTATCGAATGTCTGTTGTAAGATAACGTTGATTTTCCTTAGTAATTTTTTACCAGTTCCCGTGAAATTATCACGGTAAGTACAGTTTCTCTGTAGCCTAATCCACAGAATGACATAGATCTTGTTTTGGTTTATTAGTACACTCTTTCAGACTCTGTAGCAATCAAGTTAAAGCAAATGTAAGTGTAAACAATCAACGTAATGAAATTCATCGTAAAGTAAACATGAATATTGCCGTAACTTCTTTCTTAGATAGAGTTCCTACGTGGTTATATAGTTAGAATACACGTCTTCAATGCGGCAGAACACGATTCAATACCCAATGGAAGCTAACGTGGTTCAAATTTCACATTAAACTCGGGTTTAAGGTACCATATGGCATCGGTTCCCAAAAGTGATGCCTAAAAATAGCATTGCTAAGATTCCTTAAACAACAAATCACTAAACCAACTTTAACGAATGTTTGGTTCGCTTGTTTTAGTAAAAGAGAATCTGTTTTCCATCTGAAAAGAACTTCACATTCTAACACACTATAACCAGTGGCGGATTTAGCCCGGGGCCGGGAGGCCTAGGGCCTCCAGTTTTTTGAGTGACAAAGGTAATTTAAGGTATTATTTATATATTTTTGAAAGTTTATATAATAGTAAACTCATGATATACTTACCTTAGTCTGGGTTCTGGCTGGCTGGTCAGTTATTATCTTTTAGATTCATCCCTGACTTTAACAACAACATACAATATAAAGCGCAACAGATTTAATTCCATCTATGTAACTGAAATCTAAAAATAACCTATAAGACTATGGGAAAAAAAATCATTACATTGACTTCCCCAAGCGTATAAGACGCGCACTCTTTTCCTTTAGGATAAGTCGAAGAATGAGATCCGCCTTATACGGCAATTGAGAGATTTTTTTTATTATTTCCATTTAAACCAGTTTTACCGATTATTCTGTATTGTTTGATGGGCCAGTCCCAAGCCCGTGCTGAGAAAGGGGGAGGGACCCCCTGTGTTGGCCTGGTCACATGCCTTGTGGTGTCCAGGTAACCCTTAGTGGTAGTTCCGTATTGTTCGAACGGCCCTACCGAGGAAGATTGTGGGTGTCCCTTCTAATGGTGGTTTACACGTACCATTGGGTTTCGGACAAGTAGCATTGCTACAACATGTACGTGGTACCTATAGACTTTAAAGATGGGTAGCCCCGTATTGTTTGGGCGGGCCTACCAGGGGAATGTGTCTCTTAGGGCTTGTGGAGTCATATCTCCCAAATACCAATGTCTGCCTTGAGCAGACGGTCTACATCAGTCATTGGCTCTGGTAATGTACGATGTACCTCTACCGTAATTAGAGGAAGTCCCGTATTGCTTGGACGACATTACCGGAGGGGAGTGTCGGATTTCTGCCCGCTGGGGGACTGAACGGAGGTAGGGGAAGGCCGATTCCTAGGAATTTGGGCAACGGTTATGATCTTGCCGAAGGGAGCAAGCTCAGTAGGGTATAGGGCGGTACCAAACTCAAATGGTGACTTAACACGTACCATTGGGTCCATAATGAGATACGGGAGTATCTCGACGTGTTCGTGGTATCTCTACACGACAAGGCGGTTGCCAGTTGAACGATAAGCAGGGCCGAGACTGAACAAGCTCCCCGGGCATGCCTGGGGCTTCCGGAATTGGGTTGGACTCTGCCGGGCTATGGTCATACCGTGGGATTCAATGCCATGCGGGAGCTAATCCTAGGAATCTGGGTGAGCTTGCCTTGAAGCAATCGGGCGCCATACCTGCAAACTATGGTAGGACTGGCTCGCTAGCAGTCTGACTCCACCAGTAGGTAACCGGTAGGCACTCAGGATTTCGGTCTGGCCGCGCAGTGGGCGTATCCCACTCCCTCAGTGAATGGGGGTTACACGCTAAGGCGTCAAGGTTAGGGGACAAATCTTGACCATGCACTTCGTGCACAAGGAAGGTCCAAGATAGAGGAATTATGGTTCGGGTGCTTTATTTAGTGGTACCGATCCTTCAAGCAGGCCTAGCGGCCGCAGCACATCTGCTCATCGTACACAAACGTGGCATAGTAGACCACTAGCTCTAATGTTTCTGATGGTACTTACAACAACATTCTATTTAATTATATTTCAGTGATCTAGTAAATGCAGTTTGGATACAATTGCTCTGTTTATCGTTTTAGTGTTTATATTTTCCTCTAGGCGCACTTGCACTATATTAGATATTCCCAGATGCATAGATAATTCTACATTTAGTGAACATTAATAACTTCACACATATTTTTTGCTACAATATTATTTTATACTTCCAAAAGCGGGAAAAAATCTTTATCATACTCACGCAAAGGATTTTTACCTTAAAACTGAATTCAGAAAATGGAGTGCATCCTACACGACGATAAATACAAACAGGGGTAAAAGTGGATCTGAAAAGGTAGAGGGACGCATGACGTCATGCTGTACCCCGTGGCTATCTTTGCCTATTGTAATTTTTAGGAAATGGAGGGATGCTATAGATATTTTCCGGAAGCAGGGAAAAGGAAGTAGGAAGTATATTCTCCCACGTTCCCCCTCATTTTTACCCCTGAATACAGTAAATAAAATAACAAACATTTTGCAGCAGCCTCTTTCTAAAAGGAGAATAAACATTTCTTATAAAATAAAGAATAAAGTTTTGATTTCAAACTCTCTGATCGTTATACCGTTAGAGTATACCTTTTTGGTGCGAGGTACTCGGGTTTGACTTCTGGTAGAAGTACATGCGGTCTGAATTCAACCTTAAGCTGTACATCCACTTCTCATATAGGCTCAGTGCTGAATGGGACGCTAAACACTAAATCAACCAGGCAATTGACAAAAATCTTGACCTTGATCACAATTACTTTCGATGTATCTTTAAAATATGAATAAATAAACAAATAAATAAGTAGAATGTATTATATATATATGCATATATTAATGTACAGTCTTCAGCAAAAACTGCAACATGAGCATGAACGTTTATTGTGAAACGACAAAGTCTTTTATTCCAAAATAAGTGTGCAGGGGAGGACGCCCATATTTTTTCTGGCGTGATTCGTACCACTTAGACGTTATGTTGATTCCCTGGGCTGTTAGGTGTAGTTTCACAACAAACTTACATGCTCATGTTGCAAATTTTTTGCTGCGGACTGTACAGTGGCATATTTAGGGGGCATTCGGGCTCAAGTCCCCCCGAAATAAATTTGTTAGTTTTTCGTTTTCCACGTACAACAATAATCCTTCTTGCCGTTTCTAAGAATTTCATTGATTTTCCATTTTCCTATGCTCTTTGTTCAGAAATAATACTGTATTTGTCAAATTTCATTCCATGTAAGAATCGTGTTCTTTTTTCTATCTTTCGTTCATTCTACTCTTCTGTTTCTTTTTCTTAGTTGTTACTTTCTTTCGTTTCTCCTAGCACACTTTCGACCGTTCTTAGTTGTAATTCAAGTCAGCCGTCGTGAGTAACACCAAAACTAAGAGGAGCTGAAAAACGAAATTGGTGTTGCACAACAACTTGCACGGATATCAACATAACGGAACTTTAGTTATTATAGCAAAGGAATATTTACATCGTTTAGTTATAAAGATGTTTGAATGAATTATAAAAATGTTTGAATTAAAGAAAATCAAGATGGAGGAATAAATAGCTCGGGAAATTACGTAGACCAAAACAATGCTTTCTTTTTCTTCTATGAATAGAATGAAAGGTTAGATTCACTGCTAAATTTTTGTATCATATCACATAAGATTCACCAATCTGCAATTTTTGCCATTAAAACTGCAATTAGTATATTTGAGCTTCAACTTGTCTCAACATTTTCTTTCAGGTGAAAACATACACAGATAAAACTGAGTATTTCCATTTTTTTTTTCTAAAATGAAATCAGTTAAGTTGGAATGAGATTATAAATATTCTATGTGTGTTTGCAGAAGCATGATTTCAGATTTGCCTGAAAGGGAGGAGATAAGATTCTCCACTGATATATGGGTTTCACGTTTTCTCCTAGTATATTAGTAGACAATCGATTAAAATATATTTAATTCTCAAACTCAGGTGGACAATTGCCCTCCCCGCTTCAGGTTCCCCAATGATGGACTTGTGTGTTTGGGTTTTAAAAGGTGAGAACAGTTACCAATGGGGGTTTCCAGTTCCAATCCACTCAGTAAAATATGCATAGCCCCCTCCGAAACAAAATCCTAAATACAGCACTGATTTTGTATATATTTTTAAAAAAAAAATTCGTAAAATACAAAATGAATTCAAGAGAAAATTTGGCATAATATACTAATATTATTATTACTATTAATAATATGTAAAAGGGAAACAACAGACTGGTCTTTTGAGAAAAGGCATGAGAAAAAATTGGCAGCAGATATATTGTGAGTTGAAAAGAAGTTCAAAAGGTGCGCTGAAAATATAATAAATATAAAAGAATGTAGGAAAAGGACAGAGATAGAAAAGTTCAAAAAATATTGCAAAACAACATTCGACAAAGTAGAGGCAAAGAGAGAAAGAAAGAAAGGAGAGGAAGAAAGAAATCACAAATATAGCGGAGTCTTACAAAGCATTCATGCTGAACATAAGTCATATTATGTGCATAGTAGTATTGACGACTGAAAAAAAATAAAAAAGGGCGGTATTCACTACCTACATACATTGGCATAAAACCAGATCTCTTTGCTTTCTTTTCCTTTTCTTTTTCTTTTTAAAAATCTCTTTTGTCGCTTGTGTGTATATGAGACTTTCAACTTTCACATAAGCTAAGTTAGACTCTTGCTTGGCTTTTGAATCGAAGAACTATAAATGTCCTTTGCTATTGGTACTACTACTGGTAGTACCTCGACTTTTCCAACTACTACTTCGATTCCTCTTTTCTTCATTCTTTATTGAGGTGAAACCGATAGAAAATACAGGAAGGCAAGTGCTTTTCCTTTCTCCTCTCTTTTCCAATGGTCTTCTAAAATATATTTTTTCCCTGTCTTCTTTAGTTTTTCGTTTTCTTAAACCCTATTTGATCTCACACAGTAGAAACAGCCAGAGCGCTTTCCAACAAAAGTAGGACAACGGGCGTTATTATTCTCCCGTTCGTTTTGCTTCATGCCCTAGTCCTAACCTAAACCCCTTCTTCAATCTCCCTTTTATTTTCTTATTTAATATATATATATATATATATATATATATATATATATATATATATATATATATATATATATATATCGAGAGAGAGAGAGAGAGAAATAAACGCCTCTGTTCAACATTACAAAACTGAGAGGTAGGGATGGATTAGGAAAAAAGAAAAGTATGTTTAGGGAGGGGAAGTAGGAGGCAGGCAATGGTATAAGAATTTTGAAAATAATTCAGAGGAAAAGTTCATTTTTTTCCTTTGTGGACAATATTCCTTTTCCCACCATTTTCGGTACAAGTAGTAATTTAAAAAATAAAATATAATAATAATAATAATAATAATAATAATAATAATAATAATAATAATAATAATAATAATAATAATAATAATAATAATACAATATTTCCTTTTTCGAACAATAATCATTGTATCCTTTTTCTATTTTATGCTTCTTATTTTTTATTACATAACTGTGCTATTGTTGTTTGAAAACTTCTTTGTAAAATACAGATTCGACTAGGTCAAGTCCATTCCAAGCATTTATAAGACAGTGAATAGCCTCGTCAGAAGGAAAGGATATTTTATAAAGAAATGAATAATATAATAAAAAAGTATGAATTTATAACAATAGGCCTACCAAAACATTACGATCTCTCTTCAAAGAGATTTACTTCATTTATTTAAAAAAAAGAGAGAGAGAATTGTAGATGGTTACGCCTTCTCTTTCGCCTGAGATTTGTAAATGAGTATCGGGAGATCAGGGCTGGACTTAAATTAATTGGACTAATAGCACCCAATTGGGTTCCATGCCTAAGAGGGGGGTCATATGTAATATACTCTCGGCTAGTCAAATACAAGTAACACATTTCAAGTTGTCTTTGAACGTGGGGTTGACCAAAATTATTTCCAATTGTGTTCCGCATCTCTTAAGGCTGACTCTGTCGAGGAATTCTATTGAGGAGTTTGAAATTTCAAGTTATATACAAAACGATAATCATGGATATATTGATGTATGGTTGCGAAATATGTCGTTTACTCTGGGGGAAGAAAACAGTCTGAAAGTATTTGAGAATAAAATCATGAGACGAATATTCATCGTAACAGGACTACAGATTTATTCCTCTCTTCTACACAACTTCGATTCAAAATACGATGACGTCAAGTACGTAATTCTTCAATTCCACAAATATTTACCTAGTATCAGCCTTAATCAAGTAGTAACATCCCGTAACGAAATAATAAGGAAGTCATTAAACTAAAACTTTCTCACCATCCGAAGCAAAGTGTTTTTAAAATCTTAAAGTCTTAAGAAAAAACACCAAAATCGAAACAGTTTTCCTCGACGAAAATAACCACCACCTCCAAAAGATGGATCTCTCCTCTCCGTTATCGTCCAAGGAGTCGACCCCTTGTACACGGATGACGAAGTTTACGAAGAGTTCCAATTGGAGAGTTTCACAATAACAAAAGAACAGGGTGTCCAATATACAATGTAATTCGTAGTTTGGGATAGTAGAACTTTAGAATCGGAAGCGGTACACAAATAATGGTTACACCAAAATGAAGTCTTGTTCATGCATATGTTTAAGCTTGGAAGTAACGATTGACGTGCGCTAGGAACAATACAGGGTTGCTAAGTGTAACCGAAGGTGTAAATAAGTCTTTTTTAATTATTATTATTATTATTATTATTATTATTATTATTATTATTATTATTATTATTATTATTATTATTATTATTACAAATCACGTAAATTGACTCATACGTATGGATGTTCTGTCGTTAATTTTCAGATTGTATAGTTGGAGTAGCTTGGAAACTATGGAGTGGAAAAAAGAATTTTTCATTTTCACCAATAACAATCGGATGAGGCCTTGTAAGGAGTAACTAGGGAAATCATAGTTTTCATAATTCAACATTCTGCATTGGCAACACTGCTGATGTTTCAGTGCATCAAAAGGTGTGTTAATGATCTGTCTACGTTATACAGTTGCTGAAAACAATGAAAAAGAAACTTTGAAAATATCATGATAAAACTTTTACTTACATCACCCAGGAACACTGATATTCATCACGTAGTGAGTTGTTAGCTCTACAGCAGATGCTGGAAGTGCGCTCCGTTTTGATTCAAACACAAGTTCACACGTTTCACCATGTTGACAACAATTTACGAAGAGTAGAAGTGTTAATGTTCTCAATACCACTGTGAATGTTTGTTTCCACTTTCCAGGTCTTGTATAGTTCGAGGACTGTTCTTATGTATACCTCTTGCTTTAACCAGTCCCATAGAAATGAATAGCAGTGTTGCCGGGTGCATGTAAATAAAAGTTTTATCATATAATTTCAAAGTTTGTTTTTCATTGTTTTCAAGAATTTCATAATGTAGTCAGATCCTTAACACATCTTTTGATTTACAGAAACAACACCAGTGTTGCCAAATAAACATGTTAATTTATAAAAACTATGATTTCCCTAGTTATCCCTTACAGAGGTATCATCCGATTGGTTATCGGTGGAAATGAAAAAAAAAATTCCACTCCATAGTTTACAACCTACTCCAACTATAGAAACTGAAAATTAACGACAGAACATCGTTATGTATGAGTTATTAGTCAATTTACGTGATTTGTAAAAAAAAGATTTACACTTCCTTGTTGTTACATCTGACAACATTGTTGGTTCCTAGTGAACTTCAGTCCTTGCTTTTTAGTTTTAAAATATATACATGAACAAGGCTTCATTTTGATATTACCATTATTTGTGTATCGCTTCCGATTCAAAAGTTTTATCATCTCAAAATCTGGGTTGCATTGCATATTGGACAGCTTGTACTTTGCATCCGTAAGAATCAGGTTCGCTATCCATCTGAATAATGCGGATCTTAACACCATCGTAAGAGACAATCGATATTCTACTTACACATTGTGCTCTTATCTATAATAAAAGGCACAATGTCAAACCATCTCGATCACCATCAGTGTCATTTTGTAGTGAAAAATGCTAAATATACAATCAGTGCACTCTGGCTAGCTTTCACAACACTGCCGCCTTCGGTTACTGAACAGAGAATTAACCCACACATTTGTGTCCCAATTTTCAATACTAAATTTACCTCTACAAGACCGATTTCTCTATTGACCGCTTTTACTACACTTGTCTTGCAAAACATTCGCCCCTTTATACGACTATTTATTCTCCGACAAATGAGTCATGACACCCGTAACTCTTTGCACATTTCTTTTAATGCTTAACTTACTCTAACACGAACACACATTTTCATACGTCGAATCTTAAGTCTCTTTCTTAAAAGCTAATGTAACACCAGCTCATCATTACTCTTGTAGTCTTACTTCTTAATATGCTATCATTTTCAAAAAATAAACTATTCTTCTAAACACTTCTGCTCGAACAAATGAATGCTTTCTTCTTAATGAATCCTTCTTCAAAAGAACCTTCTGTCCACATCGTATGCTATAATACCCTCAACCATGACAACATACTTCACAATCAATGAGTCAACGGTGCAGCAGCTATCCGCGTTTACAGACCTTACATGTCGATGCCATACGTGCTCGCTTCCCAATTTTCCTGAGCATGTTATTGTTACGATACTACACGTCGGAGGTCCCTGGTTCGATTCCACCGACGGACTTTTCGATTCACGTCATCCACTTCTCTGGATTATTTTTTTCTTTCTTCGGAAAGTTCAATTATGTTGTCTCAAGCTTCCTAGAAGCATTTTTGTTACCTTTGTGTTTTATTAAAGATATGTGCAATAGCAGATTCCTTTAATCTCATATCAAGTTTATATCCTTGTTTGTTTCATTACCTTTGTGCAATCTATCAACTTTCTACTTGTGTCTGGCTACGTTTTAATGTTTTGTCAGTGTCACTAGACTGCGTTTGAGGACATTGCTCACATTCTACTAATTCTACAATGTTTAGAGGGCCCAGTTAGCTCTTCTCCAGCAGATTCAACAAATTGCCTCAGCTAAAAATGATTGTCTACTAACTACGTCGACGATTATTGTTAAGTGTGTATTTTGTGTTTTCTCATTTTTGCTGAGATTTAGCTTCGCACTTGGAATTCCTCACAAAGTACAACTCAGGACTAGGAGATGAATTCTCCAGCTTGTGAGGTCTTCGACTCTCAAACGTTTTGACATATGTGACGTCACGAACACGGTGATGATGAGGTGAGTTATGGATTAACCATATTTGGGATTGAGGAAATCAGGAGGTGTGGTTTTAGGCCTCAGTCCGGAAGAGCAACCAAATAGAGAGAAAGGCGAGAATGGAGTATCAACCATTGTTGAAGGTACAGTGAATACGCTGAAACATCAAGTGACTACGCCACACTTATCATTAATAATCTAACTTTACCTTTCCTTATCTGCTGCACTTTTGAAAATGCAAATTTGTGTACGAGTTATAATTTCCAAATATCTATGAGCTACATTTCCCTTATGCTTTACTTGTTGAGTTATCTTTCAGATGAAATTTACTGTCATGTTCCAGCGTAAGTTGCTGGTGGTGGAGAAACAACCCCAAAATCTAGTCATCTACCGGTCTCATAATGACCAAAGAGATAGATGAAATTAAGCTAAACATAACTGCTATTTAGGCATGTTTCATTATGTTACATTTCTCAAATATCGCCATTGTTTTCACTACCATCCATATTAGGGATGGCCAAAATTTTCCGGAATCCGGATTCCGGAAATTTTGTTTTCCGGAATCGGAAAATTTACTTTCCGGAATTCGGAAAAATTCCGGATTTCGGATAAATTCCGGAATTCAGAAAAAATCCGGAATTCGAAAAATTCCGGAATTCGGAAAAAATCCGGATTTCGGAAAAATTTCGGAATTCGGAAAAAATCCGGAATTCGGAAAAATTCCGGAATTCGGAAAAATTCCGGATTTCGGAAAAATTCCGGATTTCGGAAAAAATCCGGAATTCAGAAAAAATCCGGAATTCGAAAAAATTCCGGAATTCGGAAAAAATCCGGAATTCGGAAAAATCCGGAATTCAGAAAAATTCCGGAATTCAGATAAATTCCGACATTCGGAAAATATCCGGAATTTAGAAAAAAATCGGAATTTTTCCGATTTTACTTTCAGGATTCCGGAAAGTAAAAATTCTGGAATTGGCCATCCCTAGCTAGTAGCTGTTAAAAGAGAAACACAATAATGAATATATATACTGTATTAGTTTCTTGTAGTTGGATATGTCTTTATCACTTACGTAGACAATTGCTACTGCAGTTATTTACTGCTTTATGAGGAAGGTCACACAAAAAAGTCGCCGGTGTGTCTCAAACATTATCACGTTCCCACCTGCAGCTGCCTCAAAGAACTGCAAACTACTTTTTAACCAGGCGAAAGGCAGTGAAGGAAAATAAATCTCAACAAATATTCTAATAACATTCGCTTATTGTCAACATACCTACAGTGAACGCAGAAAGTGTTCGTACACCGTGCATACTTTATATTGGAAACAGCTAGCATGAGAACGGGAGGTGGAAAATATATATATAACCAGAATTAATACTACACATTTATACATTTTATTTCTTATACAAGAGAAAGGCCAAACAAAGACAATCACTGTTTTGTTCAGAAGAAAAGAGAGAATTTCTTTTTTGTAAACGCAAAAAGTCACCGTACACTTATGATTGAATTAATGCTTATAAAGTATATTACGTTATTTAATATTTTGTGGGATTACCCTGTGCGTTAATGATTGTCTGTAGTCTTCGTGGCATTGATTTCACCTGTAGTAGTTCGTAGTTCTGTAGCTTCGGGACTGATTATGTCCCATTCTTCTTGAATAGCTTTTCTTAGGCCTTCTTTGGTAGAGAAGCTGTGCCTTCTGATTCTTGTCTCCAGAACAGACCATAGATGTTATATGGGGTTCATGTCTGGGGATTGGGGAGGTGTGCGAAGCTGTTTCAAGGTATTATAGAGTAGCCACAATCGAGTATTTTCCGCTGTATGTTTGGAGTTGTTACCTTGCTGAACAATAAATTGTTTTCTGCGCACTAGTATGGAGATTTTCCTTTAATATGTTAATATACACTTTGTGGATCATCACTCCATCGATAAAGTGGAGACGACCCACTCCTGAGGCACTCATACAACCCCAGGCGAGCACGGACCCTCCTCCGTGTCTTACTTTAGGGACGAGATTTTGAGGATTCATCTATGTATTCACCTTGCGCCATACCATACGCCTCCCATTGGATTCGATAAGATTAAATTTACTTTCGTCCGAAAATATGACCCTATTCCAGAAAGAAGCCTGATCCCTTATCTTTATAATCTTTTTCAAACTTTAGTATCTTTATACGATTTGTCTTGTTCACCCATAACATTTTCCTGGCTATCCGACCATGATACCCTGCAAATATTCCGCACTGTACTGGCTGATACTTTAACACCGCGTGTTTCCAGATCCATTGCCAATTGCACAGCACTACTTTTCGGAACCTTTTTCATTTCCCTAATAATGTAACGTTTATCTTGTTCACTCAACACTCTTGGTCTTCCAGTTTTTTTTTTTTTTCGCACAGTGATATAAACATTATACATCGCAATTATTGTTTGTACTGTTGAACGAGGCCTGTCTGCAAGGTTTGCTATCTTTCTCAAAGACTTACCTTTCTTATGCAATTTAATAATTACTTTTCTTGTCTCCTCATTTGTTTCTGTTCGGTTGCTTCCCATTTTGACAGCCCACCGTGCAGTTTTTTCACTCCTATTCACAACCTAACTCATTCTGTTATTCGTCATGCTATACAGAGGTGTATACTCCGGTGAATACTAGTGAATCCCAGTTGTGGTATCTTTGTTTCGTATTCGTACGTCAGGTGTACGATCTCTTTTTGCGTCTACTCTATACACTTTCTACGGAATTTATTTACTTTCTGACCATTAAACTTGTCTTTGTGGTTCTTTATTGATATATTCATAAAGCTTAGTTTTCATTATTCATATTGTGTGTTATTACACTTCTTAAATTTTCTGTTTCTTTTTCGCAGGCATTCTCGTTTCAATAACATAGGTGTACGAACACTTTCTGCGCTCACTGTATGTACAGTAAATACAAATTTACAATTTTTGACTTTACGAAGTATACAATGTAATTGTTCAATAATTAACATAAGCAGGCATTCATTAATATATATTAATATAATAATTAATAAAACTAATAAGCGGGTGATTGATGACTCAGTGGTAGAGTTTTCATCTATGGTATTCTAACCCAGGACATGTGGGTTTTTGATGGCTAATTTTGTGTTCGAAAATTTTTCCAGTGGTAGGCCTACTCTTGGTTCCCTTTCTTATATTTGTTCCATCATCACTCATTAACGAATTTAGTTTATCAAAACTCTATAGCCATATATTCATTCTGTCCGTCAGTGAAACAAACAGTCTCAAGAACTATCTGATGGATTACCATCAATTTTGGCCACGATGTACAGAGTCAATAGTTAAGAATCGAGTTCCCTGATGAATGTAATATTCAAACCGGAAGCGGTACAAATCAACCATTTCCGGTTTTAACGTTAATCATTATATAGTAAATATGGTAATAGATAGCGAGAAGCGGTTTCCAGTAATCGACATATATAACATTCATGTAGATAGAATGTTACCCAATTTGTGCATCTGCTGAAAATAATGAGCTTTGGTATTTAGAGATCATTTTCCGCTTTAGAAAATGTGTGCTTGGTAAAGAATGTAGAGAATTAGCTGAGTCAGGCACGTAGCTAGAATATGGTAATAAGAAGGGGGGGGGGTCTGTCACGAAATACTGTGGTTATTTCCAGGGGCTCAATCATTCTAAACTATTTTATTGGCAACATATATTGTTTCGTTTAGCCAAGATTTCTAATGGAGGGATGATATGAAATACTGTGGTTACACACCAGAGGCTCGATCAATCTAAATATTTTACTGACAACATACCCATATTGATTGGTTAGGACAATAAAATAAGGATATATTAGTAAGTATTTTAATAAGAAGCTATGAAGAAATCTCGAGTAAAAAAAATATTAAAAAGTTTTGAAAAATATATAGTCTTCCGAGGTTATTCGAACGGTGTCGAGAATTTTGCGTCTGGGAAATTTGCGCCCTACCTCAAGAACAGGGAAAATTGCGCCTGCGATGTACCTCCACCGGGAAGTTTGAGCCCTGCGAAATAAAAGAACCTATTGGAGCTTACGCATTTGCTCGGAGGGGCTGACATTATAGCATAAACAATCCTCCCCCCACAACCATGCCATTTGTGATTTATTTTCATTGTGGCTATATAAGGAGAGAATAAACTTCAATATAAGCCAAAAGAACACAACGGATCAACGCAATCACTGCTTCTTCCAGAGATGATTTTGGGGGAACACTGGCCTCCCCAGAGCTCTCAGAGTGCCCCCTCGGAGGAGACCAAAATAATACGTCTATAATATAATAATAAATAGAATAGTACCAGCAGTGACCCCCTCCGGAATACTAAGTGTGCCCCCCGGAACATTTTTTCTGAAAGAACGACTGAACGCAATTGTGTGTTTGAAGTGTAATTCCAGCAAGTAAACACACTGTACATAGATTTCTTGATAATATTACTGAACTGATTTTACATTCACTTTACATTTTCTTTTCTATATTTTGTGTCCTAAAAAGCCAAACAACTCGCAAGGATTGTGAACAGAGATATCTGGGTAGAGCCAAACAGCCTTTTGTAAATTAAATTATACTCTTTGATTATATTAATAAATAATTATATATCAGTCATTTATACTTTTATTGTAAATTTTGTAGTATAATGAAAAATTGTATTTGTATGGATTGCCCTTTAGTGAACTAAAATTGTATTTTTTTCATTTGTTCGGAATATTATAACGGATGGAGTAACTCACTGAGACGATGAGAGGCAAGCTTAGTTCAAGTGTGAGTGGAAGTTACTTTACACAATACAAAAATAAGTTGAATTGTAGGGCGCTAACATCCCAGTGCAAATATATAGCCGGCGCATTTTCCCCTCCTTTTGCGGTAGGGCGCAATCATCCCAGTGCAAATATATTGCGAGCGCATTTTTTACTATTTTTTTGGTAGGGCGCAAATTTCCCGGGCGCAAAATTCTCGCATTCAAGGAAAATATAATGTCCGTGAAGTTGACAAGCCACTTATGTCAGACTCCAATTTCGACTTTAAACGTCGCTAGTGCTATGTTAGTGTTCGATAGTGATATTAGTGTTCGATAGCGACAAATCGTTACTACTCCACAGATAACGTGTGCTTTTTAAATAATGGATATGTCTTCTAACTGCATGCCAACACGCCCGCTTCTAAGAATCATCTCAAAAATGAGGTTAACCGTTAGAGCAAGTAAGTGCTAATTAGTGCCATTAACATTAGCGTTAATACCTCCATCGTACGGCCCTTTGAGTATCTTTGCTAGAGTCTCAATGCGTCTTTATATTTTCGCGAACATTCTGACGTGCCCAAGTTAGTTACTTTTTATTTTTTTTGCAACTATTGTTTATCTGTTATTGTTTATTGTTTATTGCTAGTCTGCAGAGTAGTCCTTACATTAATATGCCATTGTCCTTGATAATCATTGCGTATTTACAAGCAGTTTGTTATTACTGTTAGAAGATATCAAAAAACAACAGATAAAATCTACTACTTAACGGTTCATATTTTTCTTTTACAGTACATAAACGATTAATAATAATAATAATAATAATAATAATAATAATAATAATAATAATAATAATAATAATAATAATAATAATAATAATAATAATAATAATAATAAAAATAATAAGACTATTCCAGCATAAAAGTTATCAATTGCATCACACTGCCAACAAGCGACGCATATTTTAACTTCATAAAAATTCGTTTCTCACGATTTTCTGGAAAACTACGTATGATAACATCTTCATTATGTCAAGTTGTTTATCTCAGTGTGATATATGTATTACCTCTGGACAATATCACAGTAAAACAAAAATTAAATATTAGGAGTACATCGTACTTTTGGATTACATCTCATTAACCATGGAAAGATTGAGTAGTGTATACTTTAGGATGTAAGTTTCAGCTTAACTTGCATCATACATTCATAGGATTACAGAAAGGAAATATGTTCGTTTGCATTTGAACAAAATTCTTAGGATTACAAAAAGAAAATAATATTTTTTCCGAATTCCGGACTTTTTCTGAATTCCGGATTTTTCCGAAATCCGGAATTTTTCCGAAATCCGGAATTTTTCCGAATTCCGGAATTTTTCCGAAATCCGGAATTTTTCCGAATTCCGGAATTTTTCTGAATTTCGGAATTTTTCCGAAATCCGGAATTTTTCCGAAATCCGGAATTTTTTCGAATTCCGGAATTTTCCGATTTTACTTTCCGGATTCCGGAAAGTAAAAATTCCGGAATTGGCCATCCCTAATCCATATCAAACCAGGGTGTCCGATTCTACTTTCTTTTCTAAAACTTATATTAAATACCTACTAGCATTACACCATCATCGTAGACATTAATCTTTATAATCTTACCGATAACGAACGTATCACGTTTACATAATTTGCCCCTTCCAATACAGCAAGTATTATTCACAATTTACGATAAACCATCTCGTCCTGTCTCTCAGACTACTCCAGATTTGATTATCACTTCCAATACTTTTACTTCTGACTACAGTGTAGACGTATTTGTACTTCTTGGTAGCGATAACACACCAATTAAACTGAAGTACAGACATACTCTGCCATTCTTCTACCTCCTAGATAAGCTCTTCGTTATATCAAAGCTGATTGGAATTAATATGTCGAATATATTTCTTAGCCTTTACACCATTCCCCACCACCATATGCAGAATAGCAGTTACTTAACAGCATCAATACTATCAACTTGACTATCACTCGTGCCTTCGAACAGTACATTCCGTTTATTTACTTTATACTATACACCACATCTTTTTCTTTAATATTTATTCATGATTTGTTGCTCTTGTCAGTTGTATCGAGAATACCACTGCACTAGAAACCGTGAAGTTCTTCGCCATTACATCTAAGTGCAGTGTGCCGTTCGCAATCACATCAAGGCCTGCAAACTGAGAAACTGGGTCGAGGCACGTAGCAATCTAAACGAAACTAGTCATCCAACGAAATTCTAAAAATAATAATAATAATAATAATAATGCAATTGGAGATTACTTACGTGACATATTTACACCTTCAACTGATATCAATTTCACTACTCCACATCATGTTGATCGAGTGAACCTTGCATCTTTTCACTTACAACCTAGCATTCAACATCAGCTTCCAAATCCTCTTGCAACACTTATCGCCACCACTGAAATTATTATTGTTGTTCATCACAGAATAAAGTCTGTCCCAGGTTTCAACATTATATATCACCACATCATAGAAGGTTCGACATTTCTCGTGACTTCCTTTGCAGTCGTATACATGAATTTTCCTCTCTGGCTTCCTTTTCCCAGACTAAAAAACTTCTAAACTTCGAATGTTTCTGAAACCTAACAAACTTTCTATCGATACATTATCTTGCCGACCTATTCAGTTGTCTACTTTCACTAACATTCTAGAACGCTAAAAGATTAAACTTACATTTCGAAACTTAACACATTCCTCCTATTTACCAGGCAGGATTTCGTCGTTCATATCCCATCAACAATCATCTTTGCTTCAACAGTCTCATCAGGTCTCTCTACAATTCCGTCAAGCTTTCTTGCCTTCCGCTGTTTGACCTAGAAAAAGTATTTGACAAAGCCTGGAACCTTATATTTCTTCAAAAGCTTATTCATCTTAAATTCCCTACTGTTTAAGTACATATCGGGGGACTGAGATTATTTTAGGAGGTCTAACTTGTGTATTATCTGTCAGGAAAGTAAATGTACACCTATTTTTCGAGTCTGGCATTCCTGCGCTCCATCCGTGGAGAGTATGAGAATTAAATCAATCAAATGTTTAATGAGGGGCAAAAAGAAAAGTTTAATCTGAATAAGACATTGCAGAAGGGCACAAGCTGTGAATACGAATAGTGCATAGTGTAAATAAAGGACGACATCAAAAGAGAAAGCCAGTAACAGCTGTTAAGCTTAGAAAAAAGAGTAAAAATTGTCGAAGTGGGAACATAAAACACAAATACAACAAATAAGCCGACAACTAAACATTCACCACGCCATGATCTTGGTGTAGTGGTTAAGGTGCTGGCTTACAAATGCAAAGGACGCCAGTTCGAATCCCCATCATGGACATTTTTAAAAATTTTTGTTAATAATACATAAAGCTCATGAGAGATGGTAAAAGAGGTCGTATTTAGTCTTTCGTAGCAATTATTATTGGTAATGTTTAGTACTGATAATACTTTTTGTCTTTGCGTATTGCTTTTATTCTTTTCTTCATTTGGAAAGAGAAGAATATCCGAACAAGTGCCACCAAAATTCCTCATATTTTGAATGTAAACGCCATTTGCAATTAGTAAAGAATAAAAATGAACGTTCCGATGTAGCTGCAAAAAGTAAAAAAGAAAAACATGGAAGTGGAATGTTCGAATCCATACTCATGGTTATTAAAAATACAATTTTTTACATGCCTTACACCTCCCGACCACGTTTCTAAGTTAGCATGAAAGAGGCTTGTGTTTAGGTTAGGCTGGTCAATACGTTTTGCAAAGGGGCTCGGTTTAGCTCTGACGCTCCACAGGTGCGAGAAGGGAGCAAAACACTTTTTCTCTCTCTCCCTCTGTGTGTCTATTTATCTATCTATCTGTATATATATATATATATATATATATATATATATATATATATATATATATATATATATATATATATATATAACGCTATTTGTGAATGCCATAACCACCCTAATTTTCAGCGGATTGAGACGAAAATTGACACAAACATTAATTGTTGAAATATCTTGATGAGTTCGTTAACCAGAATAATCAGATGAAAATGTTCAAAATGGCGGCCCTTCAAACTTAAAAACTTCTAAGGGAACCAAATTTCGCCCATAAATAGGTATTCAGAAAGTTTGAATAATTTTTCCTCTTTTACTGAAATATTTGTGTGCAGGGACTTATTGAAATATTGGACCCGATTAATCGCCTAAAGAAGGTTCACGCCCTTTCGCCACAATCAAGGTTTTTTTTTTTTTGCAGGAAGGGGGTTACTTTCCTATCGGAACAAGATGATTATTAGTGATGATATAAAATTACACCTTGAAAGTGAAGTAACTTGTGAATCGTGTTATTTGAAAGAATAATATAATAAATGTGCTTTTCCCTAACACAGAGAACTGTAAATAATGTATTTCGAGTTCGGGAGCGTGAAAGGCGAGGAGTGTTGTTTGATTTGCTTTTTAGTAACACATTGCATTGCAAATAAAGGTAGGCAACATTAGTGGTAAGTAAAACAACAACAACAACAACAATAATAATAATAATAATAATAATAATAATAATAATAATAATAATAATAATAATAATATGTGCTATTTGTGGCAAGGCAATATCTTCCTCAATTCTTCTTCAAACGTAATGATTGTAACGCCATATCTCCCTTACAAACAAAATATTAGCAATTTATATCGAGAGAACGGGAAGTTGTAAGCTATAGTGATGGGAGCAACGTTGGACAGTATGCACTCATAGTACTCAGAAAAATATGCGATTTCAATGAAAAATGAACGAAGAGTCATTGTCATGGGTAGTCATGGGGCCACGGCAAGTACCTCTTTAGGCAAAATGTCAATAACTTATATCGAGAGAACAGGAGGTGATAGTGAGATGGGACCAACGTTGGACACCGTGGACCCATAAGGCGCATCGAAAAAAATTAGGGGGAGGGGGAGCCAGCCAGCCTTACTTATTTCCATATAATAATATAAAAGTATATTGTCGAAATATACACACGAGTTAGCTAGTAATATTTCATATTACAGTATTATTATTATTATTATCGACAGCATCTTTTCCTTACGTGTGCATGTTTGACATGAAGCCAAAGAGAAGATCCATCATTCGTAGAAAGGATAAGAATAGTCAGTTACTTTAACTGTGAAGGACAGCGAAAAATACGAAAAGAGTGAGTGCCTGTAGCGAAAAGAAATAATACTTTCTCTCAAATGGATAAAAAAATCAAGCCGAGATAGATTCGAACTCGCATGGACGGTGAGACAAGCCAGTGCTTGGTCCACTTTTTTTTTTTCAACTGACTCACCGAACGTGTTTCGGTAACTTACTTATTGCTAATTTTACTTGCTTCACTCGTTTAACTTGCATTTTCTAATAACTTATAACGACAGCGACACGAACAGAGAAACATCGAGAGCAGTTAAAAATCATAGATGCTCTCCCACCGGGAATCGAACCCGGGACACCATACACCAAAGCCGCACGTGCTAGCCACTAGACCAGCGGGGAGGCCACCGCTCGTTCTCTGTGTCGTTAGGGATTACGACCACTGTATTGCCAGCTATCACTTCTGTGGGTTGTATACTATGATCACATGTTTCTTCTTTGCTGGAAGAGTTAAACCTACATTCTATGTAATACATGAGTTATTTAGACATACACTCTTCATATAATGTAATAAAAGGGTCATGCTGGGAATAAAAAAAAGAACATTCCTTGGACAAAACGGAAACTATTGGCATCAGAAATATTTATCTAAGAGGCATGCGCAGTAGTATATTTCTGAATAGTTATTGTTTAGTTCAGTAAACGAAGAAAGGGGTATAGAAAAGCAAATATGTCTCGTCAACGAGAGCGACCAGAGTTGACAGAGGCGGAAGCAGATGTGTAGTAATACAACAACTTGGTTGATTGATAATTGGTTCTTTATTCTGTAGTAGATCGTATCACAACTTTACGGGAGAGCTGAGAAAGACTTACTAACGCTATCGTATAGTAAGCTTTAATAACACGATCATATAGATACAAATGGATGTAACTGTGAGTACTACAACTTGGATTTAACGAAAGCCGTTTAGATATTCAGTGGTTTGCAGGGTTGTATAAGACACAAAAAGATAAGACACAATACAATTCTTCATACCTCAGCTTCCAGTAGTTAGATACATGCAATTTCTGGTTAGATACTGAATCTGCTGTCGGATTTTAATACATGACGTATTGCAGGATACAAAATGCTTTGCATTACTTGTTTGTTTGTAGACAGCTACTAGCTTAGTGTTCTGAAAGGTTGTGTATAAACTAGGGATAGCCAATTCCGGAATTATTACTTTTCGGACTCCCGAAAGTAAAACCGGAGAAATTCCGGAATTCGGAAAATTCCAATTTTGGATTAATTCCGGAATTCGGAAAAATCCGGAATTTAGAAACTTCTGATTTCGTTAACATTCCGACATTCGGAACATTCCGGATTTTTTTCGAAATCCGGAGTTTTTCTCAATTCCTGATTTTTCTAAATTCCGGATTCTTCCCGAGTTCCGAAATTTTTCTGAATTAGGGAGTTTAACTGAATTCCATAATTTTCCGAAATCCGGAAAGTGAAAGTTCCGCTTCCGAATAATGAATTTATTTTGGTTAATATGAATCATGGCGGAAATAAGTCTTTGACCAGGTAATGGCGACTGCTTTGAAAGAAATAGAGAGTATGAGAATTCAGTCTGTCATATTTGTAGTTTCGTGTGGAGAAAAAACAAACTTGTGAACCAACGGTTTAAGAAAAAACTCAAGTTATTAATGTAAACTTTGCCGACATCGTAAAAGAAATATGAAAGACATTTTGAATCGAAAAAATATAACATACAAGTTTGCAAGTGGAGACAAAGAAACCTAACGTAACCGCGTTTACCGCATAGCAATCGCGGTTCAGTGGTCAAGGTGCTTGTGCGAATGCACGTTGTATTTTATTTTTTTTAATTTAGGATTTTTGATGGCGATTGATCGGCGATAACATACGTTTTATTATATTCAGATATTTGAATACTCGGATGTTTGAATACTTGAACTATCAAATCTTCAGGAATAATAATAGTAATAATAATAAACTAATAATAATTATTATTATCTCGTAGAAGATTAAAAGCTAGGAGCTAATTATAGCTCAGGTCATACCATTACAAGTGACATTTGGAAAGAATATTTCGGTTTGGTTTAATGTTGCCCACGACAAGAGGAATTTCTCATCTCGTTTCTAAAACAAACAAAATAACATGAGAATTAACATTTTGCATTCGAGACGGGACAAGGCTAACTCAAAATTTTCGTCTCTCTTTGGAGATGAGAATCGAGACGAGGCGAAAAGTATCGTAAACATTTCCCGTGTTGTCTCGATTCTCGAAATAGTGTATGTCCATTCTTTAAGTAACAATTGCTCTGTAGACTGAATCTCATAGGTTATTTCGTTACATTGTATTTCAGAGCTCATTGAATTATGCTCTGTGTAGGTATTTTTGTAGCAAATCTTTTATATTTACCTCTCCATATTCATATTAACCAAAATAAATTCATTATTCGGAAGCGGAACTTTCACTTTCCGGATTTCGGAAAATTATGGAATTCAGTTAAACTCCCTAATTCAGAAAAATTTCGGAACTCGGGAAGAATCCGGAATTTAGAAAATTCAGGAATTGAGAAAAACTCCGGATTTCGAAAAAAATCCGGAATGTTCCGAATTCCGGAATGTTAACGAAATCAGAAGTTTCTAAATTCCGGATTCTTCCGAATTCCGGAATTAATCCGAAATTGGAATTTTCCGAATTCCGGAATTTCTCCGGTTTTACTTTCGGGAGTCCGAAAAGTAATAATTCCGGAATTGGCTATCCCTAGTTTATACACAACCTTTCAGAACACTAAGCTAGTAGCTGTCTACAAACAAACAAGTAATGCAAAGCATTTTGTATCCTGCAATACGTCATGTATTAAAATCCGACAGCAGTTTCAGTATCTAACCAGAAATTTCATGTATCTAACTACTGGAAGCTGAGGTATGAAGAATTGTATTGTGTCTTATCTTTTTGTGTCTTATACAACCCTGCAAACCACTGAATATCTAAACGGCTTTCGTTAAATCCAAGTTGTAGTACTCACAGTTACATCCATTTGTATCTATATGATCGTGTTATTAAAGCTTACTATACGATAGCGTTAGTAAGTCTTTCTCAGCTCTCCCGTAAAGTTGTGATACGATCTACTACAGAATAAAGAACCAATTATCAATCAACCAAGTTGTTGTATTACTACACATCTGCTTCCGCCTCTGTCAACTCTGGTCGCTCTCGTTGACGAAACATATTTGCTTTTCTATACCCCTTTCTTCGTTTACTGAACTAAACAATAACTATTCTGAAATATACTACTGCACTTGCCTCTTAGATAAATATTTCTGATGCCAATAGTTTCCGTTTTGTCCAAGGCTTAACTCTTCCAGCAATGAAGAAACATGTGATCATAGTATACAACCCACAGAAGTGATAGCTGGCAATACAGTGGTCGTAATCCCTAACGACACAGAGAACGAGCGGTGGCCTCCCCGCTGGTCTAGTGGCTAGCACGTGCGGCTTTGGTGTATGGTGTCCCGGGTTTGATTCCCGGCGGGAGAGCCTCTCTATTTTTTAACTGCTCTCGATGTTTCTCTGTTCGTGTCCCTGTCGTTATAAGTTATTAGGAAATGCAAGTTAAACGAGTGAAGCAAGTAAAATTAGTAATAAGTAAGTTACTGAAACACGTTCGGTGAGTCAGTTAAAAAAAAAAAAAAGTGGACCAAGCACTGGCTTATCCCACCGTCCATGCGAGTTCGAATCTATCTCGGCTTGATTTTTTATCCATTTGAGAGAAAGTATTATTTCTTTTCGCTACAGGCACTCACTCTTTTCGTATTTTTCGCTATCCTTCACAGTTAAAGTAACTGACTATTCTTATCCTTTCTACGAATGATGGATCTTCTCTTTGGCTTCATGTCAAACATGCACACGTAAGGAAAAGATGCTGTCGATAATAATAATAATAATAATACTTTTATATTATTATATGGAAATAAGTAAGGCTGGTTGGCGCCCCCCTATTTTTTTTCGATGCGCCTTATGGGTCCACGGTGTCCAACGTTGGTCCCATCTCACTATCACCTCCTGTTCTCTCGATATAAGTTATTGACATTTTGCCTAAAGAGGTACTAGCTGTGGCCCCATGACTACCCATGACAATGACTCTTCGTTCATTTTTCATTGAAATCGCATATTTTTCTGAGTACTATGAGTGCATACTGTCCAACATTGCTCCCATCACTATAGCTTACAACTTCCCGTTCTCTCGATATAAATTGCTAATATTTTGTTTGTAAGGGAGATATGGCGTTACAATCATTACGTTTGAAGAAGAATTGAGGAAGATATTGCCTTGCCACAAACAGCACCTATTATTATTATTATTATTATTATTATTATTATTATTATTATTATTATTATTATTATTATTATTATTATTATTATTATTATTATTGTTGTTGTTGTTGTTGTTTTACTTACCACTAATGTTGCCTACATTTATTTGCAATGCAATGTGTTACTAAAAATCAAATCAAATAACACTCCTCGCCTTTCACGCTCCCGAACTCGAAATACATTATTTACAGTTCTCTGTGTTAGGGAAAAGCACATTTATTATATTATTCTTTCAAATAACACGTTTCACATGTTACTTCACTTTCAAGGTGTAATTTTATATCATCACTAATAATCATCTTGTTCCGATAGGAAAGTAACCCCCTTCCTGCAAAAAAAAAAAAAAAAAAAAAAAACCTTGATTGTGGCGAAAGGGCGTGAACCTTCTTTAGGCGATTGATCGGGTCCAATATTTCAATAAGTCCCTGCACACAAATATTTCAGTAAAAGAGGAAAAGTTATTCAAACTTTCTGAATACCTATTTATGGGCGAAATTTGGTTCCCTTAGAAGTTTTTAAGAGTTTGAAGGGCCGCCATTTTGAACATTTTCATCTGATTATTCTGGTTAACGAACTCATCAAGATATTTCAACATTTAATGTTTGTGCCAATTTTCGTCTCAATCCGCTGAAAATTAGGGTGGCTATGGCATTCACAAATATCGTTACATATATATACATACAGATAGGTAGATAAATAGACAGACAGAGGGAGAGAGAAAGAGTGTTTTGCTCCCTGCTCGCACCTGTGGTGCGTCAGAGCTAAACCGGGCCCCTTTGTAAAACGTATTGACCAGCCTAACCTAAACTCAAACCTCTTAATTGCTAACGTAGAAACGTGGTCGGGAGGTGTAAAGCATGTAGAAATTTTATTTTTAATAACCATGAGTATGGATTCGAACACTCCACTTCCATGTTTTTCTTTTTTACTTTTTGCAGCTACATCGGAACGTTTAATTTTTATTCTTTACTAATTGCAAATGGCGTTTACATTCAAAATATGAGGAATTTTGGTGGCACTTGTTCGGATATTCTTCTCTTTCCAAATGAAGAAAAGAATAAAAGCAATACGCAAAGACAAAAAGTATTATCAGTACTAAACATTACCAATAATAATTGCTACGAAAGACTAAATACGACCTCTTTTACCATCTCTCATGAGCTTTATGTATTATTAACAAAAATTTTTAAAAATGTCCATGACGGGGATTTGAACTGGCACATTTGTAAGCCAGCACCTTAACCACTACACCAAGATCATTGCATTCAGTTGTCGGCGTATTTGTTGTATTTGTGTTTTATGTTCCCACTTCGACAATGTTTTCTCTTTTTTCTAAGCTTAACAGTTGTTACTGGCTTTCTCTTTTGGTGTCGTCCTTTATTTACACTATGCATTATTCGTATTCACAGCTTGTGCCCTTCTGCAATGTCTTATTCAGATTAAACTTTTCTTTTTGCCCCTCATTAAACATTTGATTGATTTAATTCTCATACTCTCCACGGATGGAGCGCAGGAATGCCAGACTCGAAAAATAGGTGTACATTTACTTTCCTGACAGGTAATACATCTTACATTTATACATTTTTAATTTTAAAAAGACGTAAATCGGGACCTAAAACTGAAAGATTTTTCATTAGCTTTGGAAATTGAAGAAATATCAGCAACTAAAAACTGGATAATGACTTATTACATGTCGCACATAATGAATATTTTAATGATTGGGAATAACACTTCATAATATATGGTTGGATTTTCCAGGCCCTGGAGAGGATTGAGGCTTAAGGGGATGTTACAACTCTTTGCTTAGGTTTCTAACTCTCCATTTGGTAACACGTAAATTTTAATATGGTAATTTCTAACAAAGTATTACAGGTAATGACTTGAAATTTTTAATACAAATACACAAGATCCATATAAATCCAACCACAGTCTCCAATTTACGTTACATGCGTTAGATTAATTGCAATATATTCTTCAGAAAGTTTGGCAACTATGCTGTACATAATATATGGATAGATCTTTTTGAAAGAATTGAGAGCCCTCTGAACCTCTAGCCCTACTAGTCTTCGCGACACGTGGTAGTGATTTATGAGCGCTTCAGGCTAAAAACCAATGTCGCCTCTGTTCCTTTCCTTCTAATTTTCTTTCTTTTTTTCCTTTTTTGCGAAAACTTGTTTTGGGCAGCTTTGCCCTTTTGTCGGCTGTCTATAGAAATAGCAGTCATACTCTCTGGAATTGTTGATTCTCGGTTGGAACAGTCACTTCCTCTCCGTCGTGAACCTCAGTGTTAGATTCGAAAAACAAAAATAAACTCGAAGACAGTAAATGTAAAAAGACAACAGCAGCAGTAGTTTGTATTAAAAATTTGGAACGAACAAAAATATTGTATCTAAATAACGTATTTGAGTTAAATGTACTTTATCATAAAAAGTTCTATATTGTTCTCGTATAAGATGCTATAAATGCTCTACTTTGTTGTAAAACTAAAAGTAATGTCTTTGAAAGATGGTATTTCACTTGGCAAAAATTGGTTTTATGGGGTCAATGTAATAATTTCATACATACAATATTTTTATTCAATTTTCAGACATTAGTGTATTGGTAATATACAAAGTGTACAGTACATGTAATCAGCGTACAATATTAAGATATTTTATTGATAATTGTTTTTTGAACGAGTTAACAGGCACATAATCATTCTATTCTTTTCTATAATGTAATTAATATAAATGTGTACACAGAGTATGAATGTTTGACAATAGTAAGGTATTTCGTTGAAAAAAAATGCTTTTTGTAGGATCATTTTAATTTTAGATATATAGTCATTCTACCTGTTTTCATAAAGTAATTAATATAAATGTATCAACAGTATAAATGGCGTTAGTGTTAGAAATGTAGTGAAATATTTCGTTGATATTGTTTTTTGTAGAATCATTTGAATTTTAACATTATAGTCATTCAATGGGGTTCCATAGTCTAGTGGTTAGAGCGTTAGAGCGATCACCTGGTTCTAGGTTCGATTCCCTGCTAGAATACTCAAATTATTGGCGTCTGCCCATCGTCGTGAGTAGAGATGCAAAAAAGCCGGCTTTTTTGAATCGATGGTTTTTTTCACATAAAAAGCCGGCTTTTTTGGGAAAAAAACGAGAATTTTGGAAATTTTGGCTTTTTTCAACTTCATGATTTTTCTATCTAAATAGCTTTCTTATAGTATATTCTATAGTTAGATAAGAATTCCATGACCTGAATGTGATATTTCGCTCTGAAATTCACCATCAAGAAAGATGGAGCACGTGTTTTACGAATTAAAGCTAACATGAAGAATGTAGTATTTGAGGGTAATTTTAGAGGCTATTTAACTTTATTTTAACTTTTGAGTTATCGACATCTCTTTTCTTCTCTAGTTTGTCATCCGTGTTTCATTTCTAAGAGCTTTTAGTACTCTAGCTTCTAGCGCAAAAGTTAAACTTGCCCGTTTTTCTATTTATCCGTCAAAGCGTACGTTTTTCAATATATCCGTCAAGCCGTACTTCAATATTTCTGTTATACTGTAGCTGTGAAGTGATTTAGCAATAATTTTCCGGACACAACCTTGAATACCAATTTATACAAATAATCAGTAGCGGATTTAGAAAAGTACTTTAGGAGGGTTTTTTCTGATTGTTTCGTTTCCTAAAAAGTCCTAATTTTATTTGGGAAGTGCTTGAAGTTTATGAGTACAGGCATAATATTTCGTTTCGTTTATATGTTTAGCAATAATCTTCCGGATACAACTTTAAAAATCATTTTATACTGAGAATCAGTGGCGGATTTAGAAAAGAATTTTGGGAAGGGTTTCTTACTAATGTTTAGTTTTTTTAAACATTCGTAATTTTTATTTGACGGGAGCTTAAAGTTTATGAGTAAAGGCATAAATAATAGATATTTCGTTTGTTGCAGACATTCCGTAACTTTGGGGAACGGGCTTCAGTCCGAAAAACCGCCTCCCTAACCTTCGCAAAACCGTCACTGCTGGTAATTAGTAATAATAACGATTTAAAAACAATAAAAAAGGAAGTCGCCCAACTCACAGTACACGCACTATTTCTACATTCACAGATGGAATGAAGAAAAGCTTTGTCAGAATGGTCGAATGCTGGTTGAATCCCGGACTTCCCGATAGAAGCGCAAAAGCTAATCACTCAGTCATGTTTGTTGTGGAGTTGTATTTAGCTTAACTTAAATATATTCCGTAGTTTTTTTTTGGGGGGGGGGGAGTTCCGTAATGATATGTTGAATCCCTCTTGTTAAAAATTCAGAAAACTTGAGGATTTGGTAAACTGTGATGGTGGTTCTATAAAACTTAACTGTAGAATTTCAATAATATACAGAATCAAAAGCTCTAGATGTGCAGCCTTTAAGTGTATCATATAAATCTAAGTATTTCTCTTATGTTTTATTTTAATTTTATTTTGTTTCAAAAAGAGGGTATGGAATATTTTGAAGTAAAAATACTACATACTATTTTGCTAGTTATTTGTGTATTCTTTAAAAAGAAGTGTTTACTTTTAGGGTTGGCTGGTTTACACCAACCTTTTTTTTTTAATAACTGGTTTAAACCACAAAAATAAAAAGAATGAAAAATGCGAATCGTGTGAACTTCATGGTAACGTTTCCAGATATCAAACCACCTGCAATAGTTGTATTTCCCTTTCACCTTTTAATCAAGGTGTCCCATGTTCAATTCTCGGTCGAACCACAAACCTTCTTTCATGCGTAACCCAAGTAGCGGTTCGGATGTCAGTTTAAGCGAAAGTCTTCTCCTTGATAACCTCGGTATTTCGTAAGGATGTTAAGCCTAAATATACGAAACAAACCAAATTGTATATTTCTGCATGCCTAAATGCGTGTTGTTTTATAAAGAAGCCAATATTGCTTAAATATATTGATAGAAATTGGCAAAATTTATCGATTGCCTACGTAGCTTCCAACATTAGCTTGGATTAGACTTTCAATGATATCTACGTACCGGTACTAAATTTGTAATTTAATACCTCAGTTTTAGCGTACTGATTATGGTACGTTGACCTTTAAATTTTACATGCAAAGCAATAACAGGATTTTCCCGTTATTGTCTTACATTTCAAGTAATGACGGGATTTTCCCAATGGCTAGGGCGGGAGATTCTCAACTTAAGAAATTTACTGACCGCACTTCTTTAAGCTTATGGGAGTTCTTCCGGTATAACCCCGCTGTTGCATAATAACATCAAGGCGAAACAAACTTATTTCTGTGAATATGTAATATAAATACATAAAGCAAAAAATCTAAGTCAAAAAAGCCTGGTTTAAACCCAAAAAACCTGGTTTAAACATCCCCCAAAAAACGGGTTTTTAGCATTTTCAAAAACAACCACGGTTCTTGCCAACTCTGCTTACTTTTGTATATAGGAGGTTAAAAAATTCTTATTATATACATTGGTTAATCCTGTGGAATTCATAATGTAAATATGTTGAAGAAAAATTGTTTGAAATATTTTTTCGAAATTCATAGTTTATTTTCGATGTTTTATATTATTATCAGCATCAACCACTAATTGAATGATTTTTTGTGTTATAGAGAAGCGATACAAAGTCTGTTTTATCAATTTAAAGCAGTATTTTGAAAAAAGCCCAAAATTTCCCAAGCAAAAAAGCAAAGCAGAAAAAACCGAGTTTTTTTCCAAAAAAGCCGGTTTTTTTCCGAGCCCTTGCATCTCTAGTCGTGAGGCAAGCTGTTAGCCATGTGATTAAAAGACATGACAGTCTATATAATTAATATAAATATATACACAGTACAAATGTAGTGAGGTTTTCGTTGATAATTTATTTTTGTAAGATATATACTATTTTTATAATGGCAGAATGTGTGTATACTATTTATAGGATGTAGGCCTATACATTTCTTTTTATAGACTTTTATAATGTATAATGAATTTTTATAATCAAGAGCAAAAATTAAAACCTTAGAATTGGCGAATCTTGCCACAAAAGCGAATGTACCCGTAGAAAGATTATTATTATTATTATTATTATTATTATTATTATTATTATTATTATTATTATTATTATTATTATTATTATTATAAGGGAAGGAACGAAGACGTACTAAAGGAAGCTAGTGAAGGACGACAGATCATGAAGATAATAGGAAAGAGAGGAAACAGCATGCTTGCCTATCTTATTCGATACTCCGATCGGACCACCGTGTTGATAGAGGAAAAGGCAGAAGAAAAACCAGGAAGTGGAAGACCAAGGATAGAAAATTCTATAAGTTTTACGTCCCACAGTTATGCCTGGTAGGTTAAAGGAACTAGTGATGTTGAGAAATGAAGGAAATGGTGGAATGCAGTGGAAGGAAACGGGAGAACTCCGAGAAAACCCTCACACATGGTGTTTGTCCTCCACAAAGTTCACTTGGTGCGAGCTGAGATCGAAGTAAGGACGCCATGCATTAGAGGTGAACGCTCTACCACTGAGCCACCGCGGCCCGACCAAGGATAGATGCAGTTACGAAGAAGAGACCTTATCAAATTATAAAACAGCTTTCCCAGGGGAGAGAAAAGTTTTAAAATTTCCTTCTTGCGCATCAACCTATGATTGAAGTGAGGAAGATTGTTATTATTATTATTATTATTATTTTATCGAGAATGTACTTCTGGGCTTCCTCCTAAAAAAAAAAAAAAAAAAAAAAAAAACACTGTTTCCAACTATAGTTATCCTACTTTTTACAAATTTGTCACGGTCACGGTCACGGTCACGGTAATGCTGTAGTTTTGTATAGAGGATCGGGCCGCAGCCCCTGACTCCATGAGTAGGACTGTAGAAAAAAAATATATATATATAAAGATGTGTTGATTGTTAGTTGGAAATTACTATTGTTTTGTGATGGATGCAAGTCTACATCTGCAACTGTCGCAGAGTAGCTGATTATGGTTTCATTACGAGCTCAGGAAAGGTATTAAAGACGTGGCATGCGATGGACGTTCGGAGAGTGCATTCAGTGCCTATGTTAGCTATGGCTGGATTAATATGTCTCTAATTCAATATTGGTTTAAATAGTAGTAGTTTTCAAGCTACATATATGAGTTCTTTGACTAACTGAATAGTGCACGCCCCTTCTGGCTCATTCGCCACTATTTAACATTAAATTTCAGATGCCTCGATATATTTGCATAAGTTAATTATTTCTAAAATAAACATTACGTAAAGTTTTTCTGGCATTTGTATATTGCGCATATCTTTCTTAATTTGCATTACTCACATTACCCCCGAGAACGAACAAATTTTAGAGTTCTGGTTTGAACTTCTCTTACAGTAATAAGCAAATATACGAGGAACAAATTTACCATTATTGACGATGCGGAAGGGAGGAGATTTTCTGGACTAGGAATGAATGTGTGCGGGTGCAGAGCAGAGATCTGCACGGGTCGGAATTTTCAGCCCGGCCCGTGAATTTACATTGTGAGGCCCGACCTGAGTCCGAAATATGTCTTAGCATTTAGGCCCGAGCCCGGACTGAGCTCTGTGATAATCAAATGAGCCCGAAATAAGCCCGAATTACAGAAACTTATTATTAAAATGCAAAATTGTATTTTTATTTACAGCAATTGGAGGTTTGATTTTGCAGTTGTGTTTTAAAAGTTCTCCAGAAAGAACGGTGCAATTTGTATCATTTTACACTATATTTACAAAGTTAGGTCCGAAAAAGTCCGAGAAATATGGTTGCATATTTAAAAATTCACAGCCCGAACCCAGGGAGTCATTTAGGGGGGCAGGGAGGGGCATTTGCCCCCCTGAGTTTGAGATTTA
The DNA here is from genome assembly GCF_964235325.1 of Thermobia domestica. NCBI lineage: Eukaryota > Metazoa > Arthropoda > Insecta > Zygentoma > Lepismatidae > Thermobia > Thermobia domestica. Next base: position 158,197,298 of record NC_137455.1, on the reverse strand, counting down.
TATAGATTTTATCAATAGAATAGTAGTAAGTCAGTGAAAAACGCGAAATTTTACATATATCAAGAGGTCTTGCCCCCTGAAGTCAAACCTGAAATGACGCTACTGCCCGAACCCCTCCCGGGCCCGAGCACGTGGAGACCTCAAGTGCAGAGGCGTTTCAAGTGGTGGGCGACTGCCCACGGCCTTCCATCTTTAGGGACCTCGCAAAGACCAACGAGCCTAAATCGATTTGGCACTCACTTTTGTCAATGCAACAATAGAAACAAGTATGAATTCGGACTTACTTACAGAAAAGCAATACATAAGGCTTCAAACTAACTTTTCATCTATTCGTATATATTAGATCGCTAGCATACGCGACAGGCGGCGAGTTTATTTTAAGATTGCAATAATGAATGTGTATAAGTCTTTATCGTTGGGATGAATTGTTTTCGATAAATTTTATTATAATTAGCAATTTTTAAAAAAGGGGGCAGGAAGGACTCGTAAACCTTACTCGCCTTGCTGTGCAGATGGTATGGTCAAAATCAATACTGGATAGTGAAAGTGTAAGTGTAAAGGCTAATATGGAACAGAGAAACAAAAGAGAACGTCTTCAGAGGGGAATTGGGAGGGGAGGGGCGGGGAAGAGAGTACAATGCTGTGACACTTGAAATGCGTCTTGATCTGTATACTTCAACAAACTTTTCTTATTAGATTATGCAATTTCTAGTTTCTTACTCCGATTATTCAAAGTATTCAAATGTACCGCCCCTCCCTTTAATCCGTCCTTGGTGTCATTCAGTTTTGCTTTTTGCTACTAATTCAAAATGCTTTCCGAAACAAGTTGTCTTCTTGTGACTGCAGGGGGTGGAAGAAACAAACAAACCGTGAAAGAAGTGATTTTGGGCTCTTCCAGTCCAGACCATTCTAACCACTGAGTAGTGAGAATCACATTAAAAGCATCTAGAACAGATGGTCAGCCCTCTCCCCTCTGCAGCATACTTTTTATTCTATGTTGCCAAACTTATTGAAGAATATATTGCAATTAATCTAACGCATGTAACGTAAATTGGAGACCGTGGTTGGATTTATATGGGTCTTCTGTGTTTCTATTAAAAATTTCAAGTCATTACTTGCAATACTTTGTTAGATATTACCATATTAAAATTTACATGTTTTCAAATGGGAAGTTAGAAACATAAGCGAAGAGGTAGAAGATCCCTTTAAGTCTTTTGATAGTATTTGTGTTCCTACTTCAACATGAGTGCATGCAAACTGACTAAAACGATCAGTTAACATGATATAATAAAGGCTCAAGATCATCTTCAGATTTGTTGTATGATACCTGCAAGAGTTGCATAAATCCATTAGCGACAGCAATTTCGGTATTTAAATGACGATCTTCATAAGTTAGAATACCGTTATTGGAATTACTTTTTATAAACAAGTTCAAAACATTTTGAATTTTCAAGAATAATGGCTTTGCGATCATTTATGTACCCATCTTACTAGTGGTACCGGTTAATAATGCGGATCGTTGTCAATAGTTGGAGTTACAGTAGAATGTTTTTCATGCGAGGTGCTATGTGGGCTATTTCGTTCCAGTTTCAACAAGCGTCAAATTCTCAGAAGTGGGGCGAAGGTGTTAACTTCATAGAGATATTTACACTGAAACATGGCAAAGTTGATTCATTACTTTATCTTGAAGAAAAGTGTCCCTGAAAGTCATCATATACTCCGGGATGCTTATGGTAAACATGCTCCATCTCAAGACGCATATGAACAATGGGTTAAACGCTTTGCAAGTGGTGATTTTGATGTGAATGAATAACGGACGGCAGGTCAACCGTAAAAGTTTGAAGACGAACAACTACAATCATTATTGGATGAAAATGCATGTTAAACTCTAAAACAACCCTGCTGCATAATTAAAGTTTGCTCAGAAAACAATTTCTGATCGTTTGAAAACAATACAGTAGAAAAGTTTTTAAAGGAAGGGAAATATGTGCCACATCAGCTCAGCGAAAGACAAATCGAAACTTCAAAACTCATCAGTGAACTCTTGCTTCAACGACACCAACGAAAGTATTTTCTACATGAAATAGTGACTGGCAATGAGAAGTGAACTTACTTTGAATCCTCAATGCACAAGAGCGTAGATTGATCCAGGTCAACCATCGACATCGACTGCTCGGAAAAATCGTTTCGGAAAGAATACATCTGTGGTGGAATCAGGAGGATGTAGTGTATTATGAGCTGCTAGGACCCGGTGAAGCCGTTAACAGTGATCGGTATCGACAACAAATAGTCAATCTGAAACACCCTTTGAGCCTCAAACGACCACAACGGGCAACAAGAGACGGCCAGGTAATTTTGCTTCATGATAACGCAGCATCACACAATTCAAAACTTGTTAACGACACGTTAAAGGACCTTGTCTGGGAAATATGGGATCACCTGCAGTATTCACCAGACCTTGCCCCTTTAACTTACCAATTGTTCCGCTCGATGATACACGCATTTTCTAAGCAGCACTTCTCAACATATGAAGAAGTTGACAAGTGGATATTTGAATACCGTGCCTCCAAGGACACAAAGTTCTATTGGGATGGTCCACAAATTACCTGAAAGATGGAAGAAATATACAGCTAATGATGGCCATTACCTTGAATCAGCTATATGTGCTGTTTCTGTTCAACTTTTTGTGTTTTCTTTGGTTTCAATATCCGCATTATTAACCAGTACATCTAGTAAGCGCTTTAAATTTACCGTTTGGGTACAGCAGCCATAATTTCTTTAAATGATAGGTAATATCCACAATTTGTTTCTCCATTTTTATCGATGATGGTCTTTGATATTTATTAATTTGATTATTTTAATCCAACGAAGACATTTCTCATTATTGCCCTTAAGTGATGCACACTTGTCAAAATATATTCATTGTTTTATAGAAAGTTTCAACAGCTTCGTCAACCATAGAACTGCTAAACACCATTTTCAAATTAATGGACATCACTTCTCTCTGTTTGTAATTAGCTTTATGGAAGGTATAATCTGATTTAATGTGTGCACTTTTAGTACGGATTTCCTTACTGTAGCCAAAGTCAATAAATAAAGCAGGAATATAAATATCTTCTAACTGAATGTGTTTCACGTCCCATTTCAATATCATTGATACTTACGAAAACTACACTTAACATCTTCGTTCGTGAAGTTCGTCGAGATCGTACTTCTGCAAATTATGGATGTGTTAAAATATCAAATGATAATTTCGATAAAGTGGATACTTTCAAATATCTAGGATCAATATGAACAGACCAAAACCATATACACAAAGAAATTAAATGTCGACTTAAAGCAGGGAATTTATGTTATTATTCAGTTCAAAATATTTTGTCGTCGCGAATTATATGAGGAATTTGAAGATTAAAATATATAAAACGATAATAATGCCTATTGTGCTGTATGATTGCGAAACAAGGTTACTGACTCTGAGGGAAGAACGCAGACTGAAAGTATTTGAGAACAAGATCCTAAGACAAATATTCGGACCCAAGAGAAACGGGAATGGTGAATGACGGAAACTTCATAACGAAGAACTAAATAATTTATATCGTTTATCAAACATTGTTAAGGTCATCAAGTCTAGGAGATTCAGGTGGGCAGGTCATGTAGCCAGGATGGAAGGAAGTAGGAAAGTTTTCAGTCTTAACTGGAAAACCAATCGGAAAAAAGATCATCAGGAAGACTTAGGCGCAGATGGGAGGACAATATTAAGATGAATCTCGCAGAAACAGGAATTCAAAATAGAAACTGGATCCAGTTGGGTAGGGATAGAAATCGGGGAGAGCGGCATTGAACCTTCGAGTCCCATAAGCCATAGAGTTAGTTCGTTCTAATGTTATGTCAAGTTCACTTTTAAGTCGTTCTCTGCCACTTGACGCCATATGGCGTTATTCATACCTATTGCTGTGTGCCATTGACGCCATTTGGAATCAAGGGGTAGTTCTCAGTGTATACATTCTCTGTAAAATGGCACGCAGGTATTAAAGGTTTGCACGGGCTCGGTGCGAGCTCTCGAGTCTACAAGGCATATATCAATTTGGGCCCGGGCCTGGTTAGGGTAGTAAATTTTTAAATATATAATGATATTTCTCGGACCTAACTTTATAAATATACTGTACAAACGACATTTATTAAACCGTTCTTTCTGGAGAACATTTAAAGCACAACTGCAAAATTAAACTTGTAATTGCTGTAAATAAAAATACAATGCGTTAATGATTAAGTTTCTGTAATTCGGCTCATTTGATTATCACACAAGCTCAGGTCGTGCTCGGCCCTAAATGCTAAAACATATTTCGAACTCAAGCCGGGCCTCACATTATAAATTCAAGTCAATTCGGGCCGGGTCCGGGCTAAAAATTCCGGCCCGTTCAGACTTTTAGCCGGTATAAACCTTTTATACTCTGGTGGCACACAGTGTTGCCCTGGTCATTTTCTGCAGTGTGTTTGGTTTCTTCTAGAAATTGCTAGTTTGTTGCAAATGGATAAATCTGCAAAAGTGTAGATGGCACCTTGGGTTGGGGTACTGAAATCAAGGTGGCAGGGAAAGAGTTAATATTACTTGGCGTTTTTTCTTAAATCTATAAGTTCATAAAGTTATATAATTCCCGACAAGTGTTTGTAGAGCAAAGAAAATCAAAACCAACTCCAAATAAATGCGACTAATTCCAATAGCCTGTTAGAAGAACTAATAGCGTTTCCGGTTGCAACAAGCTATAAGCCATCGTGACTTTTTATAGGGATGTTGATAAACTATATCAACGAACAAATTGATTTCTAACATCAAAATTAGATAAGAAAAAAGTTCATATGAACTTGCAGGGAAAAGTGTATAGTTTCAGAGCTAGGGCTGTCCAAAATTGTGAAAAAGCTCAACTTCAACACGCGCTATTTCAAATTCGAAATACCGTGGAGTGACGGTAAGTGTCAGCGTAAAGGAAGTCATATACGCACTTCAAAGATGCATATTTCATCAATATGCAATGACTGTTCAAGGGATTCTTTACGGGATATCATTTCCAGACATCCTCTCAACAGAATTCTCATATATACTCTGATTTTACCAAAGTTGGCAAAAGTGGAGATGGAATACGGTACTTCGGCAGGAAGTCGGAAGTCCTACGGACCGCCAGCAACATTGTCCCTCGTGCTGCGATGTATTTTGTCACGGTGCGGTGTATTTCACATTTTTCACATACAAGCATGAAACAAAACATTTCAGCACCTGATATTCGGAACACAAGGGACTATGGTGCTGCTGGTCCCTAAGACTTCCTACATCCTGCCAAAGCATTCCGTGTTCACTGCTATGAAAGCTTGCCTTTTGCATACTTTGGACTCATCTAAATCAGACCATATTCGAGAATTCTCTTGAGAAAATGTTTGGAAATCACGCCCTGTAGGGAATAGCCTATCTTGCATAATCTTTGCACATTGATGAATATGCATTTTTGGTTTGCATATGTATGATTTCTTTTACGTTGATATGAACAGGCACTTCACGGTTTCCAAAATTCGAAATAACGTATTGAAATTGAGTTTTTTTTAAGGATTTTGGATAGCCCTAGCACTGAAACTATGCACTTTTCCCCTCAGAGCCATATGAACTTTTTGTCTTATTTTGATGCGAGAAATCACCTCTTACAGTTTGTCGTAATAGTTCATTAACACCCTGTATATACATTATTCCTATATATATTAGTATTAGAGTAAATAGAAAAAAAATCGTAGGTGAGCAAATGTCAGGATCACGTGACACCATTTTAGGGGGGGTGCAAGAGAAAGGAGTTCTTTTCCTTGTCTGTGCACTTCCGGCTTTAATGGCGAAATTTCTTTTGTTAGGTAAAAGCTTCCGGAGTGAGCTCGGAAGCAGGCGCCATCTGTTACCAAGTATTTACAGAGGGGGATAACGCTATGTCAATCAACGAGAAAATGGGTCGAAAATAAACGGATGGGATAAAATGATCATTACAAACCCAAATGTGTTATATACACGAAATTTTAAAACACACATTATTGCTTGTGAAAAAACTACAACGGTAGATGATGTCAGTACTATTTACGCAACTTTTTTAATTTTTTTTTTTTATTTTGCCTGCTAAACTGGATCGACCAGTTTGTAAAAGGAAAGTTTTGAGTGTTGTAATGCTATTATACGGATACTAGATGTAAAATTGGAGAAGGACAAAGATTGTCTGTAATGTATTTCTTGTACAATAAAATTAATGCTTATGTAGAAATATTTTTTCTAGCGACTATCTTACGAGGAGTATTTGCGTCACCGTAGGGATTCTATGTATCACTGCTAGAAGTATGTGCGTTACTGTTAGAAGTGTGTGTATAATTTTCATATAGTCTACATACATAAGTAAATAATTTATTACGAAAGGATAATTAAATGTCAACTAAGTCAGATTGATAGCTATATTGATAGTCTCTTAAGGTGGATCACTAGGTGTTCTCACTGCTATGCTAAACGCTGCTTGAATAGTGCAGCATTGCCAGATAGTGTCGAGTGTTTACTGAAGCCAGATAATAAAGGGAGTAATCATGGAATTCTGCTTAGATACTTACTGGAGAACTTAGTTTTCGACCCTTACCGCGATTCCGCTTCTCGAACTGCAACGGTAGAATCCAGGAATGTTCTTATTCTGACTACTACAGTAAACGTACAAATTTGGCAACAACACATTATGGCGTTCTGCGCAAGTTTCGTCTCAAAATCTATTTCCTTAAATGTAAATTAATCTTTAAATAAAATATGAAACATAACACGAAAAGCGGTCAAACAATATATCTATTTCGTGATAAGATTGTTTCCTTAAAATACTTTACACATGCAAATAAACATTTCATAAAACGGAGCACTTCTACTGAGATCTACCAGCAAGTGCCATCTTGTGTGCTCATTGTAAAACGAATCAAATATTTTCTTTTATTTGTTATCTTTTTTGATATCAGACGATACAACCAATTGAATCAGTGTCTTGTGTTGTAGCTGAAACATAACTCTATCTTATAGTACAATATTTATAATATGTAACGTTTCATTGCGCAGTAGTTAAGGGAATGAGCTAAAATATGTACTGACTTCCGGGTGATGATCCACCTTAATGTAAAGTTTGATTAGCTTGTCCTTTAATATCAGTTTCATTTGTGATGTAGGTAATGTGGTTGTCGTACAGTACTAAAAAAATCGCTTTTCACAATTTTCTTCTCGCTCGAAGATTACATATGAGCTTTTACACTAATCTAGGGATGCAAATAAGCACTCGCCCACTCGCCCGGGGCGAGTGGTTCATCGGTGCGGGCGAGTATTTGACATCATATCGAAGGCAAGTAAATCATTTCTATTGTGGGATGAGGACTAGTAGCTTTTTCTTGGGCGAGTAAAATTGTGTTGCTTGTTTGCATCCCTGCACTAATTCTTATCATTTTGTTCTGCTCATTAAGATCTGTCATATCCTTGAACAATTGTTTTTCGTTAAAAGGTAACAATATTGTAGAATTACGTAAATACTTATTTTTTGGTACTATTTTCGTTTTCCTATACCATTATCTATATACAGCATAACATTGCAATATTATTAGTATTGCTCTCCAACAATAAAATAACGTTGAAATACAATGTATTAAATTGTAATCTAGGACACCATATAACAAATGTCGTGGTCACGGTAGTTCGGTCGTAGAACTACCGACTCAGTGTCAAAAGGTTCCTAGTTCTATCCTAGCTCATACAAGTTTGTGGTGGACAGCATCGTGTTTCACGAAGTTATCTTGTTTCCGCCCACACATTTTCATTCCGCCAATTTCTTTCATAATTATTCACTTTCAACCAATCATCCGTCTCCTTGAGACTACTGGCTATAATAAACGTAAGACACGTAAAACTAGGAATTTCACTTCATTTAATTTACCGTGTGATATCTATATTGTACGCTTCAGAAAAAAAGAATCACGATAAACTCCGCGGAAAATGCGTAACAATTGGCCTAAGAGAACAACCGAAAGGACACTGCACAGCGATTTAACGCCTTACAAACTAAATTTTCTCTATAGGAGCTTATATCTCTATAGCTAAAAATAGAAAAAGAAATATCTAATGAGTAAGAACTAAGTGTGTAAGCTGAGATTTCATTTTACTATAGAATACAGAAATCGCTTTAAAAGTCAAAATTACCTATTTAGATTTTCTTTTAAAAGTATACCATTATCTTTAATATTATTCTTGGGCCAAGTAAGTTAAATCCAACTTTGTTTACAAAAAGGAGGCTAAAATGTTCTAATATTACATGTATGTTTCTTCAAAACATATTTTTTTAAAGAGTTTGGTTTACCGAATCTTTTTTATGCAGAATATTTCTTCTGTCCGTGTGTCTGGGAGACAAAAAATCAAGGATTACTAGATCAATCCCCACAAAATTTGGTCAGGATGTAGAGGAGTTAAACGTTAGAAATTGAGTTCGTACGAGGGGGGTGATATTCAATCCGAAAGTAATATAAACAAAATATTTTCGTCTCCTACGTTGATCACTACAGAGTAAAAACAGTCTAAAATCGATTAAGCGTCCGAAGAATATATTCATTTTCCACTTTAACCTTTCGACTAAAACCAAAAGTGGTACAAATATTGAGAAAATTTCACGTCAAATAAATCATACTTTCCCACGGGATGTTATTTGATACTGCTACTTACTGTTATAATATGAAAGCTTTTCTCATAAATTATCCCTTTAATGCGCAATTTTCTCAATCAGACTGATTTTTTTTTTTTAATTTGGAGTGGTTTCAGTGTAGGAAACACGGGATTTTTTTTAAATAATGCAAATATTATGGGGGTCTATGGGACATTTTATGGTGTTTTCATGTAGGGTCTATGCAAAGTTGCGCGTGGACATCTGCAAAGTTCACTAAAACAGATAAAACCAGTAACTCACGACGAACTGTCAGCATATTTGCACTTTTCCACTCATTACACTTCTAACACAGAAAAATCAACAGCTCAAAACCTATCTACCTAAACGAGCAAAGAAAGCTCAAAAGATGACAACTCCGCCTGCGGCAAGTAAGACAGAGTCCAACGCTGGCTTACTATGACATCTAGCGGGAAGTTCAGAAGTTCATTAGTGAAAGGACAGCTCAGCTGATACGCAAAGCTACTCTTCTATGTCCGAACTAGAAACTACATGCTGCAATACAATTTCAAAGTAAACTATGCATATCTGCAAAGCTGCACAATAGAGGGCTAAATTCGCGACAGTTCTTTAAATTTTGTTTTTATTAAAACATTGGCGGTAGCAATAATGAAACTTTGTACGAACACCTACAACTGCTTTGACCGAATCTCTTGCTCGTTTTCTGGAACTTTGGACTGCAAGTGGATATTTGTATAATTGACTAGTAATTATTAAGTCTCGGGTTCAAACCCTGCTCCCACCAAGTGAACTTTGTGGTGGACAAACACCGTGTGTGGGGATTTCCTCGCGGTTCTCCCGTTTCCTCCCACTTTCTTCATTCCACCATTTCATTCATTCCTCATAATCACCGTCTCTTTTAGCCTAACCGGAATAACCGTGGGACGTAAAACTCAAAAATTTCATTTAGTTTCGTAATTATTAAGCTCTTCTTTTTTTCATGCGTAGTAGCCCAGTTCCAATATTATACGTATCAATCTTCTTTCTCTTCAGCTCTAAAATTTTCTGTTTTCAATATGTCTTTAGATTCTCAGGAAAAGCATATTGTTCACTCTACCTTTGTTGTATGACATGAATGTCTTGACCCATAAACATTAGACCCATCTAATGGACTAGAAATTGGTTGCGGACAAAACAGACGAGAAATACGTCACGCCAAACAAATAGGATATTTAATGGAGACTTTTAAAATGGAAACTGTATTAAATTTTCAAAATTCACCTTGAAATGAAACTTTTATATTTGAGTTCTCATTGTTTTTGACAACCAAACATAGAATATATATTTAATTAAATATTTTCTGTGTTCTCCAGTACTATTAAATGTTGTCTGGAAGTTTCAAAGAGGTTACTTTCTACAGGTAAAATGGAGTATTTGAAACACTATTTTGGGAATTAATGGCTTAATCATTTCTTCAATTGTTTTCTGTTTGTGAATGAAGTATTTTAAATGTTTTCTCTAATCAGAATCACAAATTTTTCGTACCAAATTTATATTCATGCTTTATCATTAAAATTACTGTATTGGAGTTTCGATTACTTTTGAACAATTATACGGTTGCCATTCTAATGTCCAAATTTCGTACTTATTAAAGGCCAGTAGACCAAACACTGTAGGGGACGGGGCGGCTGAAGTTAGGGGGTGTGTGATCCAACCATATTATAGTTCATCACCATACTGTAGTTCATTTGCAAGTCTACCGTGAAAATTTTAGGAGGGCCAGCAAAAATTTAGGTGGGTCCGGCTTCCCTAGACTCCCCTGGATACTTTGTTAACAGGTGTACGAATGACATAAATTTCGATGTTGGATTGAATTTTTGTTTATTTATACATAAGAGTGGATGCATATTATCCTACAAATCCGTATAAACTTAAACGAATTTAGTAATAAATTAAAAACAATTGAAGGATAGTAAGAGACGAAAATTGAAAATGAAAAAAACGTAGTTTTTAAAAGAGAGGTTGAATCCAAGCCATAGCGGATACATAAATTGATCTATACACCACTCTATAATATATGTGCATATGCATATCTCAAACTCAGTCAACAGCCTTTCCTTTACAATATAAACTATTAAGATAAAACTTATAAAGTGCGAATCTTGAACCCGAAGTAGTCGTTTGTACTCCCCAGTTTCCCATGTCCCTATAAAATCTCCTGGACCATTTTTAAAGCCCAGAAAAGAGGACACCTGGCAATCGTGTCAGAGAAAAATAAAAACAACGTTTCTCTACTAACTGATAAATAAGAAAAAATCTTTAATATCGAAGAAGAATGTTTTATTTTTTAAAAATACATATTATCAGATTGTCAATGTCAGATATAAATATAACATATACAATTAAAGGAAGAATTGTTACCAAGAATGAATAAAATAACAGACGATTATAACCGAAAAGAAATGGTATAGAAAGGGTTGAGCAGTGAACTATAGTGACATATCAAGGAACAATGGAAAGATTTATGAATGAACATATCTATTTTTATTGGTTGAGGTGGAAAGGACACAATTAGGTTAATGGAGAGAGGAAGGGTTGTGATAGTAATCTTCGGAGAACAGAAAATGCGGCAGAAGAAAGGTGAGATAAACTTAGGAATTCACACAATGACGTCAACAAACGGAGAATTTACGATCCAATGTCACGGAAATTCGCTTCACATATTTTCAAAACTGCCCTCTAGAAAACAAAGGAACAATAAAGAAATAGTAGGGTAAAATAAATTAATAAATAGTGTTCTTGATACTACACCAGTATCGAGAGAAAATTCCCCTTTTTGAGATCAGTTACTTAAATATTAGAAAGAAAACATATTTTCCGTAGATTAAATAATGCGCAATTTAGAATACGGAGTGAACCGTAAGAAGCTTGAGATTAGCAGTTGTTCAGTTGTCATAGCGGAGCAATAGCTGAGGACGTAAGAAATGTGTCATGCTGTGGTTTATGACAGTTTTTAGTTCGTGAATAATACTTGGTAAGTGATGATTTTGTAGAGGATTTAAACCTTGTTACATTTCGTAATTAAGTTTTCAAGGAATAGAAAGTTATCAAGGTATGAACTCGTGTTCGTACTCCAAAAGTGGAGACTACGGCAAAAATTACCAAAATGTAATTGAGTTATGTGTGCAGCGTTTTCCACATACTGTACCTTCACTGAACACCCATCTTAAATTGTTGTCGAATGGTGTATTTCAATTTTTTGTGCTGTGATACAGGGGGGGGGGTTATCTTATCGCCAAGATAGTCCCACCCCAAATGTCATCCCCTCTTTCTCGAAAATTATCAGGGTACAAACAAAACTTTTTTTCGCTACAAACGGTACCATCGATTTGCTTTCGAATGGTGCATTTCAATTTTTTGTGCTGTGATACGGGGGGCTATCTTGGCGCCAAGATAGCCCCCCAAATGTCATCCCCTCTTTCTCGAAAACTATGAGGGTACAAACAAAGTTTTTTTCGGTACAAACTTTAGAAACTATTTGCTTTCGAATGGTATAAGATAGCCGCCCAGTTGACCTCTCAAGTAACTCTATAAAGAAAATGGTACAAACAAAAATATTTTCGGTACAAACTGTACAAACGGTACAAACGTGGTACAAACGAATGACCTAGTCATTGTTTCAATTTTCTGAAGTCGGGGGCTATCTTGCCAGACGTCAGAATGGACTATTTAGAATTTCATACGCTACTGGAATTAGTAACTCCGAAAATTCGGAAGCAAGACACAAATGACAGGGAGTCTGTATCAGCTTAAAAAAAAAGGTTTCTAGTTCCTTGCATCAACCAGATTGTAGAAATGAAAATCAAATGATTTGGCCAAATATGTAAATGGAGTAGTTATCAGATACGGAAAGCTAAAGTAAATGAGGAAGAGCAATTTTTTAGTTTAGGTGCTGAGGGTATCCGCTCAGCTCTCTACCCACATATCCCATAAAGTAAACTTACACCGTGCCGAGGCCCCTCTCATTCACTACATCCGGACTTTTTGTATTGCGCCAGCATTCTAAAGCCGTTTCCTAAAATTGCACGAACAACACTGGTCACAATTAACTCTCATAGTTTTTAACATATTCAATTATCGTTTGGTAAACAAATTGCACAATCTATATATATAAAAGAGAACGCACAAAATCCTTTGTCCGCTCATCACGCTAATACGGCTGAACCGATTTCTTTCATTTTTGGGGGGTTGTTAGGATTTGGACCCTAGATGGTTTTTATCATATCACTTTAATTTTCAATTACCAGTGTCTTGAGATAATTGACCAATCAGGTGTCAATACGTAAAAAAAATCCTTTGTCCGCTCATCACGCTAATACGGCTGAACCGATTTCTTTCATTTTTGGGGGGTTGTTAGGATGTGGACCCTAGATGGTTTTTATCATATCACTTTAATTTTCAATTACCAGTGTCTTGAGATAATTGACCATTCAGGTGTCCATACGTACAAATCCTTTGTTATTAGTTCATCATAGGTATAAAAATAAACGTATTTATATGCAACCCGCATGACCCTGTGACTCGGCGGGTTAACATAACTGACAGGCGCTATAAATCACTTGAAAGCGAAAAAGTAAAAATTATCTAAGTAACAAAGTTTATTGCGTTCCGGGATGACCGCAGCGAAGCGGGGCGGGTTGGGGTGACCGCAGCGAAGCGGGGCGGGTTAACATAAATGACAGGCGCTATAATGTTAACATTTACTGCAATCTACTATGGTTTTTATCATATCACTTGAAAGCGAAAAAGTAAAAATTATCTAATTAACAAGGTTTATTGCGTTCCGGGGTGACCCCAGCGAAGCGGGGTGAACGCTGCTAGTATACTTAAATCACCTATTTTTAATCTTTTAAAAGATGTAATTACATTTGTTCATGCCTGTAGTGTTCGGGCGGACACTCCTTACTTCACTGCATACCTTCTCTAAGGTCTTATTCTTGCAGTTTCTTTATAATATAAATCGTGCTTCACGGTATACAAAAAATCATATTTTTCGTATAACTATTAATTCGATTGATGCCACCCTTATCCAGGTAGTCATGCTTTGAAGTGACAGTGAGAAATAAACTTGAATGTCGTCAGGCGCTACTCTTTTCTGATTGGTAGTTGTATGTAAGTTCAGGAGAAAATAGAAACTGCTTCTCTTTCTTCCAAGTCAGGATCCAAATAAGAACAGCAGAAAATTTCAACCTGGAGTAAAGACAAGTAACTTCTCACACGATCGTTAAGTCAGGTCGTGAGTTAAAGATCGTTAATGGCATCCTTACTTAATGCCCGTCTGAGACAGGCTTTCTTTTTAATCAACAGTTTATATGTCGTTAAACATTAACATCTTAAGCAAATCCTCAAATTAAACGAAGGAAGGAAAATTTAAGTGTTATAGGAATGACTCCTCTCTTCACCCCTAGAAGCAGAATTTTCGAAAACACTTAAATACATAGTCTCTTATTTTTATTTAAGGGTTTATATTCCGAATTTTACATCTCCAACTTCAGCAAATGTCTACATTATGAATTTTGTGAAGGGAAAGGAAAAAAATAATTTTACTGAAATTGCTCCCTTTTTACCTTTAGGAACATACTTTTCAGAAGCATTGAAATACGTGTTTCCTCATTTTTAATTAAAAGTCTATATACCGAATTAGAGATCTACAACTTAAGCAAATCCTCACATTCTGATTAAACCCAGGTAAATTTGAGTAATTTAGAAATGTCTCCTTTCCTTCCCTCTTAGGAGCGGAATTTTTAAAAACGCTGAAACATTTGTTGCCTTATTTAAAATGAAGAGTTTATATGTCGAGTTTCATCTCTTCAACTTCAGGGGTCCGTGAGACGCACTATTGTTGACAAAAAAGACCTTCTTTCTCCCTCCTTCTGATAAGTATTTCCAAAAATTCTTTCTTATCCTTTGCTTTCGAGACAAAATAAGTATTTTGTCCAAATTTCACGTTTCTACCTATAGTAGTAATAGTTTGTCGATGATCAGTCACCCACTTTTACTTTTCTAGATAGTAATATAGATTAATGCATTAGATAGGCTTGTTTTAGTAATTTTTTATAAACCTCACTTCCCTTACGAGGCATCCATTGATTATACTGGAATGCAAGCGACCAAGAATTCTACTATGCATAGTGAATTTGTACAGAAATGTAAATGGTCGTCCTTTATTGATTTTTGGGCTCTGAACACGAAACTGACAATAAAAATATGCTCCTGGCTAAGATTTACTTGTAATTACACAATTTACATGTTATATATAACACTATAATAATGAAATTGTAAAGGTAAAAGACACAAAACATTGAAATGATTACGGAAATAAAACTAGCTATTCTTTATAATTTCTTGGACGCTGAACAATAAAATGACATTGATAATATGTTCGTAACTCAGATTTAGTGGTAATTGGATAATTTACCTTTTGCATATAACGCTATTATGATGAAATTGTAAAGGTAAAAGTCACTAAACTTTGAAATGATTACATAAATAGAAATAACCGTCCATTATAATTTTTTGGGCGCTGAGCACGAAAAACACAATAAATGAGTGT
The DNA here is from genome assembly GCF_964235325.1 of Thermobia domestica. Lineage (NCBI taxonomy): Eukaryota > Metazoa > Arthropoda > Insecta > Zygentoma > Lepismatidae > Thermobia > Thermobia domestica. The sequence continues at coordinate 158,182,001 of NC_137455.1, read as the reverse complement.
TCCTAATTCAGATTTAGTACTAATTACACAATTTTCATTTTACATATAACGCTATGATAATGAAACTGTAAAGGTAAAAGTAACAAACATTAACGTAGTTACGGAAACAAAAATAACTGTCTCTTATAAATGTTTGGACACTGAATATGAATATAAAAAATATAACGTCCTCCTGGTACACTATCGGTGTAATAGCACTCTTAACATTTTGCATATAGCGCTACAGAACAAGAACTGTGTTGGTAAAAGTTACCTAAAGTATCTGTTTTAAACACGCCGTCTCTTTGCTTGTTTCTTGTGAGGATCATCTGGAGCATCTTTTGGAATCATCCAGCAGAAATCCGCTAACATAGAAACTGAATATTTTCCTTTGTAATGTTGTTCCATCGCAGAAATGTCCTGGTGAAATCGCTCTCCTTGCTCGTCACGGAAAGATCCACAATTCACTGGAAAAACATCAATGTGGAAATGGAGGAAGTGCATTTTGAGTGACATATTGCACGCAAGTTTCTCGTAGGCAGAAAGCAATACTTCTACTAATTCTTTGTAATTTTCGGTTGTGGTTGCCCAAGAATCTGGTACAAACATTGCGGAAACAATGCTACGCATGGAGCTCATCAGCACTGAGAATAGATTCAAACACCTCGTCTTGCAATAGCTTACGTATTTGCCGACCAATAAAGACTCCCTGCTTAATCTTTTCTGTACTTAGACCTGGAAACTTTTGGCACAAGTATGCCAAAGCACGTTCATTCCTGTTCATGGCCTTCACAAATGCCTTCATGGGTCCAAGTTTGATGTGCAATGGTGGTAGCACAATGCTTTGTGGGTTCACGACATGTACATTTGAAATGTTTTTTTTTTTCGCCTGGCAACAAAGCTGTTTGTCGCGGCCATTCCTTTTGAGTATAATGGGCATTCTTTGTACGACTATCCCACTCACATATGTAACAACTATACTTTGTATAGCCACCCTGTAGATCAAGCAAAATTGTGATCACCTCAAAATCACCACAAACTAACCACATGTGTTCACGATATTTTATAAGATCCAGAACGCGGTCCAACATGGGATAACTTTCTTTACCTACGGTTGAATAAGCAACAAGGATTGATGCTGATATCTCGTTACTGTTGTACAGGAGCAGAGCCTTAAGGCTTCTTTTGGAGGCGTCTATAAGCAGTCTCCAATCTTCTACTTTGTACGAATTCTTCAGTCTCTGCATCAAACCTGGAACATCATTGCAAAATACTAACTCATCGGTGCAAAAGAAATATTTTACAAGATATTTTTGACGATCGCGTAGAGTTGATACCCTAAGTGTATCCTCCCTAACGGCTGTAACCTAGGTGCTAAGAGCGCAGCTTTATTCTTTGGCAGTTCCAAATCTCTAATCAGGTCATGAAGCTCCGCTTGTGTGAGTAGGTGTGGTTCAGGATAGCTGGTTTTCGGCTCAAATGAAGGATCAATGTCACTGGTATGTGTAGCATTTTCACCTTCACTTTCCTTCTCTGTATCACTTTCCGTCGGAATGGTAGCCGGTGGATCGGGAACAAGCAATCCTTCTCCCTGGGCCACTGGACGACCGACAGATGGTATCACTGGGTATTCGATCTTCCTCTTCTTCTTCGAATTTATACCTTTCTTCAAGCAGGGTAGCATAAAACAGTAGAGTCTGTACTATGTTTTGTCGGTTCACGCCAAATGGCGGGCACAGCAAAGCGCATGCAAACGTTCTTCCCATGCATCCGGGCATTGAGAATAGATGAACAACTCGTACTACAAACATGGGGAGCCCATAATTTATTCTGGTCTCTAACACGACGCCCAAAGTATACCTAGGATAATAAATATGCTCTTCGGACTGCAACAGTCAATAGCCGCTTCCTGGAACCACAAATCACGTTGGCACAGGGTGCGAATTACCGGGGGGGATGAGGGGGATTTTCCCCCTCAATCACATTTTGTTCCCCCCCAAAGAAGTCAGCTGAAGTATCCCCACCGGGGATGCTCGCTTTCCCCCTCAAACTATGCTTAGTGAAACTCCAAATTTCACTGATTTTTGTTATTTCTTGTAAATTTAATCTTCTAGCTGTATTTCAAAATGATCGATGTAAACTGTTCAGTTTTGGTCATTTCTACTTACCACCTAATTACCCACTATTTTCAACGTTGTTTAGTAGAACTATATTATTATGACTACGGTTGTTACTTGCAACTGTACCTTCGTACCCTTCAGTTTGTCATCGTTTGTGAATTTGAATGTACTAATTGCGTATAACAAAGCCACATATAGATTTATAAATTTTCTTAGCGGTTGGCCAAGAAGAAGTAAACAAATAGCTTCTTCTACCATACTTGGCGAAGTTCGAATATGTCATAATCATCCTATATATTTGTATCGATTATCATCTTATTTTAATTTTTGTTATAACATGTTATTTCATTTTCCAGTTAGCACATGGTCTTCATTCCCTAGTAGGTTGTATGTATGCAACTCAAAAGTTGCATTTAATTTGTGATAATTAGCATAGTAATCACTGCTTTTACAGTTTACGAAAATGAACTTTCGAAACTGTACTCAAAATCTGAGATATGTTAACGTACACGCTGGGGGATACGCTCCTAGTGAGCAGACATGTTAATGAAGGTGATTTTTAGATGAATAAGCGAATAATTCAAGATTTGTTTCAGCATTTGTTAATACGACTGGTTCTCCGTGTCATTGTATAAGCATTTCAACTGAAGCGGGATTTTTAAAAGTTAACCCTTCATTTTTCCATCTTTTCGCTGTACAGTTTGCTGTCCACGCAATTAATGTTGTCTGAAAAACTTCAGTGTAATGTTTTACTTTATTTGAATAACGTAGCCCATAGTGAATCAACTCATCTTCAACCTAACAGTAAAGTAATTTTTAAGTGTTGACTTACCGTGCCCATCACGGAATCGATATTTGGAGAAAAAAAGTCGTGATGAGCACAGCTTTAGCGGGAAGTAGAAGCACAAGCTCGAAATTTGAATTGAGAGATTTTAAATATTTGGCCTTCGATTTGACCTTGATGTGAGAAATCGGGACCAGCAACAATCCATTTCTTATTTGATAGGCTAATATCTAGATTTTCTTAAAAAAAAAAAAAAAAAATGTCCGGTTTAACTGATAATTTTAGTGGTTTTCACAAGACTGAAGTAGGTTTCTTTTCGCAACCTGTATGTATTTATGGAAAGTGGAAGCTTTCAATATGAGTGGAAAAATTAACATATGATTGTGATCATGGCTATCGCTGGAGCCTAATTATTAGCTAAATAAACCTTAGAGAGCTACGGGGACAAGAGTGAGTACAACATTAAAACACGTTCAGAAAGGTTTAGTGGGGTGTGTATATGTCAGACAATATATATGTGCATAGTTATTGTCGGTAGATTTATTAAATTAATAAATCTCTCATTTATTACAGATGTCACACACACACACATTATATATATATATATATATATATATATATATATATATATATATATATATATATATATATGGGGGGTAAGGCATTTATTGTCTCATTTTGAAATTTGAACCTTCAGACTATGTCCTTTGGCCTAATTTTATCCCCCCCAATATAGATTATCTAATTCGCACACTGCGTTGGCACATATGTAACATACACTGTCCACCGAATTTTTATAAACGCGGGGCATTGCTGCACTCTTCTTGAATCACTGCCACTTCGTAATAAAAAAAATATGTACAACAGCTATAATGTCCTCACTCACTACTTTCAAACTGCTGGTTCACCAGTAATACAAACAGTCTGCCAAACTACTGCTTGAAGCACACCATGAATACGATTAGAGACGTTAACTGGAGTTAGTTGCAACTTACAATCATTGCCTCACGTGACTCATGAGACGCTCGCACTAGCTGTTGATAACGTACAACGTTGCCAAGTCGAATATGCAGCAAATACTTGTCAAGAACGACACTTTGTACCGTGTAAAACAATAATTTCAAATCATGTACTTATAATGTCCCATAGTGTTATATGCAAAATATAAAACGCTAAATTACTCAGAAACTTGAGCAAGGAGAGAATTTTAAGTGGAATTTTCGCGTTCCGTGGCTAAAAATCAATAAAGAACGGCTACTTTCGTTTCTGTAGAAAATAAAAAGTGAAAAAATGTTGAACAGTGAAGGTAGGTGTAATCCCTTTTCTACACTTTACTATGGATGCACTTCTGCTTAAGAGGTAATGTAGGACAGGTTAACTTCCTTGTCTCTATTCTGAGTTTAAAAAAAAACTTGCTCTTAGTTAACTCTGAAGAAGTGACACAGTACCATTTGTAGACAAAAGAATTTTTCTCTTAATAGCTATTCTGTGTGCGTATTTATCTCTCTGTCTGTCGGTGTGGGTGGGACAATGGAGTGGATTTTTTCCTACTCAAAAGGGTCCACACTAACATTAGAGTGAGAGAGAGAGAAAGAGAGAGGCTTACATAGATGTAGAAGTGGACATTTTAGCTGTAAGACGTTATCCAGATAAAGCGCTGGAAGGGAAATCCAGGAGAGGTGATGAGTGATTGGAAGAGTAATCATCGTATGTCTTTGTCGTCCTCCTGCTTTCGGCTGCAGATTTGTCAGAGTCTCTTCACATTTAATGTTCGAATTTTTCTTCCTTTTTCTTTTCTTTCCATTTCACTTTATGGTCTCAAATATAAGAGTGAGAAAAATTTTATTGTAGTTTATAGCAAATGTCGTTTGAGTTACAGCAGATACAATAGTTTTATTTTGTCAAATATCTTACGAAGTACAGCAATCCTTAGTTACATATGCATGCTTTCTATGCGTTTGATCAAGGGTTCGATTTTTGATGAGGGTACATGTCTCGGATACGAACCTCAATAGTGGTACGAAGGTCCGTCTTATACAGCCTCTCCTAGCAGAACACATGGTAGCCTTACGTAGGCTAACGGTTGGGAGCTGGAAATCGGAAAAATGAAGTTGGAATATACATTGGCCCAATGTAGTTTAAAGTGTAAGTTTGCTTACATTCTCCAACGTAGTCTAAAGTATAAGTTGGTTTACATTGTCCGAAGCTTACATTGGCCGAATGTAGTTTAAAGTGTAAGTTGGTAACCCAGCAATTATCCACCATTTCTTCAACAATTTCGACTTTACATTTCCAATTGCAAGTGATTTTCTTTCGTAGGTTCTACGTTGTCAGTTGAATTTGTTGGCAAACAGTCAACAAAGCAGTCAATTAAAACGTAGAACCAATATTGGCAGTTTGGTAGCCTAACCGTTTTCCACTACAAAGTCTACTGCCTCTTGCTGCTAGATTTGGTACTGAAAAGGGACGTTGAACTCAAATTAATCCAATCCTAGGCAAACGGCAGTGTGCCAATCATAGTTCTCTGGGTGAAACACCTTGTGTCTATTTACCCGAAGCAACTCACGCCTTTTTCGAACATCAATAATATAGTTTTCCATGAAGATAGAACGAAAATTGGATGAGTTATCAGATCATGTTCTATTGGGTAAATGTTCAGTGTTTTATCTTAAACCGTTTACGAGATAGACAGTCGTTTATACCTCGAAGTTTAGCACTTACTCAACAAAAATGTAAGGTACTTCTCATACACTTGACTGCTTGAAATTTGGCACAAATGTAGAATTTATAGAACAAGTAAAGAACAAAATCCGAAAACTAATTCCTGTAAACATACTTGTAGGAGCAACTGAAAGCAATTTTGAAACTTGTACAAGTATTTTACATAAAGCAATATTATAACGTTTAGCAGAAGCAAGTAGTTGTTTATCTGAGGAAGTACGTACTTTGAAGAAAACACTGAATATTGTAAAGTAGATCATAAGCTGTCATTGTTTTCCAAAACTGAACTCATTGACAAATGTATTACTGATGAAGAAAGTGTTCATACGATAGAATAGAAACTTTTATGAGAATTCCAACTTCCTTATTATGCTCTGCATAAGTATCAGAAGTCTTATAGAACTGGTATGTCTGTCAGTCCATTTGTCCATTTATCGACAGGTACCAGAAGGGAACCGGTCAGAAATATCGAGAAGCTATTTGTTCCAATGGATTCAAGAACCAAAGAACAGGTTCCATCTCCTTCTGTTGATTCTCTATTCGAACAGTGACTGGTACAAGTCAACAGTTTAGGGTTTCCACGTTGATTCTCATAGAAGATAAACGGTAGTACATAGAGACAAACGGTTTTGAAATTTGATTCAGCGTCTCAAGAAAACATATATACCCATGTATAGTCGTAACACTGTACTAAAACCTGAAGTGTTTGAAATTTACTAGTACTTTCAGTTTCAATATTAATCTACCTAGGTATGTAGTGTAAAAAAGTAAGAGTTGTCGCGAAATTATCTTTTGGAATCCATGTAGCGTCTCAAGAATACATTCAATCTCCTTTATTAATCCTGTATTTATACCAGAAGTGATAGAGGTCAGCCGTTTTCAGTTTTAAGGGTGCTATCAATATAACGAAATCTATAACCATTAACGACAAGCAGTGGTTTGTAATCGATTTAACGTGTGAGAAGAAAATACTGTTTCCTTCCGTATTATTCTACTAAAACCGGAAGTGATAAAAATTTTCCAGCACTTCGGAGTTAAACGTTGATCATCATAAAACTAAACCGGTTACATGTAGAGGCAAAGGTTATTTTTGAATCGATTCAGCATATCTATATTCATAACACTCAACTAACAATGGGACTACTATCCATTTCATAAAGATAGGCCCCTGACTTGGTGATGCTGCTATGACGTCCAGTCAAAATTTATATTACATTGTCGTACCTCGTTGGAATTGTTGGAATGTTGTCTTTTCAATACTTAAGACATACAAATTTTCTTTGTACTGTGTAGTGAGAAAAAAATAGAAATTAATGAAAAAGTGCGTATTTTTTCGGTAAATCAATGTTTATAAGACTATATCTCGGAAAGGAGATAACACGAAATAATGTCCTGTGCACGATATGTAGATGCATATATTACCTGTAAGTTCTGAAAATTTCATTACTCAACACGTAGTAATTTTTCTGTTATTCACTAAAATGTGAGACATCATTATCTCTGAATTGCTGCGGTGTATTAACAATCTGAAAAAACTTTTAGAAAGATCTTAAAGTAGCTTTTTCAACCAAACTGTTTTGATTTGTTTTAAAAGATAAACAATAACACATATGACATTATGATTTTCTCTGCTTTGCGCCCTTCGCTATCGCAGTTTATACGGAGTGCTACGTTGCCACATTTTCCTGGTGCGTATACACTCTCAGTCGGACAGGTATTTAAACTTGTCACGCATACTGTCCGGCACTTTTTAGAGGTATTTTTAAAATTTAGTCTCCACAGATTTTAAACAAATCTCTTAGAAATTAACAGGATATACAGTAAATGTGCCAAATGTTCAAAATTAGAAAAGCGAACTCTTATTTTGTTTCGATTTGCATGTAATGGTCCTCGAAAATTTGTTGCTCTTTGTCAGTTTTTATCTTACTGCACGCAGTACAAAATACACTTGCACAGAAACAAATACAAGCACAAACTTTATTATACGATACAACCTTAGTTGATATGTAATATTGAGTTTACACTTCACAGAAAATCTGTTTTCAGATCTAGGAGTCCCAGTACTTCTCTTTAGTGTTGTACATTTCGAAGCACTTTCCCACGCAAAGTCCAACTTTATATATCAGGCAATAAACCAGAGAGGCAAATAAGCAACAAAAGTTTACTCGCCCAAGAAAAAAGTTACTAGCCCACATCACATAATAAAAATAATTTACTTAACTTACGTATGATATTAAATACTCGCCCGCACCGATGAACCACACGCCCCGGGCGAGTGGTTATTTGCATCCCTGCAATAAACGCTAATATTTATTAAAAACTTCCTTTGACCTTGCGGATGCTACGTACTTGTAGTTTGGATTCCACGTTTATCAGTAGGTCCACGTCTCACATAGCCTCACTGCTGAACAGGACGTTCAACTCAAAATCAACAACTTTTTTTACTATAAAACTTCATCGTTAAAAACAGCTGAAACACTTTATATGCGGAATACTCTGTAGATAGCCCAGCATTTTGATCAATTCCCGAGACACCACTAAACAGGGGTTTTGCGTTTACTTGAGTTTTATCGCTCCAAGCTACATCAGAATCTGTCTTTGAATAGGAACGACACGTTTTTTCTCTCTTTCCCGGCTCAGCCCCAGGTTCACTTGAAACAGAGTTATATATATATTAATCAAAAAGCACGAGATATACCCAGGAAAATATAAATGTCCATTCATCCGTCTCATTGCAATGAACCCATATGGTGTGAGTTTGTGTGTAAGTTTTTGACGCCTACGAACCGAAGGGAAGTGTTGAGGACGTAATCAGTGCGACGTGATTAGACGCAAATACAGCCTCGTCAGCTACTCATTGCATTGTTTTCTTTCGTTCAAAGAAAACAAAGAACCCATTCTGTGTTACTGTACATTCGGCAGGGGAATTGATCGCAGAACTTGGGTGAACACGTGATTGCCAAGGCTACATTTCTTTTTAACCTTTAACATGTTCGTAAGCTGGAAAGTGTGTATACTGATAGATCTTGAGGTAGAAATGGAGCCATTGTTAATAAGTGTTCAGGAAGATAGCAGGAGCAGCGATGAGTCAACAAACCCATTACGAAAGTGAATGAAGTAAATAGATTAAGAGATGAGTTTTTGGATGTTTTACTTCCTTTTATTTTGATTACATTGAAATGTGTAATGCATTATTATTTTTATGATGTTGTGAAAGGTTATAATACATAATTTTTCCTATTACATTCTTATGAAGTAGGCTTCACGCTACAGGCTTCCTGAACGCGACAACACTGTACGACAGCGGTGCCGCAGTTCCACGTACTGTATGCTGTTTCTTCATATAAGCGCGGGGAATTTAAAGATTGGGCTGCAACATGGCTCACCGCTTAACGCAGAGAATATGTTGAAGTATTTTTTTTAAAATAAATATTTTACCAACTAAACCTTTTTTTGTTAATAGTTTCAAATATTTGGAACACAAGACTTCCAGATTTTCGAACAGTGTTTTGTATGTTTCTCTACCTACCATGGTAAAGGAGATCAGAGCGTCGTACATTTGTTTTAATTACACAAAAAGTATCAAGTAATGAAAATTGAACTTTCCACAACTTACAGTTAATGGATGCATCTACATATTGTACACAGGAAATTATTTCACGTGATCTCTTTCCTGAGATATAGTCCTATAAACATTGATCTACCAAAAAAGTACGAAAAAATACGCACTTTTTCATTAATTTCTATTTTTGTCTCACTACATAGTACAAGGAAAATTTTTATGTCTTAGATATTGAAAAGACAACATTCCAACAATTCCAACGAGGTACGACAATGCAATATAAGTTTTGACTGGACGTCACGGCAGCACCGCGAAGTCAGGGGCCTATCTTTATGAAATGGATAGTAGAAGGAATTTACTAATACTTCAGATTGCAATATTAATTTACATAGAGCAATAATATTGTTAGAGATATCGAAAAGTCTTTTTTCTTTTTTAAAAATTTGATTCCACGTCCATACAATATGTTCTGTCCCCGCCATTAACCGTTTACTGAATCTGAAACTACAAGAGATCAACTGTTTTCGGTTTCAATGTTGACATCCACATAATAATAATAATAATAATAATAATAATAATAATAATAATAATAATAATAATAATAATAATAATAATAATAATAATAATAATAGTAATAGTAATAATAATAATAATAACTGTAATACAAGCTTTTTTTATAGTTGATTTAGCGTCTTTTCGTTTTTGTTCTTAAATCTCTTTCTAATAAGACCGAAATTGGCACAATTTTACCACTACTTCCAGTTTATTATAATTATTGATCTACATAAAGCAGAAACGTTAAAAGATATCAAAAGATGATGTTTCAGAATCAATCGGGTATCCCAAGGAAAAATTTCATTTCGATCTTTTCTCCTGTATATGAACCAGAACTGTTGAACTTCTACTATTCCTTATTTCAACATTGATCAGAATAGTACAAATGGTTAGGTGAACTGGAGAGAAGCGGTTTTGGAGTTAATTCCGTAAGAATACATTACATCTTCGACTTTATTCTTCTATTTCAACGGGAAGTTATATAAATATACTAGATTATTGTAGGAAATGTATCAGTGTCACTATCTACAACCATTACTGTAGAGGTTACCCCTGTTATAAAGCCAAGAAATAACCTTATTCAAAGACAGGCAAAATGTTATCGGAATGGGACAACGCTGAACAATAATAATGTATTCATAGTTAGGTAATTTACTTGTCCAATTTTTTGCCTGATAATGACCCTAACAAAACAATGTACATAGACAATGGTATTTATTGATTTCTTTAATGATGAACATGAAAATCGTAATGCAATTCAAGTTGGACAATAGTTATTGGTTAAATATTTAGGAATTAAATCAGTGAAGCATTTTGTTGGTCAAGTAATTTAGTAGTAGATTCTTTTCATGATATAAAAATTGTTCGCAAAAATATGAATAGCACTATGTTTTACTGGCCAGTGCATGAGGACGTGGATACCGTTTCCGCTGATTGTGTGGTCCTGCTGTTGTCTCAGAGAGAAGGGGCACTATTATATCATTTTCAGTTTCATTTCAGGGTCTGAATGTACAGTAAATAGATGTTCATGCTGTAAATAGATTAGTTCATGCAGTAAATAGATGTTCACACATTAACTAGATTATTTTTGATAGGTGATAGATTATTTTTGTGGCAAATCTGTTTATTTTGTTTCATTTATGCACAAATGCAATGCAATGCTTCTGTTAAGTACTGGCATTTTTTACAAGCGCGAGTAGTATGTTGCTTCTTTCACTTACTGTGAGAGCTGCATGTTTATTTGATATGGTACAGGTATGTACACAACGGATCAGCAGTAAACGTTCACTAACATAATGTACTACATTCACAGAAGGAGAATATCTATATTTAATTTTATTTGTTTTTCAGTGTTTATTTTCAATGTTTTTTGGCATATATAATTTTTGTCAGGTTTTATTTTTTGGAGAATTGTCATGCTTCTCGGTACATTAAGGTCTCATTTTGAAAGTATTTCGGTTCAGTTACACCACCTTGTTATCCAATTTGCATAATAGAAGTTCTATCTTGCACAACTTCCATTTCTCATGTAACCTGTTTGTAAACGTACAAAATCTGACAGAAGTAATCATGTTACACATCTACAGAATCAGCTAAAAGAGCAGTACGGTATTAATTATTATTATTTCTGTAATATGTTAATACTAATTAATCCCATTTTTGCGTTATTGTGAAGACCTAGGAAGCACGGGTGGCGATTAGAGGGGGCAAAGGGGGGCAGTTGCCCCCCCCAGTTTTCTGAAATGGCCTATTAATGTATATAGTTTCAACCAGGGAAATTTGTATATTAACATTAATATGCAAATATTCAGATCATGTCTTGCCCCCCCACTTTTAACGTCCAATCGCCGCCACTGCTAGGAAAGATGTACATAAAGTAATTTTCTTTGCAATTCCAGCTGTAATCATTTTGAAGTTACATACCTTTTTATCCAAAAAGTGTATCAGCGTTGCCTCGTTTGACGGTAAAGGTTTTCTGATACGGATTCAGTACCCCAAGAATAACTTTTATTTTCACCTTTATCTCACTTTTGAAACTAGAAGTTGAAGATATCTATGATATCCGATTTCAGAGCTAATCATCATAGTGAGAAATGGTAATGAATAGTGAGAAGCAGATTTTTGATATGAATTCAGTACTACAGGATTAATTTCCATCTCCAGTTTTACTCCTCCATTGCAACTGCAAGTGATAAAAGTTTATGATTATACTACTTCCGGTTTTAATACTGATTCTCATAGAGTGAGAAAGTTATGGATTCAGTACCCGAAGAATAGATTTCATATCAGCTTTATTCTTCTACTGAAACCAGAAGTAGTAAGAAATAGTAGAACTTTCGGTTTCAATATTGATTCCTGTATAATGATAATTGTAAGTTGAAATTTAGAAATATTTTTCCAGGCAGATTGTTTTAGGAAATGTATCAGTGTCGCTATCTGCAACCATTACTGTAGTGGTTACCCCTGAAATATTGCCTAGAAATGACCTTATTCAAAGATAGGCAAAATGCTATCGGAATGGGGCAATGCTGAGCAATAATAATGTATTCATGGTTAATTTACTTGCGAAGAAACTGTTTTTGATACGGATTAAGTGTTACTTTAACAGGTTTCATCTCTCATATTATCCTTCTATTGCAGCCGAAAGTTGTAGATCTATTTTGTTGCTCAATTCGCATAATTTGGAAGTCTACCATAGTTTACAACTCTGAAACTACAACGATAACATGTATTTGGGTCTTTTATCTTATTTAATATTCAGGGCAAAAATGGTATTTTATCTGGCAATAGCTACACATTAGAAGAAGAAGAAGAAATGTCATAAATAATCTAGATTTGTAAATGTTTAATTTTTCAGTCGTTAGATGTAAATGTTTGTTCACTCATCATTAGGAGGTTGCTATGGTAACAGTTTTCGTTAGCAGGAATTTGTTTATAAATAATTAAAAAAGATATGATTCAACAGGACGCCATATAATATAGAAGGGTATTGAATTGCTCTGAAGCAATTAATAATTATTTTGAAATATAGTGCATTTTAAATGGCCGAAACTAGTATGTAATCCTTGTATTATCATCGTAGTAAGTAGCAACCGTATTTTATATACTACGACAAATCTTTAAATAAGTAAAAATTCGAACTGAGGCGTTATGAAATGAAACTTATTTATTATTACTAAATACAAGCACATAGCTGATGTTTACAGTCATTGTATGAGTGTTGCATATAACAGCATTCCTACACGTTTCTTCGATACTGGAATTGTGCAAATTAGGAAAATGAGGATTGCACCATCTCCATTAGCAAGTGTAAAGAGAGGAAATGGACACTTATTACTCCCTTTGGTATTTCACATTGATTCCTTCGAAAGTCTATAAAAATGTGTTTAATGGTGACGCCATGAAACCACATACATCACTGCCCCGTGACTTCTTGTCTCTGGGACTAAAGTGTAACTATTGCGCAGGTCTGATAACTAATATCATCTCTTGTCCAGAAATGGATTTAACCCGTAGATACGCTAGCAGAGGACAAAGCAAAGCAAATATAACTGAGTTGTGCCTTGAATTGGTCGCAGTTTTGGAGTGCTGTGACAATTGGTGGCGGATCATTGTTGACCCGGCTGTTCTTTTCAAAGTGATTGCCGATTATTGACTTAGTATTTTGAACTTGTTTATCACAGAATATAGTGAAAGATAGCTTGCAAAGTAAAAATAATATTCGAGAGTGCAATGAATGAATATGTGTGTGGTTTGAAAGTGAAACCACTAGGACATAACAGCTGGTGGTCCTACTAGCAGCAGGTAGCTTTACATATATGAGGAACTTAGTTTGCTGGAATTACGATGTTTTCGAAACAGAAGTTTGGTTCACAGGAACTAACCCCGGACCTGCTATATAATATTTTAGAGGATATACCGAGTGATAGTGACTCCTGTGTTTCTGGGAACGACATATAAAGTGAAAGAGGTGACGAAAATGAGTGTATGCAGCAAGCTGTATCCCAGCCCATGATTGCGGGTGATGACAATGTGACTGAAGAAAACAATGATGAAGAATATGAAGTAATGGAAGACATAATAGTGAGAAAGGATGATTGTGACTCAATTATCTGGGAACAATATCCAATATTCAAAGGAAATGTGGTTTTTTCTAGTGATGTAGGGCCTAATATACCAGATAATGTAGAAAATCCAGTGGAAATATTTCTACAGCTATTCCCATTAGAACTACTGAAGCACATAGTATATCAGACAAATTTATATGTGATGCAAAGAATTGGTGGTTCCACACATTTTCAACATACCAATGTAGAAGAAATTAAACAGTTCTTAGCTATAAATTTGTTGATGGGGATAAAAAGACTGCCCAGTTACAGAGACTATTGGTCATCGGATCCAGCACTGAGGGACTCATATATTTCGTCGGTGATGTCAAGGAACAGATTTGAATGGTTACTTCGCAACATTCACTTGAATGACAATGAGAAACAACCCAAAAAGGGTGAAGATAATTACGACAAATTGTACAAAGTACGTCCGCTACTGAACTGTTTGTCAGATACGTTCCAGCAGTCGTACAAGCCTTCTTGCAAACAATCTATCGATGAGTCTATGATAAGATTCAAAGGAAGATCGTCTTTGAAGCAATATATGCCCCAAAAGCCCATCAAACGTGGTTACAAGGTTTGGGTCCGTGCGAATCAAAGTGGGTATGTCTCACAGTTCCAAATCTATGCTGGAAAGGTTAGTGATGTGACTGAAAAGAATTTAGCTGCACGTGTAGTGAAAGACATGACTGATATTATCCAAGGAATATATCACCAAGTATACTTCGATAATTATTTCTCTTCTTTGCCTCTTATGAGGCACTTACTGGAACATAAAGTTTATGCATGTGGGACAGTTCGTCAAGGACGTGCAGGCTTCCCGAAGGATTTTGTTAATGATAAATCCATGACCAGAGGACAGTTTCATTTTCGATGCTCTAAAGAAGGAATCGTGGCCTTAGTTTGGAAGGACAAGAAGGAGATTGCGTTTCTGTCCAATTTTCATGATATTGATGATGTCACAACGGTACAGAGGAGAAACAAAGATGGTCGCTCACAGAAATTTCGTGCCCGAAATTGGTGAAAAATTATAACGAGAATATGGGGCATGTTGATAAAGCAGATATGTTAAAATCTTTGTACGAGATTGACAGAAAAAGGAAGAAGTGGTGGCATCGAATAATGTGGTATTTCTTGGATGTAGCTGTTCTAAAGGGTTCATAATATTTCAGGAGAAAAGTGATGGTAGTAAGTCACTGTCACTGAAACAGTTCCGTCTAGCTGTGATTGCTGGACTCATTGGGTCTTCTAAGTCAACGCCGAAATGAGGGAGAATCTATGCGAGAACTCAAAGTTTCTTCAAGCCACAGGTTCCCTTCGAAAAGAGATTTGACAAGGCTGAACACATGTCAAGATGCACATTCCGTAGATGTGCTTTGTGCAGCACAGCAGCTAAACCGCATCGGTCAAAATGAGAATGTGATACATGTGAAGTTGCTTTGTGCTTGAATGACTCAAAAAATTGTTTTTCAAAATATCAAAAAAAAAAAAAAAAAAAAAATTACTTTCAGAGAGACAGCAACTTGCCTGACATTCTAACAAAAGGTATAGTGTTTATTTTTATTTCTTAGGAAGTATGTTGTATTTCTTCTCACTAATCGAAGTTTTAAAATTTATGTCTGTTTTCTCTTGTGAAATATGTTAAGTTGCTTTCTACACAGACGACTCGAATTTTTTTTTTTTTAATATCATACGAAGGAAGGACTTTTACTAGGACAGCAACTTGCCTTTCATAAGTAGGCCTGTTAAAATTATGTAGCAAAAGGCTTAGTGTTTATTATGTTTTTTTTTTAGGAACTAGATTGTATTTCTTTTTAAGCATACAAGTTTTAAAATATATAGCATTTTTCTCTTTTTAAATAAATATGTTGCCATACATGTAAAAAATGTATTCTCTATATTCAGCAATCAATAAACTACTATGACTAGGTTTAGGTCAGGTCTTTGATCTTTCTGGAGCAAATTGATGTATAAAATGAGTGCAGTACCACAACAATAAACTTGCAAATCATTAAAAGAAAGTACTGTAATGGAAAAAAATAATGTCTATCTCAGAAAAAAAAATAACCATCCTCTCAACAAACCTAATTTCTTCCTCAAAATCATTACTACTTTTGAGTCCCAGTGGTTTCAAGATGAAACTACGTACCATACCTACTTATGAAAAATTACAAAAAATATATTTTTTATTGGAGTAGTCTTTAAGTATCATACTAATTAGAAAAACATAAAAAAATACATTATTGGACAAATATTTTTATTCTTGGGAATCAAAGGGTTAATATGTACAAGATTTACCAGGCTATTCTTGTGCTTCAAAGTCAATTAAAATTCTGCGAAGCATGCAATTATTTCGATTGAATTTTATAAAAAAAAAAAACATCTATAGCAATATAGTATTTTTCAACTGGATAAATTAATAAACTTAGGGCCAGTCCTACAATATCCTGATATTCTTTCTGATTACTATCAGTCAGAATTAGACATCAGGAAGTTGTCAGTTACTTTAACCTGTGGTTCGTTCTACAATGTACTGTGCCTGATATATACTCTGTCAGATAGTTAACCCGAAGCAAGTTTGGTCTTCTGTTGCTCATACTGAAAACAATTGAAACGACAAGTGCGTTTTCAGTGTGCTTGTTTAAATTATCCTATTGAAAACATGGGAAACAGAAATGAGCACTGGTATTTTTTGTTATGCACATTAGGGGTACACTATCGTAAAGGCTAACACAAACTTAAGTAATAAACACTTTTTAGGCTACACTTACATATGCATTGGCACCATATACATAGAAATGTTGCTGTTCGTCCCTACAACCTAAGAAGCAATACTAAAATTTATAACATTAATTTCGTTATATATTACACCCCAGGTCCACTATTTTACAATATTACATGTAATAACACAATCTGAGCTTTAAATTAATTCATTTATTTGATATTCCACTTCTAAACATATAAAAATTAGATTAATAATGTTATGTTAACCTTTTACAGGACAGCATTCAATTTCAATAATAAACAATGGGACTTCACATGCGCTGATACATACGCTCATTCAAGTCTCCCTCTGTCAGTAATGAACGCTGGAGCTGTTGCTAATCGCAGAGAAGCTGAAAAGCAAATAAAATACAATAACCTTCTCGAAAAGTTTGTTTTCACTCCAATCGCTATTGAAACCAGTGGTGCTTGGGGTGCAAGAAGTCTTGAATTCATTAGGGAGGTAGGAAGACGCATTTCTTGTGTTTCCGGCGAAGTTCGCTCCACATCTTATCTAATACAACGCATATCCGTTTCTATCCAACGTGGCAACGTCTCGTCGGTCCTTGGTACTTTACCACCTGACAAGGAACTGGATGAGGTGTTTATACTCTGAGAAGAATTGTTTTATATATGACAGTTCCTGGACAATAGTCTTTCTTTTGACGTTATAATTACATAATTATTTCCGATTTAATATTCCTTGTTTCGGGCCATGAATCGACATTAATATGTTTAAAAGAGAAAACAAGTAGTTAATAGGTTGTCATGAAGAAATTGTTGTAATATGAAAAAAATATATATAGAAGAAACAACAAGTGGTATCTAGACATAAAACTATATTTTTATATAGAATATATTTCGTCATCTTCTAACTACACAAATTACATGGCCCTTATATGCGGACACTTGTAGCCAACGGGTACTACTTATCGTTATAAATTGGCATATGTTCGAACTAAAACTTACTTATCAGTTTGAGTTCTTATCTTGTCAGCAATTTCCTCATGCAGCTGACGACAACTGTCTTTTGTTTACCGAAATCGACCAAAAAACTTTTCTTCAGCCCATTTATCAAAGTGATCGATTCGTTGTCTGATGATTTTTGGTCTTCTAGGACTCGCTATATATTGAACAATCTCTTCATCTTCAACTGACAGCATGAACAATTCTTCGATTTCGTCCATGATACACTACACGACAACTAACAAGTAGCTGATAGTTGTTAACAGGCAATTTAACTTTCTGTCAAGGTAACAACGAGCTGATAGGGTTTATCAGCCACCTGATTGTTATCAGGACATTATAGAACACTTATCGGACAGATGTTAGGAGGATATTTATATCAGACAGATATCAGAAGATGGTAGGACTGGCCCTTAAACCATTAAGAAATTTGTATGAAATGTACCTCTTGGATGCCAAGTGGAGTAACTGTAAAATTGAAACTTTTCAGGAGAGAAAATTGAAGTTCAATATCTCATGGAAAAACTAATTTCTTTTATGGTTTGAAGGAAAATCATAATTATGAAGTTTATTTTTTAATCCTGATAGTGGATAACATTCTCTTGATACGATTTACATGTAATATTGAAGTTCAAAATTCTTTACTGGAAAATTTTTAATTTTGGAGAGTTACACCACTTGGTATCCAAGCGGTGCAAATACAAACAAGAATCAAATAAGATACATGACTAATCAGTAAGATTTGCGAGTAAAATCAGTAAGTTTATATATTCTCAGATATCTTAAAAATTAGCTGATAAAATACATTAAGTGAATGTAATACGAGATATTAATTTAAGAAGCGAGTAAATTTTGTTAGTACAATTTTATTGAAATGTTTTATATCATTCGTAAAGTTTATCCATTTGTCCTTGGGATACTTAACATTAAAAAAAAAAAAGATCAAATGAACTTTAACAGTTGCATACATAATATATCCAAAACATAAGTTGACGACAAAACGTTTAGAATTACAACGATTAAAAGTAAAACATAAATTAATGTTTTAAGAAACATGCAGTATTGAACTAGTGCAATATTAACGCTGTTGAATACCTATGTTCCTATATTTATTTATATAAGGATTAACTTTCTGTTTTTTGAATGAATTGGAAATCTAACAGTTTGCTTTCTTCCCCATATATTTTTCAATGTTAACCGTTTCATGTAACTTAAATTTTATGTTGAATATTTAAGAATGAAATTTAAATTAAGTGTATTAAATTTATGCTATATTAAATACACATTCATTTTGAGAAAGTAATGATATTTTGCTGGACTTGAAGCAGAAATCAGTAGTATCAGTGGCAGATCTAGAACGTAAAAACTAGGGTGGGGGGTGGGGTCAACCAGAACGCAAATTGTGATAGGTATATCATGAGTTTAGAATTTTTGCATGGCTTCTGTAGAAGTTTCTAACTTAATTCTCTCCCGATTGATATTATAGTTAGGTTGGGCATTGACATGGTGGACCTCAAGTATTGTTTTACACATTACGTAACAGAAAAACTGCAACTGAAACTACATCTAATGTTTCAAAAAAAATCCAGTAAAGAATAAAATGCAACGCGTACTATAAACTTTCAAAAAATATGTAAATAGTAGTTTCAATTACTTTTGTTATTCAAAAAATGGGGGTTCTATGCCCCTCCGGCCCCGAGCTAGATCCGTCACTAAGTAGAATAATACAATAGAGAAATAATTACCCACACAAGTGACCCCGCATGGCCTAGTCGCTAACTCTGTCACCTTTGGTGTGAGCGGCCCCGCCTTCGATTTCCGGAGGTGACTGATTTTGAGTTTTACGTCCCGTTCAGCAGCGAGGCTATATGAGACGCGGACTTACTGATTAAAGTGGAATCCGAACCACATGAGCTCCCGCCGGAAATCGGTCTAGAAGGTATAATAGCTTTTACAGGACAGCTATTCTGAGTGAGTTTTTTTTCCCCTGGGTTCTTCTCATTCACACCAGGCACATGCCAGGACGATACCTGATATAGTGGTGCCAGGTCGCTTCCTTCCCTCTCCATACCTTTCTTCTTCGAAACGTCATCCCTAATATGTGTGACAATCCAACATAACCATAGATGCCGAAAGCCGAGAATTCTAATCCCCTAATCCTAATCCCTCACACAAATGAATGGGATAGAAAATAAAAATGGCATTTGTACTCAACACCGTTAATTACGGTTAATAGGTTTTGGTATACGAAAATCATTAAGGTCAACATTGGACGTTGTATCTATCCATCTATTGTTAACAGCATACATATAAAGCCTATGCACTCAACCCAGTATTTCATAAACTTCATATCTCGAATGTCCAAACAGATTTTCCGTTCTCTTTTCTTCAGAGGTATTGAAAAAACAAAGCCTCTGCAAAAGATTGATGGGTAGAAATGAATACTGTAAAAATCCCTGAAAGCGAAAAATTCTTTTCTTTCTTTATATGAAACTTCATTTGAAATTTAAATTACTACTGTCAGTTTTTTCTTCATATCTTTTTTCTTGCACTTTTCTTAACCCTCTCCTTTTTTACTCTACTTTCCTTTTATCCTCAAAAAAATCATTAGATTGAAATTGAGAATATATATATATGAAGAAACTAAAAAGATATAAGTAATAGAAAAAAGAAGTTGCTCGCCAAACTACAATAGTATTGTTCTATCCTGATAAATTGAATGGCAATCAAAATGAAGGATCGACACACATACACACACAGATAAACAGACGGAAACCGATGAAAAGCATAGAGAATATAAAAAAAAAGAAAAAAGAGAAAGTAATTCTCAAACCATATCGATACAACCTTGGCTGAGCGTAAAGAATGGAGCGCGAAAACAAGCAAAAAGGCAGGCAGTTTCTTTTGAAAGAAACAATACTAGTACAATACATACAAAGAGATTGTAAATAGGGTATAGACGAGAGAGAGATTTGGACAGATACTTCTGCTAAGCTTCTCTTTTTAGATCTGTTACCTTTTTTTTTCAAAAGCAAAAGAAACATAGAAATCTAAGTTTTGGTAAACTTTACCAGAGCTTTATATTCATAATCAGCTTTTATTTTCTATTCGAATTCTGTTATTTTTGGAATTATCACAACAAAAATCTCGAAATAGTATAATATCGCCATTATTCTCTATATTCTCTCTATATACTATATGTTATCATGGTTTCGATCTCTGTATCATTATATAACTGATTTACTGCACGGGTATCGCATTTAGCGTTATATTGTTCGATCACTTTTTCTCACATTTCCAAGTATCTGTTCAACTCGGTTTCTATCCCACACAATGGGATTATTATTATTATTATTATTATTATTATTATTATTATTATTATTATTATTATTATTATTATTATTATTATTATTATTATTATTATTATTATTATTATTAAGCTTTTACCTTTTGGCAGGTTCTGGGACTAATGATATGAAGTCACCTTTCCTTCTATGGTGATATGAAGAAGACAACTTATTCGCAAATCCAATTGGCTTTTCTAAGAAGGATGGTGCCTAGAATAGTATTCTTCTCTCTTATCCGTTTCAAAACGTCTTCGTTTGTTACGCTTTCTGTCCATTTTATCTTCTCCATCTTCCTCCAACACCAGATTTCGAAGCTCTCGAAATATTTCTTCCCTAACTTCCGTAATGTCCAAGTTTATGAATCCTTCCAAAGCATTTGACCAATTTATTCCTTGGTCCAATATTAAGGCTGCTAGTTACGAGTGACCTTTTGTTGTTAAATGCTTCTTTGACTATGGAAATTCTCACCCGTTATACACTGGCATTAAGAGTCTTCACTACAGCGAAATTAAACTACCGCTAATTTTAGCGTTTTTCTGTAATATCTTTAAAATAAATAAAAATATTCGAAAAGTAGAAACGTAGTGAACTAGACAATACGATTTGGTATTTGATACCTTTACTACAATTCACCTATCTACTTTTGGTATGCCGCTATTTACAGAACCCGCAAAAAATGCTAAATCTATCTACAATTGCAAATCGAAAGCAGATAGATGAGTTGTGATAACGGTATCACATGAAAAATCGTATTGTCTAGTTTATTACGTTTCTGCATTTCGAATATTTTTTTTTTTTTTTTTGTTTTGAAGATGATACAGAAAAACTCTAAAATTAGCTGTAGTTTAATTTCGCTGTAGTGAAGACCCTTAATGGAGTGCTTTATACGTTTAGGTTTCTGACCAGTGAGTAATTGTATCCTGACAAATCGTCTGCTCTATCAATTTAAAAAGAACGTTCAGATATAATTTTTAATTTCCAAATGCTCAACGCGTGCAATTATTAGAAAGATCTCACAACGGTAATGTGTAATTATTTCATTTCTTTTATTTAGTAGTTAGGGCAAAAGTACTATTTTAATAAGCGCTAGCTACATATTAAAAGAAGAAGAAAAATTTATAATTAATGTCATGTGAACGTTTATTTTTCGGTTGCTAGGTAGAAAGTTTTTTTTACTCGTTGTCATGAAAGAGATCCGGTTACGAAGATAACAACTTCGTTTTGTTTTTATATTATTATCAATATATAGGGCCTAATATAACAAAACAAGGCATCGTATAATACAGACGTGTATCGCATTGTTGTAAAACAATTGATAACTATAGCGAAATATATGTGTTTATGTGATTGAAACTAGTGTGTAATTCTTTAAACAATATTCATAGTAAGTGGTAAATAATTTAAATGGATTATACTACAAGATTTAAATGATTCGAACTGTGTGATGTTATAATCTCAGCATGCACTGAATAACTGGAAAGTTTGTATTTAGACTGTTTTCACAGAAACAGAAACAATTCTACGCATAAGTTGTATAAGACTTGCTGAAAACTGTCTGCAGTGATATGAATTTCTCAGCGTTGTGAATTCCGGTAATGAAACTTGGATGTATGTTACTCTGCAAAATCAAAGCACAGTTCTGCTAATGGAAACAGTCATCTTCGCCATTTCTCAAAATGGAACGGAACGAGTTTGGCAAAATCGAAGTGATTTAAATTATTTTGTTTCATTGTGGTCAAATTATGCAATATTTAACAGAAGGACAAATACAATGAAGAATTACTATCGTGATGTTACATGAAGCTGCTCGAACCGTCCAGCACATGATGCTGCTAGTTGACACAACGATAACATACAGGTACATTTTGGGAAGTGATTCAGAAATTTCTGGCAATAAACATAATTTCTGTCGAAAACCAGGACTCATATTCTGTGGATAATTTTTTTCATTTGTTATATATATATATATATATATATATATATATATATATATATATATATATATATATATATATATATATATAAAATTAATTTACTTCCTATATAATATATATTTTAGCTTATCTTTTGTATATTTTATTATTTTTCTTCCAGTACTTTTAACTTTTTCATGTGTATTTTTTCGTGTTATCTCTTCATTTAATTTCCATCCCTAATTATCTTTTGATCATTCATCAGCAAGCACTACAGGTTGAACCGCTACCAACTACGAGACGAGACGAAACGAAACAGAATGTTTGTAATGAGCCACGAGACGAGATATAGTACTCGATGAAGCAGATGTACTTCTTTCTTTCGAGACGAGATGTCACTTTCACAACAATTTTTCGAGACGGGAGAACCTCAGTTCTTGTGTCATAGGTAATCTAACTACACTAACGCAGCAGTAGAAGCGACGCTTGGCGTGAATTAATGAGCACACGATGCGTTATTTCCAAACCTCTGGAGACTGAAAGTTATTTTCAGCTAGAGAGTATTGTGACATGTTGATGGAGTTATCGTTTTACTTGTATGAATACATTTTATGTTGACTTGATCCAATTTCGACATTAGGACATTGGTAAGATCGGAGAAAGCGGGTTGGTTGATGTAAGAGCAACGCTCAAATTCAAAGGCTGCCAAGATTACGTTGTTTCAGGTACGAAAGAAAAATTACATAAGAAGAAGTATTAAGTGAAAGACATAAGAAGAACTTTACGAATTTATTTCCAAAAGTTTGCAGCTAAAACTGAAATTTCGCATTAGTGGTAATAAGTTATAGTGTCATCTATGAAAAAAAAAAAAAAATAGTGTACCTCGCACACTGCATGAGAACACTCTACTCCATACGGTTGTTGTTGCTGAGATAGTATTGCTTAATCTGGGCTGTAGAGTGGTTACTGGATCTCCTTCAAAGGCCTTGACTTTCATTGCAGCGTTGGCAACAACTGCCGTGTGAACTGGAACGTTGTTATGCAGGATGCGATCTCAATGCACAACGATTGATTTACATCACTGTCTACAACGTACTGAAGCAGACAGACAGTTGAAACTGATACATTGTTTCTTCCATAGATCGCACTGTGTACCATCTACCGGCTTATTATGAGAAGCGAGATATTTCAGTGTCCGACCTTAAACTTTTGGGAATACCCTCATAAATGCCTGAATTTATTTAGACATTTTCAATGAAGTTTGTTCGCACACTGTATATTTATTTTGGAGTCATGTACAGCTTTCTTTAAGTTTTAAAAATAAACTATACCAGAACTACTACTGCTAATAATAATAGTAATAATAATACAGTGTCACTAGTGAAAGGATTTTCTCAAACACTTTCTGGCACAGACTTAATTAACATACTAAGTGAAAATTTGTTTACGTTGGCCAATTTGCACAAAGTGAAGGAGGAGGGGGGTCATTTCCAGTTTATACAAGGATTTTGAACGTGGGACTTTGTAGTAAAATTCTGACAGCATTTCTTAATAGAGAGATTCACAAGTGTGCTCCTCTGCTCTCCACTCTTTTATATAAAAGCGACACAACAGAGGTCTCAGCGAAAATTGGAAGTAGAATTAAACTCCCTGGAGCATTATGTAATTATTCACCTCAATTTATGCAGACTTTGTGGAATTTTGTTTTAAAACTTTTCCTTCCTTATTGTTTTTTTTCTTTCTTTCTTTCTTTTTTCTTTTTTTTTGCTATCGTGGCTTCTTTTCGTTTCTTTTCCTCATTGCGTAGTACAGACATCAAAGAAGAAAGCTTTTTCAATTTTATTTTCTTTTCCACTCTTTCGCTAGAATAACGGAGTCTACGCATCTTAAGCGGATATACACGTGAGTTTATTAATTTTTTTTCCTAACTGTTAGTTGATTACTTTGGAAGACCAAAGTCCTTCAACTAACAAAAATTCAATTTCACAAGCTTCTTCGGAAGAGATATAAGTGAATATTCTTTCAAGATTTTCAGCTCCTTTCGGCCTCTTTTTTATTATTATTAATATTTCCTGCTACCGAAGGTTATTCTTCTGATAACTTTTACAGTAGCCACTGTATCGATTACTGCAGTAACAGACTATTATTTAATAATCAGATATTATTTAAATTTTAAGATTAATGCTAAAAGGACGATATTAACACTGCAAATAGGGTAAACACTTCTTTTAAGTACATAAGCTAGAGACTGGGGTCTAACAGACCCTATACTATCCGCATGATTAAGGTGTAAGTCTTAGTGAAGGAATATAATAAGAAGGTAGTTATTTCCAGTACAGTTATGTAAATTTCTAGCGTAAAAGATCGCTAAGTAACTCAATTATTAGTGCTCACCATAAATAAATCCAATTGCTTATATTTCAGAATATATGTAAGAAGATCACCAGTTGCACCATTAAGATATAAATTGGAGAAGATTTAATATATCCATAAATTATGAACGTTTTTGAAAGCTAAGAACGGGAACCGAATTTACTGTAACTTTTTTGCAGTCTTTTGTCACATGGGATTAAGATGAGACTTCACAATTTTGTTCATTTCAGTCCGATGTCGAATCACGCTTGACTTTCTTTTTGCATTTTGTTCTGTCTAATATCAAGTATAATAATGACCGCGAGGAGTCGTGAAGCTCGTCTTTCGCGCTCGGGAGAACATTCTCCTGAGGTTTCAGTGTTGTCGAGTTACGCTTTCATTTGTTGTTATTATTATTGTCATAGATATATTATTATTGTTACCGTTTAATTTGAACTATCATTAAAGTTCATGTTAAAATTCTTTAAGTGGTGTTTTTTGTGGTTCGTTTTCCATGTCCTGTAAGTTTGGCAACGTTGTTGGTGCACTTCTGTTGATTCTCTTTCTCTCAAGTGTGCGTTCGGAAGGCAGCTCTACCCTATCAGCATAAGATGCTAGGCATGTGCCATTTAGGTGTTCCAGCTACTTTTTAGGTACCCGACATTTGGCATATGTGATATTCATGTGCTAAGTATGTACTTCAGTTATCTACAGTTTTAGGTATTTGTTAGACCTAATTGATATTTGGAACTATGTACCACAAATATAGCATTTATATACCTGGTTCAGTGTCGCACTCTAACAGTCATTTGTTTTTATGTCGTTACTTGGAACATACATTTGTCATGTTCTAGGTACGTCCTTTAGGTACACACTGTTGCAGATACCTTAACAGCACAAGATGTGGTGGGCATGCGCCATTTAGGTGTTCTAAATTCATCTCCCACATTTGATGCATTTGTTACTTCTTTTTCTAAGCGATTGTGTACTAGAAGCAATAAACGCATCAACTTTATTAGATGGAACTGTCGCCGATCATTTGAAAGTGAATATGGAAGAACCATGAAATAAAGTAAATAGACTCTCGTCATTTTGTTATAAAATTACATGGCGAGCACATTTTACCTGATCCCAAACGGTTATTGTCGAATATACGCTGTTAAAGGAGCACTGTGATTAGCCAAATCCAAAAGACCTCAATAATTTATTCTTCTACAAACAACGTTCTCTTCATCACCTCCGTGGTGAAACTGGAAGAGCACGCTGCTAGTAATCCAAATGTTGGTGGTTCGCGCCCACCCTGGGGTACATTTTTTTACTTGTTTAAAGTGTTTTTTAGACTCATCTTAATGTAAATGCATTACGCATATAGGCGATTTAACATACTTTGGGGGAGTAATTTTGTGGTTCATTGAGGCTTACGGTACATACCTGGAAGATTCTAAGCACGTTTCCCAGGTACATTTCACGCATGTGCCTAGGTGCGGACATGGACTGTGACTATCGCTTGCCATCCATTTGATTTCTCTCTCAGTGGCACATAAGGCACATACTGGACACATTCCCATTTACCTAATGGAACATGATAGACATATGCCTGCTATGTAATTGTGCTGTTAGGGTATGAATCGTACCGAATGCTTACGATGCATCACACGTGAGGGAAAGCAGTTCGTCTAGAACCCGAGATTCACGAGTTATCACGGTCACTATAGTTGTTCGATTTTGTTTTTTATTACATCTAGTAGGCATTTGTTCAAACCGTGATTTTCACCTCTTTCTTCATAGACGACGTGTTAGCATTTCAGAAAGGCACTAAAACAATAACTCTAGCCTCCATGGACAAATGCATTGTAACAAAGTGTAGCACTTTTTTACAATATTGATACTCAAATGATAAAAAGTTGAAGCTAGGAGAAGTAGTGCAAACAAATAAAGTAACTGTTATTTGTGCCTATATCCAGAAGATCGAAAGCGTAGACTGAGTAGACCACTATATTGCAATTTACGTTTTCATGCGGAGGACATTTAAGTGATAGCACTTTTTTTTTGCGGGGGTACAGTACCAATGAAAGATAGTTTTTTACACTAAACGTAAAAAGATCAAACACATAATCTATGCTAGTTTATTGGCGATATGGAGAGAAGACGCAAATTTACGTTGGGCCAAGACGCAAAGTTGAGAAGAAAGATGCACTTATATTTGAAGAAGCTGAAGGGAAACAGAAAAGACTATGCTATGTATACTGACAGGAAGATATGGCTGGCCAGTAAGGAGACAGTTTATTACTGTAAAACATCTTCATACAAACCTGAACTGCATATAGGTATTTGCTTCTAAAATATCATACACAAAAGCAAGGTGGATGAATAATATAATACACACACTTACTAATTCAGTGTTTATGTCACATTTTTCCTTAAATGTGATTAGGTCAGGATTACTTTAAGGGCTGCCTTATTTGGGATGCTTGAAAACGGCAAATCATATTCAACTTATATTATATTTTCAGCGTTGTCTTACCGGGTACCGAAAATGTGTTTACAGTTTAATTTAATTATTGCAAATAAAATAGGAATATATATGAGAAAGGAAGTTTTAATGAAAATTGAGCGACTGGGCAGAAGACAACGGTAAGCACCACTTCCGGAAAAATTGATTTATTAGATGAAATGGATTGGGATTAAACAACAGAACAGTACGTAGAACTTCCTAATCGAAGGAATTCATAGGAATTAATAAAATTCCTAATCGAAGCTTACTTAAGATTAGCTATTTTT
The DNA here is from genome assembly GCF_964235325.1 of Thermobia domestica. Lineage (NCBI taxonomy): Eukaryota > Metazoa > Arthropoda > Insecta > Zygentoma > Lepismatidae > Thermobia > Thermobia domestica. The sequence continues at coordinate 158,154,049 of NC_137455.1, read as the reverse complement.
CCCTTTAATGGATTAGTTAAGTGAACTTTAGTGTCCCTTTTAGCACAAAGGCTATATGCGACGTTTGCTTACAGCTAAAGCTGAGACCCGAACCACATACGGTTCCACCGGGAATGGAAGAGGACTATGCAAGAGTTAGATGTATACTATTCTTTCAACTAGTGAATGGAATACAGAAGTAGTGAAAAGTATATAATTGAATGTAAGGAACATTTACTATTTTTTTTATTTTTCTGTTTCATTTTATCAATTCATAAAACTTAAAATTTTGTTTTTATTTTTAATTTTTATTCAACTTTACAAAAATTTTATTTTTTATTTATAGCGGTAGGCTAACAAAAAATAAACTTAACTAAGGGAAACTAATCCAACATATCCGTATTATATTTAATTTAGGAGACTAAAATAGGTAATCGGCAACCAATAGCTGCCCATTGTGGAATACTTGAACGGTAAATCGTTTCCAGAATACACGTTTGCAATGACGTCTTGCGGACTATCAAAAGCGTGGTTATATATCACGCTAACTGTGGCAGCCGATATGTCTTTTACATTATGTTCTCGCTTCTCTTGTTCCACTATATTACACATAAGGAACGTTTCTTTGTTTAGAGAAGCTTTTTGTTTCGATTCCCTTTTAAAGCATGACGCTGTTCAAAATGGCATTTTTCACATAGGAGAACGACCCCAGTCTCTCACTAAGGAATAGGGACTACATTGAACAAAACAAGATGGTATTTTTTTAAAGAATGTAATAAAGATATAACAATTAATTAGCAATAGTGGTGGAATAATTTGTAGTATATAAAAGTGTATTACACTATCAACAAAAATAAAATAACTATATTTGTATTTAATATCATACTTTGCAGAAAAAGTAATGAGCAAAAATAATAAAGTTCTTGGTTGTTACAATTTTTACAAAGTGCAGTTTATGTCTGCAGGGGCTGATCAAGGGGGCCGATCGGCCCCTCAGAAGAGGAAACTTTCTTTCTTTTATATATAAATAAAACCCATCCCAGAGTTTGGAGCTCTTAAAAGTAGCTCTAAGTAGCAGTATTACAATAGGATGGATCGTTTTGCCACTTTTTCTTCGGAACGAAATGTAATACCTGGCAAAAGTGGCCAATTCACATGGACATTTCAGGTATAGATTTTCTTTCAAATCAGATAATATCTTCTGTGAGAACTATTGCCTCAAAGTTTCAAAATTTCACTGAAAATTGCAAAAAATACCAAAATTGTTCATTTTTTTGTTATGTTAAAGTAAACATATTTTTGGGTTTATACATGCCAGATGCTATGAAAACTGACATTCCAGTCTCAAAATGCCAGTTATATGCGCTTGGGGGGTATAGGGGTGCCTCCTCTGGGGCCGGAAAAGAGGGTAAATTCAGTACAATTAAGCGTTTCTACAACTTTTCTCGCCCTTGCCTTTTCCTTCGGGACCTGCTGGACCAATATGAAGATGAACGTGACAATTTTTTGGATAGCATCGTCAATGAAGATGATACGTGGTGTTATCACTACGAGCCGGAATCCAAAAGACAGTCCATGGAATGCCGATTTTTACAAGCGCGACATTCAGGCTCTGGTTCATCGTTGGCAAAAGCACATAACAAATGGTGAGAACTATGTGGAAAAATGAGCCTGTAGCTGAAATATTGCTCGATTTAACTGTGCTGTTGTTAGTTATGTATCTCCATTAGTTTCCATAAAAAAAGGATGCATTACTTTGGGAACGACTTTCGTAGATTTTACTGAAACTGTTATGATTGCTCAGAGATACAATGTAAGCGAGAGGGCTGCGGCACATATAACAACTGTGCTTCAGGCAGCTTCAAAGGCTGGTATTAAAACTTCTCAAAAATCTAGCGACATAACATCTGCTTTAACTGTAGACAGGAATAAAATAAGGCATGCGAAACTTAAACTTGCTCGGAATTTAAAAGAAAGTTCTAGAAATGATGATCCCATTAAAATCCTATACTTTGATGATAGAAGGAATGACACTAAAACATACACAGGCATCGTTAGAGAAGAGCACTCATCACTTTTGGCTGAACGTAACTCTCAATACGTTGGTCACGTGACACCATCCTCTGGCTCTGCACATGACGAGACCAGAGCTATTTTCGAATACATCATGAACCAACTCAGAGTTGGCTTTGATAAAGTTGAGGTTCTTGGGTGTGATTGAACATACACTAACATGCTTGGAATGGAGTTGTTCTTCGAAAATTAGAGGAACTAGCAGGAAAACAAATGCAATGGGCTATTTATCTCTTGCGTTTTAATGAACTGCTGTTCCGAGCTCTCTTCACGCATATTCACGGCGCTTATTCAAGCCCCTATTCTTACACACGTCCCATAGTTTCAAAACTATCTAACTCTGAAAAGCTTTCAGTGTTGCTATTCAAACCAATAAAATGTGACTTTACTCATCACAGTCCAGAAGAGCACAGAAAACTCAGTAAGGTCCTGAGATGCTTGTTCCAGATGTCTCAAGTATTTGACTCCAGAGCATGCCCGGAAGAGCTTGTTTCTATGTTCCCTGGCAAACTAAACAAAGCTAGCTGGTTGATTAGCGCAAAAAGAATTTTAACATTGTATATTGCAATAAAAAACCCATCAAGAAATTAATAGAAATTGCGACATTCATACTTAGAGTCTGTGTGCTTATGCAATGCCGTGTTAGAACATAGTCTTCCATTGCTGATGGTCCTCTCACGTCTTTGAGGCTATTCAAGGTCTAGATACTTACCAAGGGAATACCAGGCTGTAATCCGTTCATCCATTCAGACGAATGCATTCTTTGCACTCCCAGAAAATTTCTTCTCGCCATGATGACTGATGGTCGACTTGCTGTCCGACAAGATGCATTACATAAGATTCTTAGTGCTCGAGAATACGAAGCAGGGAATCTCCATAACTCCATTAGATATAACATCATTCCCAGACTGAATCTTGAGGCAAACGATTACACTGCAATGGTCTTTTGGGAAAGCACTGATGTTTCAATAACTGTACTACCAGTAAGTTCTATGGACGGTACCAAACAAACAGCTCATGGTCAAACTTTCACTTCCTGACAACACTGTGCCAGAATGGTCCTTCACCGTCCATCCGCGCCACACGGTGGCAGTAGAAGAGATAGTGAATTTGTCACTGAAGAAGCCTCCCGAGTATGTGCCAGGGATGCTAGAGGCGGAATAATCAGGTCAACCTTACTTTCTAGGCAAGCTGCATCTAAATTTCAATCAAAGTCCCAATTTGTGACAATTTTTCCTGACAGTGACTAATCGGATCAGTTCATCCGGCCCAACATATGGTTGGTTGATTGGATAGACCTAGCAGAGAAGCCGTAGGTGCAGCCACCTCTACATGGTGGGCTCTGGGTCACTTGGCCAGGCTATATTGCCAGGTGAGCGAGGAGCTGCACAACCGCTTAACTGTACTGAATTTGCCCCCTTTTCCGGCCCCAGAGGAGGCACCCCCTTCCCCCCCAAGGGCATATAACTGGCATTTTTATACTTGAATGTCAGTTTTCATAGCAACTGACATGTATTTAACCAAAAATATGTTTACTTTAACATAACTAAAATTAATGAATAACTTTGGTATTTTTTGTAATTTTCAGGTAAATATTGAAATTTTGAGGCAATAGTTCTCACAGAAGATATTATCTGATTTGAAAGAAAATCTATACCTGAAATGTCCATGTGAATTGGCCACTTTTGCCAGGTATTACATTTCATTCCGAGAAAAAAAGTGGTAAAACGCTGCACCCTAGTATTACAACCCCCCCCTCCAGAAGTCCGTTCTGGATCCACCCCTGTATGTCTGTATGTTTACAGTGTTGCACTGTATATTTTCACTTCGTTATTATATTAGCTGGAATAGATTATTCGAAATTGTCCATAGCCTTTGAGAATATGTTTTTGCAGCAACCACAAGATTTTAAATTGGTCTTTACACATACGTTGAAGTAAGATTTTCCCCAAAACCTTTTAACAGTCTCTTCACAAGCAATAATAACTATGCAAAAGAGACTCTAAGATTTTCAATTTCATCTCATATTGCAAGCTGCGTTACTTGCTAACGAAAGTGATATTTGGTTTCCTATACCGTACCCACTAGCGTATTTAGGATTTTGTTTCGAGGGGGGGGGGCTATGCACAACATGTGAATAAGTACTTATATTTTTCCTTGTGGGTACAAATTTTAATGAAGTTGTGATATAACAAATTAATTTCCGGGGGGTTGAGCCCGATAGCCACCCCATAAACACACCACTGACCGTACCTATATTCTGGATTGCTTTTGAAAATACAAGACCATCTTTTAAACATCATAACATTGAATAATTGTCAAATTCCCGTGCATATCTTCTGCATACGAGTATCACCCTATTTATTTGGGATTTACGTTCCGTTGTAAATTCCAAGACAATATGAGACTTGGACCTAAGTACGTGTATAACGTGAGTACCAAACCACTTATCTTCACAACAAGCATCGGACCAGGGGCACTAGAACGAGAGATAAAAGCTTTGTGCCGGTGGATAATACCAATGTTTTCGAAAATTTTATTTCCATAAGTATATAAAGTGATTTTTTTTACAGGTCCTTGCAAGCGTTATAGATTGAACATTATATATTATTTAGTAGCCTGGACTTGGAAATGAAGCATTAAGATTAAAATATTGTATGAAGATGATGCGTATACTTGTGAACTCTGAGAACACACACTTATAAATAGAAATACTTTGGGAGAAGCTCTTTTGCTTACGTATTTTCTTATGTGCAAACAATCTGTGTGATGCTTGTATTCCCTATGCGTGGATATACTCTGAGCGAAAGCTTACCCGTCTAATCTTATTTTTGTCTCCAGTTCCCACTAGAATCACAGAAGGGTGAGACTGGGCTGGGAAATAAAGTAGAAAGAGAAGAAGAAGAAGAATTTTCTCTATCTACAATCTGTGAACCACACCCATAGACAGGAAACTGAAGATTTCCAAAACGTAGTTTGACAGGCGAGATAAGGATTTAAGGTCTTTCTGAAGGAAAATTATGTTCGTATATGTGAAAAAGGGGCGAGTGAGAAGAACAAGAAGAAGAAGAAAGAAGAGAGGAGACGTAAATAGGATAAGGAAAGGTGGAAACGTGGAAAATTCGCCAGGGCACGTCGAAAAGACCAAAATCCATTCGGAAAGAGATTTGCATTCTAGTAATCCGTAGAGGCGTCAAGAGGTGAAAAATCAAATTTTCTCGAGATATGTGTTTTTCATACCTTCTTTCTCTTTGCACCCAACACAACTTTGTGGCGTAAACACTATTTACTGAGGACTATGTCAATTTGAATGTAACGCAATTGGACACCTGTAACATTACTATTCGCATTAGTGATATTCTTTTCCTAATGTAACAGATGTATAGTAGTACCGATAGATAGAGTGGAACACACCATTAAGGTTTTAATAACAAGCCAGTTTCGTTTCACACTGTAAAGCTATGGAAGACGTCCAAACTATGCTAATTTAGCAGTGAAACTGGACATATTAGATCTATAACTTCTGGTTACAAGAGAAGGATAAAGCCGGAGATGGGATATCTTCCTCTGATTGTTAATCTATATAAAAACAGTTTCTCACTATCTCCCACAATTATCACTACTAGGAATTAATATTGAAAAAAAAGGTTGTACTAATTTTTACTATCAGTTCATCCCATAAGTAATGTCGTTTCTCCCATGATTGTTAAAATGACGGCATCTGACGAGAGAATAATGAAGGTGACAGGACGTGCCATAACTGTGTTATACACGGCATTTTAGAAGGTTTAAAATTGTGGTTTGTGTTCCAGTATGATAGTGTCGGATAATCAGATCCGATATTGCGTGTTTTATGAATTCCACCAAGAACATCTAGCCAGCGCAGCTGCATGAAACATCTATGTCGTATATGGTCAGGGTGTTGTGGGTATGAGGAAGTGATAGAGGTGGTTCTGTAGAAGTTTCGGCCTGGGGACACCAGCCTCATTGATAAGCTACTGAGAGACCTGTGCAATAATACATTCAAGCAGCAGTAAAGGCAAGTCCAATCCAAAGTACTGAAGAACGGGCCAGCGAAATCCAATGACAGCTATTCGACTGTGCATCGTTATTTTGGGGTCAGAACTCGGTAAATGCGTTAACTCTTAACTCAGGCAGCAGCGAGTTGACATTCGCACTTCTCTGTTCACACGTCTCAGACGTGATCCATTTCTGGACGTCCTCAAACAGCCAACGTCCTCAAACAGCACGGCTGAAACGTCCTCAAACATAACATTACGCCTAAACATCAATGAGTACCTAAAGCGAGGAGGTGCAGGAGCTGTGCCGAAACAGCGCCTCTACCCATGCAAAGTGATGTTAGGCGTTTGGTAGGATATCCGAGGGATAATTTATTTTGAGCTTTTGCTCCTAATCAGATGATCAATGCAGATGTCTACTGTCAGCAGCTGAAGTATCTACGGAGTACAGTGTTGGAGAAATTTTCTGCTCTGGTTCATCACAAGTGTGTGCTTACCCATGTTAATAACGTGCGCTCACACACGGCAAGAAGAGCTTGAGCTAGGTCAAGAGACACGGCTGGGAGAAAATCCACCACGCGGGATTTTTACCAGATCTTGCATTAACAGATTACTATCTTTATCGTAGCCTGCAAATCATCTTTCCGGGAAAACACTGAGAAGATGAGGATCACGTGTGATGAACAGTGACCCAGTTCTGTGCCTTCAGAACCGATGACTTCTTTCAGTGTGGCATTTAACACCTAGTTGACATGTGGGAGAGTGTTCCAGGTAAATTATCGTTCTTTCCATTACTGTGCAAAAGTACACTATTTATGAGATGACCCGGTACTTTCAGTTTCAGTAGAAAATATTGATCAAAAGATTGCGATATTGGCCAAGAATCTTAGGAATGATCCAAAAAATGTATCAAAAGATTGCGATCTTTGCCAATATGTCTTTGGATCTCAATAAATTTATCCTTGAGATCCTTAAATCATATAACAAAACCACTTGTCGCCTTCGTTTCTATACTCTATGGATATCAGAATAAAGAGTGCAGTCGTAGTGTTCGGACTTGTGTTAACAACGCTCCAGGAGTCAGTCATCTGTGACAAGATGGGAGTAGATGCCTAAACTTGAAGAACTCGGATAGGGTTATTTGTTGTGAGAACTAAGTTCCAGTGTTTCAAACCTCGTGCAAATTCTGATATTTGTGATGCAGTGCTTAAACTCTCGTTTTTTGGTTTAATAATTGCAGTGCTACTTGTAATTGGTGGAGTGGAAGTAAATCCAGGCCCTAAGTCATTAGATGACTTATACAAAAAGCTAGAAGAAATGGACTCAAAGATAAATGGAATATACAGTGTGACTACTGACCTAAATAATCAGCTGCAAGTAATGGTGAACGAACTCAATGCTGTTAAAAAGGAGAACGAAGAACTGAAAATTCAGTTGGCTGCTAAGAGTGAAGTCTTGGACAAATTACAAAATCATTCAAGAAGAAATAATCTAATATTTCGAAACATTGGCGAGTGTGAAGATGTCAATTGGGAAGAATTTGAGAAACGTGTTATAAAGTTCGTCACAGAGTAATTGAAAGTGGATCTAAACGCAAGTGAAATAGAAAGAGCCCATCGTCTAGGCCGCAGACATAACAGACCCATCATTGTAAAGTTCTCTTCCTACAAGAAGAAGAATCTAATATTAAAAAATGCATATCATGCTAAGGGAACCCCTGTCTCAATTACCGAAGATTTCTCTGCCTCAGTTCGTCAAATTCGCAAACAACTAACTGTCTTCATGTGGAATGCGCGTTCCAAAGGTGACCATGCAAAGCTTCAGTATAACAGGTTAATTATAAATAATAAGGCATTTACTCTTGAAGAACTGCAACAAAATATTGCAACGCCATCAGGGCAAGAGGAAATTCCGAAGAACGTGAATACAGAATTTGCAACACTACCAGTGGTTAACCAAACCCCGATTTCAGTGAGTGCATCCACCTGTGCAGAAATACCATCGTCGGATAATAAAAGAGGAAGGAAGATCACACGTGCGATCTTGCCACACCCCCACAGAAGCAGTGTGTGACTAACAACGGAATGCAATGAAACATGTGGTAAGTTATCTACATCTGATCTCGAAGAAATGTGTTTGTGCAGTTCAAAAATAGCAACTTTTCTTACAAATAATAAAGACTCTCTAAAAATATTCTATCAAAATGCTCGTAGCTTACATGGTCGAACATGTGATTTCTTTTGTGGAGTATTAACTAACAATTACGATCTAATTGCAATTACTGAGACATGGATTAAGGAATCTCATTATGATGCTGAGTTATTTGATAACAGATATACTGTGTTGAGGCAAGACAGAAACTCTGTCAAAACCTGTAAAACAAGGGATGGGGATGTTCTTATTGCAGCCCTAACTAAACATTGCATGTTCTTATTGGATAGGTGTGATGGTAATTATGACTGCTTGATTGCCAAAATAAACAGTGAGGTGAAAACCATATATATTTGTGTTGTGTATTTCTCTCCGGTATCTAATATTGAATTGTATAATGATTTATTTACTTGCCTTGAAATTAAATGTCCTCAAGGTTGTCCTGTGCTCCTGATTGGTGATTTCAATTTATCGGAAATACATGGTACGGGATTTAATATTGAAACAAGCTTTTCTAAATAAGAATTTATATGAATTTATGTCTTATTATAATTTGCAACCATTAAATAATGTGACGAACGAAAATAATCGTACAGTAGATCTGGTTCTGTCTAATATAACGAATATAGAAGTCAGTAGGGAATATTGTCCACTAATTTCAGAAGATGCACACCATCCATCCTTAGTAATAAACGTGATGCAGCAGGGAACCGTGAAGATTAAAAAGAAAACTAATATATCAGGATATAACTTTAGGAAAGCTAATTTCTAGGGTTGTATCTTGAATTCTCATCTATTGACTGGAATTGCCTAAAGAAACATGAAAACGCCAATGACCTAGTTGATAATCTCTATTATATTATTTATAGTGTATTTGACAAGTGCGTGCCACTTAAAACAACTCACGAACAGCTTATTCGTGCTGGTTTACAAATGAAATTATCAAAAAAAAAAAATCAAAACTAAAGCAAGGTATCATAAAAAATACAAATGTAATAAAGAAGTAAATTATCTCAATAAATTCAATGAATTGCGTAGGGAAATAAAGAAAAAAATTAAGCTGGCATACAGAGCGTTCATATAAGATCCTGAAAATAACATTAATAACAATACTAATGAATTTTGGAACTTTACAAAAAATAAGACTAAGCATCTTCTTGGGGGGAAATTAAATTATCAGTGACGCGAACTTTATCATAATGATGAAATTGCCAGTGCTTTTGCACAGTATTTCTCGTCAGTATATGTGCCAGATACAGGTGTCACTGACATTCCTACGAACAATTTATTAACTTATGTAAGTAACAAACTAGAGTCACTGACCATTGAGGAAACCACTCAATCTAAAGTAGAAATGGCAAACAAAAAGTTAAAGACCAGAACTGCTGTTGGCCCTGATGGAATACCTCCATATATCATAAAGGATTGTATAGACGCGTTCACATATCCGCTAAGGATTGCATTCAATCTCGCTTTAAAAACATGCGTTTTTCGGATAAATGGAAATCGTCTATAGTTTGCTCAATACCAAAAACCAATGATAAACACTAACTACCAGTTACTTATGTGAACAGATCTTTTCTGCTCATTGCAGTAAAACCTTAAAGCGAAATCATCTTAATGTGGAATCAGACCTAAGATTGATGGTGACAAAACTTATTCCAGATTTCAATACAATTATGGAAGAACAGAAACAACTCATTCCTCACATTAGTAACTCCACATTTGAGAACATTGTTTATCAAGTGGATTTCCTTTTTTTTAAAAATCATTGTTTTTTAGTCTTGAAAGTTATTGTAATTTCAATTGAAATTTTGTTCACTAGGAAACAATCATGTATCTTTAGAATAAATTACTTATTACATTATTTTTCTTGGTCTTTTTTCTTGTCAGTGGTAATTCTAATTAGTATAATTTTTAATACCAGGTGAAATTTCAGATAGAATTTTAAGGGTGTATGCAGAGTATTTTCCGAATGAACAAGGGGTCTACGTTATCAGAAAGTTTGAGAACCACTGATCTAGTGCCTAGAAAATGCTACAAAATAAAATAATAATATTGTTTGTAACGTTGCTTATCATTATTTAGTTTTACCACCTATTGCTTATTACGTCACTCAGTTGTTATTCAAAATATGATTTCTTTCTTTTGTACCATTCTTTAAACACTACCTATATTCTGTGAAATAGTAGGCTACATATCATGTTATCGATAAGTTATCCTTTATTTTGAAAATTATAAGACGTAGTGTCCATCACTACGCTCTTTTAAAATAAAATAATGTATTATTTTATCAATATCAACCATAGAAGCAATATCGCTTAATCAGAATATGAAAATGTCCAACCAAAACATATTATTATCAATATATACTTTTATATTATGGTACATAAATACTTTCAATATACTTGTAATAATACAATAACATTACAAATTCCAGAACTTTGATGTACTACTTGATAGATGTACTATACATAAATGTTTTGACAGTTATTTCTATTTTGATAAATAAATCAAGATTATACGTTGGTAAATGTATGTACTTACGTCTTTTTCTCTTTACGTTTCATTTGTTAGTGATTTCAACACCTCCATATAGTCCACCGTATAACTTATGATATTTCAATAGCTTCTGTTAATGACAATACGCGTCCATAAATTATTCCCGTCGCTGATGTTGCGTTGTTAATATAAAGCGTCAAGCCGTATTTGTCAATAGAGTGACAACCTTTCATATATATATATATATATATATATATATATGGTCTGGAGGACTATATCCATTTATCGATTATCGAATGGAATACAGCATCATCGCAATATCGTTATTCAACTGGATGTGCGTGACATTGTCTATTCGTACACACATATTCACATATTTATGCGAGAAGATTTTCCCTCTCTCTCGAAAATCTTTGGTAAATGAAGAGTGGACTATGGTGATTGTCAATGGAGAGATAGTTTTGATGGAATAGATTATAACGAATGCCTGTGATATCTATAGAATGATGCTTTCGTTCAGTAACTCATTTATTTCACGTCAAAATCTAGAGTACAGATTTACATGTTTTCCCTTCTCTTTTTTAAATGTGTTATATGCATTAAACATTATAATTTGACTAAAATATCATCTCCCGTCGAAACATAATGGTATGATAAATATATTATTATAAGTAGTAGATGTTTAAATGTTAGGAGTATCTGTGTTGCTATTAGAAGTATGGGTGTCACGGTCAGGAGCAAGGGTAAAAGTGGATCTGAAAAGGTGGGGGATAGTAGGTAGCGGCATGAAGCCGCGCCGTCCCCCTGCATATCTTTGCCCATTGTAATTTTTAGGAACCGGGGGGGGGGGACACTGTACACAACTTTTGAGGTACGAAACACCGTCTCCCCGTGTTCCCCACACTTTTACCCCTGGTCAAGAGAAGATAAATAACAATAAATACAATTTTCTTCAGCAGAGTAAAAATTGTCAATTACACTAGCGAACAGTGAAAATGCAACTGGAATGAAATAGATGGTTGTTAACTATATCGACCATACTGATAACGAAAACGAAAATGAAAAACTGGAATTAACTCTCGTTTCCAAGTTAAAGTGGGGGTTGCATTTAATTATATTTATTATATTTTTTTTAGCATTCATTAACAATTCCTTCCCATATAGGCTTCAAATTCCGCTGATTGTAGACAAACTGATTAAGTTTCCTGCAGGCAACAATAGCTGTGTGTATTTTGTCGCTATTTTTAGGCCGGGCTCGTAGCAACAACGGGGAGGGAAGGGAGGAGTGGAGCATGTTTCATTTAAGCGTAGCTTTTGTCTGATACGAGCTGTGTTGTGTTCTTGTGCTGGAAGAACGTGTTATTGAAGTGTAGTTAGTGCGCGTGGTCATTGTAACTCTTGTGATTCAATATGCCTCGCAAATGCGTAAACAGCGCTGACTATTTTTGTTACATTTGCAGACAGGATACATTGAAATCGCAAAGGAGGCCAATAACGCCATGTATTAGGAAGGCGTATTTTTGATGTGAAATCGGGGACCAGGACAAGCCCTGGGCTCCTCATGTATGTTGCATATCTTGTGTCTCGAGTCTTCATTCGAGGTTAAACCGTAAAAGATTTTCCATGGGCTTTGCTATACCCATGATCTGGCGAGAACCATCAAACCATATGGATGATTGTTACTTTTGTATGACAACTCCGCTAACACATGGTATTTCCAAGAAGAAAAAGTCTTCCTTGATATACCCTAACATACCGTCGGCCATGCGACCAGTGGCTCACGGAGATGAACTGCTTGTTCCTGTTCCACCTGATTGTGATAGTGACGAGGGCGGTAGTAAAACTAGTGCTGCACCATCATCTTTAAAACCCAGTTCTTCGAAAGATCCTGATTTTGTGTGTAATGATGTGTGTATCGAGAATCACAAAATAACACAGTGTGAGCTTAATGACCTAGTGAGAGATCTGGAATTGCCGAAAGATAAAGCTGAACTGTTGGCGTCAAGACTACAACGCCATATGTCATTCCTTCCATTTTTCGAAAGTGAAAAGAACTTGGTATTGTGTAGTGATGTAGAAGGACTAATGGCAGCTATGGGCATTGACTATAAAAGTGATGAGTGGAGGTTGTCCATCGACTCCTCCAAAATAAGTCTCAAATGTATCCTCCTGGATAATGGCAACGTGCTACCATCGATTCCGATTGGGTATGCACCTTACATGAAAGAAACGTATATGATAACATGAAACAATTGTTATTGCGATTGAACTATGACAAGTTTAAATGGCAGATTTCCGGGGATCTGAAAGTCATAGGCATATTACTTGGGCTACAACAGGGCTACACAAAATACTGTTGTTTCTTGTGCCTCTGGGATAGCGCGCCAAACAACTTCATTATAAAAAGAATGATTGGCCTAAGCGTCAATCATTTGAACCAGGACCTTACAATGTTATGCACGAAGCACTTATCTAATCCAAGAACATAATTCTCCCTGCTCTTCACGTAAAAGTGGGCCTAATGAAAAATTTTGTTAAGGCCATGGACAAAACTGGGGAAGCATTTCTCTATTTGCGCGAGAAATTTCCACGTCTTAGCGAGGCGAGAATAAACGAGGGGATTTTTTTTGTGGGTCCCGAGATACGTAAACTGTACAGAGATGAGCATTTCAACACCATCCTGACAGGTGATGAAAAGTTAGCTTGGGATGTCTTTGTTTAAGTATCAACAAACTTTTTAGGAAATAAGAGGACAGAAAACTATAAGGATCTTGTGGCAAATCTTCTGCACTGCTGCGATAGACTGGGGTGTAACATGTCCTTAAAGTTACATTTCTTAGATTCCCACCGCACTGTTCCCCCAATAATCTGACGTGAAAGTTGCTTTTTTGGATAAGTGTGATGATTTGTGTTCGACTGCCACAAAGGAATATAAGGTGAAATTGATTTCTCTTGGCTTTTCCATCTTTCAAACTGAACTTCGTGCTGTAGTGCGTTTAGTAGTCACATCAATATGTATTAATTCCACTTCCGCTACTTGGGCACAAATTGCAATAAATGCCAGAGGAGGATATGCTCCTCTCCTCATCCTGGAAAGTTGTCTCAGCTGTAGGTACGGACACAAATTCTGGGGAAATGGGGGGACATGTCCCCCCAACATTGGAACTGGAGGCTCTCCCAATAATCCGACTTGGAAAGTGCTTTTTGCAGATCAGTGTGATGATTTGTATCCGAGTGCCACAAAGGAAAGTGAGATAAAATTGGTTTATCTTGCCTCTTCCATTTTTAATGAAAATGAAGGTATGATAGTGCGCTTGACGTAACCTCATGTGAAATCTTATCCCCTCCTTTCCTCTAGGCCCTAGGCTATGAACAGTATATAGATTACCCAATGTTAGTAGAACCCATCTTTTCAGTAAATGTGCATTTCACCTTAGGCATCTACTCATCTACTCATGCTTCGTAAGCTACACCGTAACTAACTCTATGGCCTATGGAACCCGGATGTTCAATGCCGCCTTCAAAAAAGCTCTCCATTGACTTCTATCCTTAGCCAACTGGATCCAATTTCTACTTTGAATTCCTATTTCTGCGAGATCCATCTTAATATTGTCCTCTCATCTGCGCCTTGGTTTTCCTAATGGTCGTTTTCCGATTGGTCTTCCAGTCAAGACTTTGAAAGCATTTCTACTTTCTTCCATCCTAGCTACATGACCTGCCCACCTAAGCCTCCTAGACTTGATAACCCCAACAATGTTTGGTAATCCGTATAAATTATGTAGTTCCTCGTTATAAAGTTTCCGCCATTCCCCATTCCAGTTCCTCTTGCGTCCGAATATTCGTCTTAGGATCTTGTTCTCAAATACTTTGTCTATATTCTTCCCTCAGAGTAAGAGACCATGTTTCACAACCATACAGAACAATAGGCATGATTATCGTTTTATATATTTTAAGCTTCAAATTCGTCGACAGAATTAGCGACGAAAAGAGAGATTGAACTGAATAATAACAGGAATTTCCTGTTTTTAGTCGACATTTAAATTCTTCTTGAATATGATTTTCGTTTGTTAGTACTGATCCTAGATATTTGAAAGTGTCGACTTTATCAAAAGTATTATTTTAAGATTTTAACGCATTCATAATTTGCCGTATTACGGTCCCGACACATTTCCATGTGTTTAGTTTTCTCTGCATTTACTTCTAAACTCATGTCCCTGCAAGCGTTTAATAAGACTTCTGCATTTCTTTCTATTGTTCTCCTATCATCCCCTATTAAATTTACATCATCAGCGTACGACATAACCTGGTGAACACCGTTCAACTCTAGGCCCCAGGTTGTTATCTTTGATTTTCTTATAGCGTGTTCCAGAAAAAGTTGAATAATAACGGCGACAACGCATCTCCTTGTTTCAAGCCATTCTCGACGTGAAAGCTCGTGGACAAAAATTTTCTTGCCCAGACTTTACTTCTGGGATTCATTTAAATATGCCTTAATTAATCTAATTAGGTTTTACGGTATTCCAAATTCTGTAAGAACGTTGTACAATGTTTCTCTCCTAACCGAGTCGTACGCCTTTCTAAAATCAATAAATAGTTGATGTACCGGGGTATTGTATTCCCACTTCTTTTCGAGTATTTGGCGAATGGTAAATATTTGGTCGATAGTTGATCGATTTCGTCTAAATCCGCACTGATAATCTCCAATAATACCGTCTGCTTATGGGGTCAATCTTGCTAATATAATGTTTGAAAGGATTTTATGGGATGTTGACAGAGAGATGCCTCGATAATTATTACAGTCGGTTTTGCCGCCTTTCCTGTGGATTCGAACAATGATTGATTCCTTCCACTCTTGTGGCAATTCTTCCTTGTTCCAGATAAGGAGGATGAGTTTGTGTATGTTGTTCCACAATGTTTCGCCTCCAGCTAAATTTAACTCAGCCGGAATTTCGTCTACACCGGGAGATTTGTGTTTCTTTAATTATTTCTTTATAGCGATTTCTACTTCTATTTGGTTGGGTTTTGGAATATACGGTTCTGCGATGTGTATCTCCCTTTCTCCACACACATTAGTTTTTGGCTGCGTGTTAAGCAAATCGTCAAAGAAATCTTCCCATCTATTTAAAATGCTACAGGTATTTTTATCAGTGAGAACTGTTCCGTCAGCTTTCTTTAATATAAGCACGAGGTTAATAGCCTTTGTTAAATTCATTGATCCCTTTATACCTGTCCCGAACGTTTTTATTTTTACTATTATCTTCAAGTTCCTTAATTTTAGCTTTCATAAAATCGCGTTTCTTTGTTTTAAAAATTTTGGAAGTTTCCCGGTTGATGTCTACGAAATTTTGTGTATTTATTTCATTCGGATTTTGTAGCCAACGTAATTTTGCCTATTTTCTCTTCTCTATTCCTGGTCGAATCATGGTTTGTCCCTACGTATTTCCGCGTGTCTCAATTTTTGTTTTGAGAGAGGATGCTTCGTAAGCAAAGGGAATATTTTTCTCCATAATCTTAAGGTTACATATGTTAACTAAAGCGTATATGACATGCGTCAGATTTCTATAACGATTCTTGTAATGCTATTGAGATTATCATTATTTTGCTCAAATAAGAGTATTGTTGTGTCATACATAGTTGATATTCTTTCTTCATAGTTTTGGGGAAGTCATTATTTATATTATTATAAAACAATTTTACCGTGGATCTTTGTTAATGCCTAATTAGAAACACACCAATTATAAATATGCATGTATTCAGATTTCAGAATGTGTTCACAGCAGTGATTTGTAATACTGATATGTACTACTACTTCATCTACATCGCCTAATATATAATATACTCTACAACAGGTTCACCTCAGAAATCAGATTCATCTACCGTAATATGAGTTTCATCTCCCTTCCCTAGAATAAGCTTCAAATCTGCCCACTTCCCAATGTTGAAGACAACCAGTGGCGTATTTAGGATTGTGTTTCGAAGGGCTATGCCCAACACAGGAAAGGAAGTGGGCAATTGCCCACCTGAGTTTGAGAATTAAATATATTTTAATTTATGCATAAATTGAAGTTATAATGGTAAGAATTGCAGACCGATAAATCCTATATGATATGATAACAAAAATTTAGGAGTGAATCTAACTCTTTATTCTATTCATATAAGAAAAAGGAAGCATGATCTTGGCCTACCTAATTTCCCGGGCTAATTATTCCCCCGTTTTGATTTTCTTTAATTCAAACATTTCCTTCTTTTAAAAATAACTAACCGATATAATTTTTCCTTTGTTATAATAACTAAAGTCCCGTCATGTTGATATCCGCGGAAGTTGGTGTGGAACACCAGTTTCGCTTACACTGGGTAACAAATTTTGAACAACTTTATGTTTATCTGATTTCATTTCTTTTTTAAATATCGTTGGGTCGTACTTATAACGTGCATAACATTAGTTTTTCCAAAATGTCAAAAATCGCTTTAAAATTCGTCTTGAACCCTTAGAAATCGGATAATTTGTCGAATTTTTCATCCATTTTTCGTTAAAGCGTAATAACCGAGAAACCATTTGCCCTAACGCAAGCGGTTAGGCCTTGCTTTTTAAGCAAAGGAACAGGCTTTTAAACTGTGTAAGTTTATTTGCAACATTACTTGCGAAACAAAATTTATTCAACAAATTTTGAGTAAATTCTTAATTTTTCCTTAAAATTAAGTATTTTTTTATTTCTGGAGTTGGTAACACTGTTTGTACAGTTAGTCAAATTACGTCAGATTTTTTTTTGATCAGAAATTGATTCTGTAAGTTTTAAATTGGTATTCACGAGACGACACAAAATGTCGGGAAGAAAATTAGAAATTTGGTTATGAAATCACCTGAAACTTGACAAAGGAAAATGAAAAAAGTCATTTTTCATTTCCGTGCAATATAATAGTTCCTGACCTCTATTTTCAACTGAAATATATTACATTTCTAACACTTTCGTACGCAGAAGTGACCATTAAATGGCTAGTCTATATAAGCAGCAGTTTTGACCCGGTTATGATTTCTATCGAGAAATTTAGAGCTAATTGCTATCTTAAAATATGCTTCAACCGAGAAATTATGCAGAATTAACTTATCACTATGGAATGTGAACACGGCGCACAAAATAAACAAACTTAGCAAAAACATATCTACTTTCATTACTAGCACATAATGCAGAACATTTTAAAAATGAGTAGGCTTGCTTTTTCACTTGTGCGAAGCTGATTTGTCATCAGAAATCGATGCCCAAATGTAATCTCCCATGATCGCGGTGTCCCAGCGCTCTTGGTATCTTCTTTCCATTTGTTCATTGTCTTGATGAAAACGTTCACCATCTTCTTCACTCACATCTGCTAAATTTGGACGGAAAAAATCAAGATGGGAAAACAAAAAATGCTTTTTCAACAACATTCTACAACCCAAATTGCGATATAGGTCAATCAAGAATCTATTAACTCCCTATAATTTTCACTTCTATTTTTACCAAAAAAACCTTGCACTACCGCCCTAACAGCTTCCCAAGCACTTTTTTTCCTCTCGAGTCATTTTATTCTGAATTTCTTCAGACTGAAGCATCACACGTATCTGTGGGCCAGTAAATACGCCTCCGTGATTAACTGTGGAAACATTTGACTTATGTAAGAAAGAACTACAGAATGTGGATCTAATGCTCTAACAAACTGTTCTACAAGTTCTAATTTTATGTGGAGTGGTGGCAATAAGATTTTTTCTCTTTCAACTAAAGGTTCATGTATGACATTGTGAGTTCCAGGAAGTAAATGTTTCCTTTCTGGCCACACCTTGAGTGTATTATGACGGTCAGTAGCTCCGCTATCCCAAAGACAAAGAAACGACAAAGAATATTTAATATAGCCACTCTGCAAACCTAGAATAAAACCGATCATCTTAAAATCTCCACAAATATACCAATTATATTTTTGGTACTCAATCTTTTCCAACAATAATTGCACGTTTTCGCAGTTTTCCTTCATGTGGACTGTGTGTGCAACTGGTACAGAAGGATTCACATTTCCATCATGCAGAAGAACTGCCTTCAAACTTCTAGATGAACTGCCTATGAAAAGACGCCACTCCTCTGGTTGATGTGGGAAACCGGTAGCTTTAAATAGACCACTAACGTCATGACAATAACACAAACTTCCTTCCACTTTGAAGAATTGTGAAAACGTCTTATGCTTTTTCCTATATTTTGATATTTTACATGTTGCAAGGAGAAAATTCCACTCATTTAAACGTGACGCAACAAGTTCTGCCTTTGAGTTTTGGAATATCTAAATTTCTTATCAAGTCATCAAGTTCTTGCTGATTAAGCAAATGTGGTTCCTTTATTTCTGATTTCATGCGAAAAACTAATATCAAGATCGGAAGATTCCTCTGGCTCTCCTTCCGATGAAAATATCTCTAGGGGTTTGGGTACAGGGAGTTCGTCACTGTGTGGAACTTGAGCAATGGATGAAGGTAAATTGGGATATTTTAATTTTCTCCTATTATTTCTGTTTTTATAGTCTGTCACGTCAACTGATCAGAAGTAGCAATCATTATGGTGATTAGTAGGCTCTCTTCAAATTCGAGGAATAGCAAATGGCATACACTTTCTGGTTCCCCGTAACCAACCTTCTAATGTAGAGCGGCAACTATCCCAACACACATGCGGAGCCCAATGTTTGTCTTGATCACGTATGGGCACTCGAAAGTAAGCTTCATATACAACACAGAATTTTGTTCCAAATGTTGTGTTTAAGTTATTTGGGGTTTATGTAATATCCACAAACATAACAAAATGAGTCTGCTGACATTTTACAGCGCCTACTTGTAGACATTTTATCTTCCACACAGCACCTAGTGAAATTAAATCAAATGCCACTAATATAGTTATCACTACAGTTACTCAATACTGTATGCAACTGGCTATCTAAGTGGAGTCATGTAGAAATTTACTTACTTTACTTAAGTAAAAGTTAATACTTTTTGTAAAAGTAAAGGGAAAAATAAGAAATTATATTTTTCTATACAATTATTTTCATTCAAAATAAGTGCTGAATTCAAAATTTGTAATCGTAGAACGCATATGTTCCGAAACGGAACTTGCTAAATAATCCACAAGAGTTTGTCATCTATGGACAGCCGAAGTTCAGGCTGCAATTCTTCTAAAATGGCGTTCTTGAACAAAGACGATTTTGTAAAATTCATTCCAAACAATCGACATTTGAGGAAAACTAATACCAGATTCGTAATTAGCACGTCAAAATCATTAGGTAAATGTAAAAACATTAATATAAACAATTTCTTGTTGAGTAGTGTTATCAACTCCTCTTAGTTTTGGTGTTAGTGATGACGGCGAACTTGAATCACAAATGACAAAGATAGATAAAGTATGATAGGCGAAACGAAAGAAAGTAATATGAAGAAAAAAACAGAAAAGTAGAAAGGACAGAAAGTGGAAAGAAAGAACAAAAGGACGTAGTTCTTACATGGAATGAAATTTGACAAATACAGTATTATTTCTAAACAAAAAGCATAAGAAAATAGAAAGTCAATGACATTTTTAGAAATGGTAAGAAGGATTATTGTTGTACAGGAATGCAAGAAACTAACAAATTTATTTCGGGGAGCTTGAGCCCGATAGCCAGGTAAATACGCCAATACGCCACTGAAGACAATAATGTTCCCCTGATCCTCCACAGCATTCTTTTTCAACTTCATAAATATTTTGAGCATGACTTATATATATGGGAACGGTCTTACCCGTCCCACCCAATGTTTAAGACAGATTTCCGCCGATGAATACACACAATAACATACAATTATCATAACTTCAAAACGAGAGCTAATCTTGCATTTTCATTAACATTTTCGTTATCAGCACACCCAAAAACATAAAGATGAGCTGTTTTCATACCAGTTACAGAAAAAAGAGTAAATTTTGTTGGCTAGTGTTATTAATAGAAACAAACGATGTATTTTTTTAACGCTATAAAATTCATTTTTCTCAATTTTCTTTAAAATTATGCATGGAATTTACCCTTAACGGTGTCATATTGCTCAACTCAATATGATTTATCGATCGATGTATGTGTTATCATTATACAGTATTATAGTTAAAAGAAAAAAATAAAATTTCAGAATTCGTCGCAATTTTGGTCTATATCTCATTGCTAATACCTAGGTAATGGGATATTGAAGAGCTTGATAATAGTAAACTTCGGTGTCAGTATCATTTTAACAGGTGGAATGGTTGTCGTACACCACCAGGGTTACAAATTCTTTTTCTGAATTTTCTCGGAAATTAAGCATGAGACTTTCACATTCATATAATTTTCTTCAGCTCAAGTTTGTCAATTGTTTGGTGTATATCTCATCTTTGGACACTTTTGTTTTATCCGGTAAATGCTAATAACTTGATAGATTAATATTCAAATTGTAGAAGCAAAGGATTCATTTATTTAAGCTGGAAGAGGATGCACTTTTTTTTTTTTTTTTTACAATTTTGAATCGCAACTATTAAAGGACCAAAGAAAACAGTAACGACTTTTGATACACATGCCAAATTGAATCTAACTCTAGTGCTTTTAACCTCCCTCAAAATTATGAAATATCTCTATTCTATCGCGTTGTATATATTAGAATACTTTCACCTTAGAGTTGAGAATATATCACATATCTCCGGTTTATATCCCAATCAACAATACTTCAAAGAATTCACACGTTAAATTTAGTCAAAATTGGATTTTTTTTTTTAAAGGAAAAGTATTGTGACACACAAGACGAATACAGAAATGCATAACAGGTAGAATAGTAAATGCCAGCTTTTGATAGTTTCATGTTATTATTATTTTATCATTAGATACATAGAAAGAGAATGGTGGTTCGATGGTATAGCACTCATCTCTGGTAAAAGGAATCTCTAATATAATCCCGAATCACGAATGCTTGAGGAGAACAAAACCGTACGTATGTATAAATATTTTGGGAATTGTCTGATTTTTTGGTCATATTCTTGTTCCACCAAATTGTACACTATCATTCACTTTAACTTATCGTTAGGTAAAATCACGTGACAGCATACTAAAAGAAAATAATGATTTCACTGCATAAGAAGCTACAAAATTTATAACTGTTAAATTTTCTGCAGAGTTAATGTTTCTTGTCGTGTGTGTTGTTTAAAAATAATACTGTATACAATGAGGAAAATTCACTAATACATTATGTTCCGAACAGGAAAAATGTGGTTTCTGTTGTAAATATTTCATTAACCATTACAGTGTACGGATGTACTGAATATACCGCTTTTAGAAGAATGCGCATTATGTATTATACTGTCCAAGTAAAGAGTCATACAATAGATATGTTTGGTGCAATGTAAAACAATAGAAATGGAAAATTTATGAATTGTAACGATACTGCTGAATACTATTAATGAATATACACATTCTCTTGTTGTGCTCAGTGCATAATTAAATAAAATGAGATAAAATTAATTAACTGTCGCAACATTGTATTTGTATCTATTTATAGCAGTATAGCTAGTGTGATTTCTAGCGTAATCTCTTATGTAATTTCTTATGTAATCGATTAAGTAACGTCTTACTATCTTATTTTCTTAATGTTCACTGACCTTTTGTAAAGTTCAGCGTTACACAGTTTTCTAAATTAACCCACTTGTTCATTTCTTTTTGTACAATTGTTCTCAAATCTGATTCTTTTTTTCGAAAATTCTGTCTGGGTTCAACTCTCAGCATCAGCGAACAACTTTCACAACCATACAATACACATAAGAATACTTTATTTTCGGAGAAGAATATGAATTGTTTACCTACTATATTGTTTACCTTCAGATAACAGACTGTGCATTTTGGCATGATGTCTTCTAGTGTGCCGACGTGCTTTTGTTTAATTGAATATTTTGTCTGGCTTTTCAAGGCATACATTTACTTTGGAGTAACCTGGCAGTCCGCGTATGTATTGTTGTGTCTTTTTTATTATTAGAAATTCTTTGAATAACTCTTTATTTCTTTAAAAGAAATGGACTACTGCAAACCGCTTGCACACAACTGCTATTACCATTCAAAACATTATTGGTAAATTAAGTGACTGTGCCATTTTTAAAGCCCTAAAAGGAAGTTGATGATAACATCAGCAACCAGTCCACCGTACATACTGTAGTTCATAATTAATGCGATATTCCGTGTATATATATTAAATTATAGTCCAATTACCTGGTGTCAGCCATTGTGCTTTACCAACAATCTCAGTCATTTCCAAACATCATTATACCATTGAAATAAATATATTTCTTTTAAATTCACTCATAAAAATATGTAGTAAGTAGTTGGGTTGCTTAGGTCCCCAATAGAATATGATTTAAAACGTGTAGAAATTGGGTATGTATTCCAGTGTAAAATCTTCATTAGACATTGTAGTCTTATGTGAAAGGTAACAGACAACTAGAAGGAATAAATATTTTATTTTGTGCTAACTGTTAGTAACAAACTTAGACAAAATAAAAATAAACTCATTTTTACGTATTCTATTTATCTTTTATTTATTTATTTATTTTAACTTATGTTTTAAACGCACTGACTACATTAATCGTCAGTGTTTTACTAATTTGGGGAATTATTGTACAATTATAATAATATAATAATTATTATATTATATTTCATTCTCATGTAAATGTGGCCTAACATATATTGGACAAATTGGACTCACAAAAAAAAAATGTGAGAAGCTTACAAGATATCTACCAGAGAAGTCAGCATTAGCACAGCATACACTATAAGAAAAATATAGAATTTTGATTGAAAATACGTCCGACATATGCATATCCAGTCATGAATTTAGATGGTTCTTAACAGAAACAATGGAAATAAAATTACACAATAGTGTGTTGAACAGAGAGAAAGTTCGAAATTAAATGATATTTGAAATATTTTCTTACAGTAGTAATAATAACAAGAGAACAATAGTAATAGTAATAATTAAGAAAATAGTTATATTACAATTATGAATAAAAGCATAAATAATAACAATATTTTATTAATTTTGAAATGTAAAATTATAACAATTAAAAATTGTTGCAATATAATTGTACAATAATTCCGCAAATTAGTAAAACTTTGACGATAAACGCAGCCAGTACGTTAGAAACGTAAGTTAAACAAATAAATCAAGGATGGAATACTAAAAAATTAGGTTATTTAATTATGTCTAAGTTTGTTAATAACATCTATGTGAAAATTTTGTGAAACATATAAACTTGTACATAGTTTTAACATTTTAAAATTAATTTTTACCAATAATTTTGTGATATTGAAAGGAACAAATATTCCACACTTTCGAAACCTTGTATATTCAGGTGCAGTTTCCACCACCCAATAGAAGATATTTTGTCAATAAATAAAACTGTTGTCAATAATAAATGAATTGTCCAATGAAAATACAGTTTACAGTATTTAAAAATGAAGTATGCTGGGTTTCTCAAAGGAAACTTTACTTCCGGAATGGAGAAAACGGATATACATTCTACATCTATGAATTGAGACTTCTCGGCACCACCTCATATTACCTGAATACTTTTGACAACACAATCACGATTAAACAAGGGTAGAAAATCTGCCTTTCCCTTACAGTTCAGCTCCTTCCGTTGCCATTACGTCAGTTTGATTCTTTGGGTGATATTCCCCGCTCCGTACACTGAGAAAAAGAATTGCATGTGGCGTATGTAAAATCGTATGTTACATTTGTAAATCCTGTAGTTTTTGGACAACGTACAGCAAACGCATAACTGGAAACATATGTTTTATGATATTTTCTGTATAAGTGTTCCATCTGTGCGCACTTTCCGTATGAAACAATATAGATGGTCAGGATCTCACATGCAAGTGGACGTATATAACATATCTGACGAAGGTAACATACATATACAGAGTGTTTCAAAACAACACCAACGTTTTTGAGGTGATTCCTGACACCAAAATAAGACAAAAAGTATAGACCAACCTGGGAGAACAAATGCTTCCTTTCGGAGTTATAGGCTGCCGAAAACATGAAATAACGAACTTTGAGGGTTCCTAGCTCCAATACTATGGGGCTTATCGTAGTCGGCTCAAAATTTCACTCAGGAATTAGTATGTGCCCTATCAAAATATTAATGTTTCAGAGTCCTGCGACACTTCCGCAACAATTTTTGTAGAGGTAGTAGGTGAGTACTTAAAATTATATGCCTGTAGCCGAACTCCCTATATATAAATTGTTGCGTGAGTACGTGAGGATTCTCAAATATGCACATATTAGTTCCTAAGTGAAGTCTTGACCCGACTACGGTAGGTTCCATAGTTTTGGAACTATGGATCTCTAAAGTTCATGTTTTACATGTTTTCGGCAGCCTATACCTCCGAAAGAAAGCATTTGTGCACCCAAATTGTTCTATACTTTTTGTCTTATCTTGGTGTCAGGAATCACCTCCCAAACGTTGTCTGTGTTGTTTTGAAACACCCTGTATGTATGTAATATAACGAAGATTGTTAGATATCAGACATCCTCCAACGGCATGACGTAACATCTATGGGCAGTGCGTATATAGCATACTGATAACACGTATGCTCCTTACTGATTTCTGTAGTAAGCAAGAAGATTCCGTATATTTGCACAATATACCGCTGTCCGAAGGAAGGTTTTTTCCGAGTGTACTGTTTGCTTATTATGAAATATCAGAAAGAGAGGCAACTTAGTACTTTTTTGAGTCCATGGAATACTGCTCTAAATCAGGTAAATATAACATTTTTTCTCAATTATCATTGTTGCTCTGAGAGTGGATTTAATTTTTCAATCCCTTAGAAATTTTAGTATCTAAAATTCAGATTTGGACACTATTTGAAAGAATGTTTTGCAGGAGTTTGCGTTATGATAAATCTTTCCTTCCATTATCATTTATCTTTTATTATAAAAACGTCGTCGTTTAATAATCTAATCAATGAAGGGTGCGAAGTCAAAATCGGTAAAAGGCAAATTACTTTTTAAAACATAAATCTCAATGATTAACAGTTTCAATCATTATTACAAACGGTGATGTTAAGGAAAAAATGTTTGATCTTTCCAGGGCGCATTATATAATAACTACATTAGATGATGTTTTAAAATATACATTGTATCGATAAAGCGTCAGAATATAGAAGAATCTTATTCGAGTAATATGTAAGGTAGCGCATAAAGACAGTCGTCGGATAAATAGCTTAATAGAATGAACCTTATTCTTAACATAATCTTTGACAACAAATTCTCAACACAGATCCATATAATATAAATAACCTTTGCCTTTAATCAATTACAAATCGAATTATAATTCTTCACATTAACAAGAGAGAATTAAAATCATTATCATTGGTTAATGAGAATTAAAGAAAATTAAATTGAATAAAAATAAAATAAATGTTCATGAAAATCTATAGCTGATATGGGTCTAACCCTTACTTCATTAACTAGATTCAGTTTAAATTTGTACTTGCATATGATTCTAATAAAGTACATTGTACTGCACAATCATGATTAGGTTCCGTACTATTTTGTACATGTATTGCGTCGTGATTCTGATTTTGATACGAAGTGCCATCTCTTGAACAACGATTATGTCTATACATAGGATTTGTAGCATTTCTAGAATTTCGCCATGTATTTCGATTGTTTTTGTGTCTACTTCGGTTGAGTGATCTGACATAATTATTGTCACGATTGGTTAGGTTAGGTTGATTACCAACATATCTTTGCCTATTTTGCTCGTTCTGATTGCTTAAATTCACTCGATTTATGTTGTGCTCCGTATCGTTCACACTACGGATATTTAGATTCCGAACAGGTACAAAATGATCTGAATTATTTTTACTTTTACCTACTCCTGCTTGATTCAGAGCATGGTATTGAGTTTCATAACATTGAACAAGCATTAATAAGTGGTTGAAACTCATACACTGTGTAGAAAACAGGATCTGTTGTAACTTGAACGGTAACAAATTTCGAATTGATGCTATGATTCTAGATTCTGATTGCAATGGATTTACGACTTTTAATTCATTGTATGTATTTACAACAAACTCGACAACGGATTTGTGCAAACGAGGATTGAAATGTTGGTCATAATTATTGTCACGATTGGTTAGGTTAGGTTGATTCCCAACATAGCTTTGCCTATTTTGCTCGTTCTGATTGCTTGGATTTACTCGATTTAGGTTGTTTTCCGTATTATTCACATTACGGATATTTAGATTCCGAACAGGTACAAAATGATCTGAATTATTTTTACTTTTGCCTATTCCTGCTTGTTGATTCAGTGCATGGTATTGAGTTTCATAACATTGAACAAGCATTAATAAATGGTTAAAACTCATACACTGGGTAGAAAACAGGATCTGTTGTAACTTAAACGGTAACAAATTTCGAATTGATGCTATGATTCTAGATTCCGATTGCAATGGATTTACGACTTTTAATTCGTTGTATGTATTTACAACAAACTCGACAATAGATTTGTGCAAACGAGGATTGAAATGTTGGTTTCTAATCGTGGCATCTCTATTTGCAAGCAAAAAGTCATTTTCGTAATTTGCGATTAGCGCTGCTTTGAATTCCTCATACGTACTAACGTGATCTCGTACTGCTTTAAACCATAAAGAACATGGTGGGAGTAATAAATGAGGGATTAGTTTCATATATTGTGATCTATCTATACACATTATATTGCACTCGTCCTGAAATTTTTCTAGGAAAGAAGTAGCATTCTCATTACATTTACCACTGAACTTACTCATAGCACGTTTTTCACTCATCTTTACGCTTAACTTTACCTTCCTTTTATCATTCCGTGTTCTTCTTGAGTGACAATTCCTACCTATGGCGTGATGTGTAGTTGTGCCATCTCTTTTCCGCCCATCTGTACTTCTAGGATGAATTTCTTCCAAAATAATGTCCTCATCAGATACGGGTGAAGGCGAAGTCATCTCTTGTGAACAAGGGAATTCTACACGATCATTATCCATGTAGTTGTGGTATGTGTTGTCCTTGATCTGTAGTGTCCTGATTTTCTCTTGTAAGGTAGCTATCAACTGTGCATTCACACGTATCTGGTTGGAGTT
Source organism: Thermobia domestica (assembly GCF_964235325.1). Taxonomy (NCBI): domain Eukaryota; kingdom Metazoa; phylum Arthropoda; class Insecta; order Zygentoma; family Lepismatidae; genus Thermobia; species Thermobia domestica. Next base: position 158,126,168 of record NC_137455.1, on the reverse strand, counting down.
ATCCGTGACCTGAATCTTTTGTTGCTGTACAGAAGATTCTATTACTTCCAAATCCCTTTTTACACCACTGATTTCTTGGATTAGATGGTTTTGATTATCCTGACAATCCTCAGATATTCTTTTTAACTTTTCATCAAACTGCGAGGTGATGTCATTCATTGCCTGAATAATAAATTGTTTCGTCTCATCTGACTTCTGCTCCAATCGTCTGTAGGATTCCTCGGACTTCTGCTCCATCGTCTGCTTTAATTCTTCATATTGTCTGTTGGATTCCTCGGACTTCTGCTCCATCGTCTGCTTTAATTCTTCATATTGTCTGTCTATCGTCTGCTTTAATTCCTGCTTCATGGCTTCCATATCGTCTTTTCGGCTTTGTTCTTGCCGCTGTAAGACTAGTAAAATTCGGTCTTCTAATGTCATTCCTGGTGCTGCACTTCGTTCACCGTTATCACTATCACTGGTTTCTTTCTGAATTGCCTCACCGTTCATTTTTCTTGTGATTATTTTACCACTTCTAAGTCTTGTCAAGTTCGTAGTCATTAACCTTATTACAGAAGTAAATTCACCCTTACTTTACTTCGGGATATGAATTTACAAGATTCCCGGGTGAGGTAAACCAAAATTTTTACAACGACTCACCAAAGGTAGTCATCAACCTGGTTCGGCTAATAATATAAGTAGATCTTGAGTGGTAGTATTTGTTTACACATTAAAATATCTTCCGTGATTACATTTACTAGTATTCTCACCTTTTATATTGAAATTACAAAACGACGATACGTTTTAAACAATTTTATTCGTTGATTCTCTTTGAACGAATATGTACATAGACTGTATTGCGATCGTACATGTTTGTTAGGCATCTATCAACAACAACATAGCAACTCATTATATTATAATGTATCTTTCTTACATATATTAAAAAAACATTCTTCTTTTGTTATTATTAAATTAACATTATATCTGGTATAGTGCTTATGTAGAAGCACTTTCTGCCCAAAAATACAAGTAATTATCAATTTATACAAAGTATCTCGTTGTACTAAGTCGAGAAACTTTGAGGAAATTTCTCTGGATAGAGCCTAAATCGAGAAGCATAGGGGAAAATGGGATACGGACAAAACCTCACAGTCTAAAATCTCGCGGGCCAAAATCTCGCGTGGCCAAAACCTCGCTTGTCAAAACCTTGCGAAATGAAACCTTTCCTTAAAATTTACACAATGAGTTTCTTAATGTGCAATTCAATATTACAAATAATAATATTAATAATAATAATAATAATAATAATAATAATAATAATAATAATAATAATAATAATAATAATAAAAGAATATACAAAATATCGCGAGCGTGAGCTTTCTCGGGGTATTTCCGTTTCCTCCCACTTTCTTCATTCCATCATTTCCTTCATCCTGATCATCTACGTTTCCTTTAATCTACAAAACATAATCGAGGGACATATTATTAGATGTTGTTAGAATTTCCTAAGGTTACTGTCAAAGTGAAATAAAACCATTCCAGGCTCAAACCCCATATATGTTGAACATTTGATCGACATGGAGTGTAGCGTATATTGTCTGTCTCAACTGCAACTGCTAGGAGTTGAAATGGGTCAATAATGATGGAGCACATTTTATTACATATTTTCAGTGAAAATTTATTTACAAAACTTAGATTTCTATAGAATATAGTGTTGCGTTTTGTAAGAAATTAGACTTACTACTATTTTTTTGGGGGGGGGTCGAAATTAGAGAGAAGGAGGGATCGCTCACTTCAACAATGCGCAGCATCACTAATATTAGTAACACTCACATGCGGTATATTTGATTATCGAGTAAAGCAAATTAAAGAGTGACAAATCTTTACAAGAAAGAAAATATATATGCAATGTGAGTAATGAATCATGACCAAAACCAATAAAATATTTCGCATGAAAGGATAGTGTTCTACGGAACAGAAAAATCAACACTAAGCAAAACCGATGAGAAAGAAAAAATTAAATGTGGGTATGGAGAAGAAAGGGGAAATGTAGCTGATGGAACGTAGATTGTTGGAGGATAAATTTTAATTCAAGAAACTTGATAGAAGATATATTAGAAGGAAATCAAAGGAGAAGATGGAAGATGTTGCAATTGATGGAACATATTTTAAGGAACCATTGTTAGGTAAAGATTTGCAGAAAGAGTGGAGTATGCCAATTTCTCTAAATTCACAAAAAGTTACTTACTAATAACGAGGTTATGATGACTTGCAAAGATCAAAATTTTAGCTAAGTAATAATTTTATAATATGTTGTATATGTTTACAGTTCATATTAATAAAAAGTTCGTTCTATTATCCATTGTCCTTTTATTAATAACCGTTCTGGAGTTTCAGCACGAAACGTTGAGAGAAAAGATAGTCTTAATAATTTATTCAAAGATCATTTGAATATTTTCATTGGATACGATGTTCAATGCTTATTAGCTTTTCTTTTACAATAATATGGTATAATGATTTCCTCCTTTCATTTTCACCCATGTCTTCATACGTTAAAGATATTAGACATTATCGTTATAAGTAACATGGAGATTGTAAGAGTACATTTCATCACGAAACATTCAAAATTCAAAAATGGTGTGATCTTGCCTTTCGCAATATTGACTGATTTACGGTACATCACATATCAGAAAGTGTTGAGGTGTAAAGTAATAGTAGAAACAATAATCAAGGAGGTCATGGGCTCAATTCACAGTGGAACAGCATTGGACACGTTATGGCAGTCGATATTCCACTTTAAAGTGTTGGTCCAAGTCTCATGTTGTGTCGGTGCTGAAAAGGAACACTGAACTACATTAAACATATTCGATCATTTAGACATAGACTAGACCACACACCGTATGCAGAAGTTTCGAAAAGAATGTATATACATATTCAAATTGAATCATCTCTTTTAGATTAAACCCGATCATGTCATATATATATATATATATATATATATATATATATATATATATATATATATATATATATATATATATATATATATATATATATATATATATATCACTATTCTCAAATAATGATTTCTCAGTATAACAGATAGAAAATTGTAATATGATAATTCATACTTTTAATATAATAAATTACCAATAAAATAATGGTGTCTTTTAATTAGCAATATCATTAAAATAATACTCAGGAAGCTCATTACCTATCTCAATAACATTATTAAGATATGTTTACAACCCAATTAATAACGTTAATGACGAAATTGTTTCAGGTGGGAGTAGCGAGGAGGATATTATATCATTCATTCATTAAATCCAATTCCGCCTCTAATTACATATACATATATATGAATCTGTTTGCTTCATTGATAAAACACAGTTAATTAATTAAATGAGTGACAAATTGATATCTTAGTTTGAGCATTTTTTAAATTTCTAGCTTATTGCTGTAAACAAAATTCTGGTAAACAATATGGAAACTTCTTTTCTTTGTATGCATTTAGATTTATTGCAATATAAAATGTTTATCTAGTCTCAATTATAGAATATCCCATAACTAGGATACTTATATAACTACATAGATACACCCACATTAGTTGTATGATTTTTATCCTTAAGAAATCACATCTCATGTTTCCTTTAATAAATTCATTAAGCAACTTAATTTCCGTTAAAATCTATCCATTATCTAAGTGCAAATTTCGTTTATTTCCTCATTTAAGAATCGTATCTATCTATCTAGCGTTTATATTTAACTTGTATATTTAGCGTTTTTCTTCAGTTGTCTAACTTGTTTGTTTGTTTATGGAAGTTCGTTGTTTCTTTTCAGCACTGAGGTTATGTGAGACGTGGAATTTGAACAAAACTAATGTGTTATCTGAATATTCTACCTTAAGACAGGCTATACTCAGTAATAATGACAGAGCCACTATTTTATTAGAGAAGAGGAAGGTGACTAGTTTCCAATCTATGTAGTTAAACTATGTATATGGAAACTGGAATAAAAGTCTGTCAATTAAAAGTAGAGATACTACGTATGTAGAAACTGAGTAAGTATGGTTTGATTGTGTGGACACTTGTTCTATTGTACATATTATATAATTTTCCTAAAATATATGACAACCTGACTTCTAATAGTAATTGAATTATAAACCAAAAGCCTATTGTTTGTGGTAAAAATTTTCTTTCATTAAATTGCTAGAATGCCTATATTTTTACGGAGGATATGTATGTGCCTGTGACTGAATGATGTGTTGCGTTTTGCCGGAAATAACATGCATTTGGTCACTATTCAATATACCCAAAAGAAGTCGTCAGGTTTAACATATACTATTAAATGAGTATAGTTTGTATACATACTGAGAAAAAATATATGTGGCGTACGTACGAGGGTCGGCTGATAAGTTCTCGGCCCGAACTCCTTTCGAATGTACTACCCTGATGTAATTGATGTTATGTAAAATGCTGATCTTTTATATGTTTAAGTACCAAATTTCACGATTCCACCATGAACGGTTTTTTATTTTACAGATAATTGAATGAATCATGGCGGAGCCAGTTGTCAAATTCACCAAAGTGGAGTTGCGAGGTGTAATGAAGTTCTTCTTCCTGCAACAGAAGTCGCCCAAGGAAATCCATGGTTGCATGTCAAATTCACCAAAAAGGAGTTGCGAGGTGTAATGAAGTTCTTCCTGCAACAGAAGTCGCCCAAGGAAATCCATGGTTGCATGCTAGACACATTGGGTGGACAGTGCCCTTCATACTCCACTGTGAAGAAATGGTGTGCGAACTTCAAGCGTGGTGAATTTTCAACAGAAGTTGGTGATAGGTGTGGCAGGCCAGTGTCAGTGTCAGCTCCGGAAAAAGTGGACCTGATTCATGACCTGATTTTGAGCAAGAGACGGATTTCGCTTCAGGAGATATCTGACAAAGTGCACATATCCAAAGAATGTGTTGGGTCAATAATCTATGATCAGTTGGACATGCGCAAGCTTTCTGCGAAATGGATTCCGAAATGTTTGAACGCGGATCAGAAACGCGAACGTGTGAGATCATCGCAGATGATTTTACAGCATTTTGCGAACTCCAAGGACGATTTTATGAATCGGCTTGTTACCCAGGATGAATTGCATTACTTTGATCCGGAAACCAGACAGAGTCATGGGAGTGGCGCCACTCAGGATCTCCGAGGCCCCAAAAATTCAAAGCACAGAAAGTCCGCAGGGAAGATGGTTGCCTCAATATTCTGGGATAAGGATGGTGTTTTGCTCTCAGACTACCTTCCAAAGGGCCAAACCATAACTGCAGAGTATTACTGCAGTCTGCTGGCTAAGGTAAAGGACGCTATTAAAGAAAGCGCCAGGGAACGTCGACACGAGGTGTCTTGTTCTTGGAGGACAATGTTTCCGTCCACAAGACTGGCAGAACAATGGATTTTCTGAGGGACCTAGGGTTTCAGTGCATTGACCACCCACCTTACTCGCCAGATCTCTAATTTCAATCCAGGTATCCTCAACTAGTGCACTCCGAATCTTCTAAAGCCGAGAATCTATTCGAAACTTCAATCTGGTATTCCTCTCTTACCTGGCTATCTTCTAATTTCTTTAAATTGAATCTCTCCGATTTCGGACAATGAATATTACCTTTATTCAACGATAATCTCTCTCGTATTATGGCTGCTACCAGATAGTAATCAGTGTCACAATCAGCCCCTCTAAACGACCGGACATCAATTATGCTAGATTGCCTTCTTCTATCTACTTAAACGTGATCAATTTGATTATGTTTTTCCGTCTGGTGATGTTCATGTGTATTTATGAACGTCCCGATGTGGGAATTTTGTACTCTTCAGGATTAGATTTTTGGATGTTGCAAAGTTCACGAGTCTAACACTATTGTCATTACTTTCCTTATGCAGACTTTCGTTCCCTGTAATCGGTTTGAAAATATCCTCTCGTCCTACCTTCGCATTGAAATCCCCTAATAGAATTTCCATATGGTATCGCGGGAGTTGGTCAAATATCCGTTCCACTTCTTCGTAAAAACTATCTTTTATATCGTCATCCTTATCTTCAGTTGGGGCATGTACATTTAAAACAATAATATCACACCACCGTCCCTTAAGAGTAATAAAAGAAAATCTGTCAGTAACAAATTCAACCCGTTTAATTGCTGGTAATATTCGTTTGTGGACGAAAAATCCTGTTCCTAACTGGTGATTTTTGTTTCCTTCCCCGTAAAAGAAAGTAAAATTTCCGGAATTCTCAGGTCCATTTCCTTCCCACCTAACTTCCTGAACTCCTACTACGTCCATCCTGTATTTCTCTAACTCGTTACGGATTTTAACGCGCCTGCCCTATAAAGACTCCTAATATTCCATGTTCCAAATCTCATGTCCATTTTCTTTTGCTGAGGTCGTGCCAAGTTATCAGTCCCTGTCCGAGGCTTTTGTGAATATTTTTGAACAAGTGCTTTTTTTACAGGATGAGATTGTTAGCCTTACCCAAACCCCAAAGCTGGAGGACCACTCCTAGTCGGCTGTCCGCGACTGCTTATTCAGTATATTCGCAGCTAACCTTTATATCTAGAGGCCTTCTCCTCGATCCGCAACCTGAGGACGCGCCATGCCGTGGTGACAGGATATGTAACATACATATACTTATATAATATACGGAAGACTGTTATATGTCAGACACCCTGCATGGGCATCATGTAACATCTAAGCCGGAGAAAGTGCAGTACGTATGTAGTTTATGAATAATATATGCTTCCTACTATTTTCTTTAGTATAGACAATGTTTCCGTATATTTGTTCAATATACCGCTGTCCGGATAACGGATTTTTCTCAGTGCAAGTGTATTTAGACATCATGTTTGGAGTCGCGATATCTCAGCTCTGATGCGTTGAACCCCTAGTTCGATCCCTGCTCCTGTCAAATAAACTTTGTGTTGATAAACACCGTATGCACGGGTTTTCTCTGGGCTCTCCCATTTCCTCATACTGTCTTCATTCCAGCATTATCATCCATCACCGACCCCCTTAGCCTCGGAGAATAATAGTGGGACGTTAAACTGAAGAACATAATATTTCAATTATGAAAAGACTTAACGCATGATTTTAGTTTTGTTTTCTACCTTTATCACAGTACTTATACTTTAAATTGCGAATTAACATCACGCGATGAGTGACAGAACTATTGCGTCATTTAAATAGTAGAATTAAATTCGCATCTTATCAAATATTTCTACTCATATCACAATATCAGAGTGCAGGAAAACAAAATACTTTTTATCAGTAGCTCAAAATAGTCTGCAGAAGCAGAGGTTGGAATATCAAAGACAATGAGCGTACACGCAAGTTTCCCGTACCGTTCCCGCTCCCGTCTTACCAAATAATATTCAGAAATTATGAAAAATAAAATATCTTCTAAGTCTATCTTTATATTTTTAATTTATGTACATTTGCTAATATTGATTTAATATATACGTCATTTCTTTCTTTCAAACAAAATGAACAATAACTGTCAATGCATGTTTATACATTATTAATATCAAAACTTCTATACCATTGTTCTCAAATAAGAGATAAATAAAATATATTGCATGTATTGTAAGGCATGAATGAGGGCGTTACGGAAAAAGAAGAAGAAAAGAAACTTGAATATACTCATGCACGAAGTTAAAGCAAAAAATCGTTATTTAAAATGGAAATCCATTCTTCGTTTGTTTCATGTTGCAAATGTTTCTATGATCTTATTAAAATATGGAATACTGTTCACTAAGCTTCTCTGAATAGAAAGCATTGCTACCACACATATTTTCCGCTTTAGTTTCTTTACGATAAAGAAGCACCTCTCTCCTCCGAAGATCGTCGGCTTATTAACATTTTTTATATGAATATAAGGGACAAAAATTCAATTCTTAGTGACCATGTATATTTGTCTGCTGCGCTACTGTAAAGAAGCATATAATCTAAGATTTTACTCATTCGATTTTTTTTAAATAAAGTGAAATGAAATTTTTAGTTTACCGTTCAACGGTTCTGCATCTTAATCTAAAGGAGACAGGTTATTATTGAAAGTGAGGTGAGGTGAGTTTTTTTGTTCTCTCCCACCGAAAAACAAACACGAGCTAGCCACTATCCCAGTGGTAGCGTTATTTCCCCATTCGAGACACCATTTAATAAATATTAATATTTGGAATAACTTGTCGTTTTCAATCAATGGAAATTACCGTGAATTGAAAAACTACTCAAATTTGGTGCTGAAAGTATTCTGAATATAGGAATATCTCTTTTGTGAGTGGTCGAAGTAAATTTCAATAGACCGTACCAAATTGCAAGCATTAGATATTTCTGCAATTATAAAGGCTTACTTGATATAATTTGCTTTATTAAGAATTGAGTACACCATATTATACGTACATTTGTCTATTGTGTATCTGTGTTTTCTTAACTGTAACGGGAAGTTCTCTGAAAACCAATTAAGTATAAAAGAAAGAATATATAGACTTCTGTATACAGTAAGATTATATTACAGTCCCCAGTATCATTCTTACATTGTCGGTGTTCTAAATTAAAAGTTATTTGTGTCCTCTGGTGGGATCTCAGGTAGCACCAAGTGTGCTTTGTACTGAAAAACACCGGTGGGTTTCTTGGAGCTTTTCTCGTTTCTTTCCTTTTTCTTCAATCCACCATTTCAATTAATTCTCATCCTCATTGTCCCCTTTAGCCTACGTGACATAACCGCTCGAGAACTTATTTGCTTTCTACATTATGTCCTGTGTCATAATCATCGAGTGAATATTAACACGGAGTTAGTCTTCTAACTTGCTCCAATTATTCTCCAGTCCAAGCCTTAACGAACCAAACCACACCAGGCTGCGAACCAGCGCTTACACACTCAGAAATCAAGGTATTACAACCTTGACTCCGCCTTGTTTAGGAGAGAAACCAATTTTCTTAACCTTGAACACTCCTCCTTAGAGCGAGAGGTAAAGAAGTAAAGCGAAAGATAGAAATTTTATTTTCGTATTCTGACATCTAGAAGTCGTACTGTGCTAAAAATCCAAGTTTCTAAAAATCCAGCATAAAGTATTATATAAAAATAAATTGTTAAAAACAATTTCTCTATATGTACCAAAGCGAATTTAAAGTAAATCAATGTTATTCATGTAGAGTAATTAGCGTTTATTACAGCATGTTTCTTCATATCTCTGCCAAACGATTAGAGAGAGCCTTAAATACTAATTTCTATTTGTCTGACATATTTCTTGTTTTTTGCATTTCGTTACACATCCAACACAAATATCTGGAAACTTCTGCTCCAACCGGTCCAGATTAAGTTTAGGGTTGTTCAGAGCTCGCCAGTGACTTAATCCAGGACCTCTGATAGTTCCACACATACAAGGTACGGCCATGTATATAGTCGAACAGGGTTTCTTTTGCGTTCAGCCAGCGAAGTATAATTCAGTCTGTGTTTTTCGTTAGCAATCAACTATCTGCTGGCATAGTTTTTTTTTGTGCACGAAATTTGACTGAGGGTCAAACCCGGCGACTTCTGATTTCTATTTCAGTACAGTAGAAAAATGCTGCTCTTCATCACTGCATTACTGAGACACTGCCGTGGATGCAAACCCTTTCTCTTTTATTATTTCATTAATTAAAATATGAAGAATAAAACATTATACTTTAGATTAAACTGATATTCAAACCTGATGCTAGAGATTTTAAGTAGTATAGTAGATACATGTTTCAAAGTTATAAATTGCAGGTTGATGTAGGAAAAAGAGAGACAGAGTCAAACTTTGCGAAATCTATCTATCATGACCAAGTCAATAGAAAATGGTAGTCACCACTCTTAAGATATAGGATTCGATGATTCAATATTATCTTTGTCACAGAATTAAATCAACTATCATTGCTCTCTCTCTCGAGCACGTCCACGAACCTTTTCTTTCTGTTTCCGTTCCAATCATCCGATTCTCCTCGTTCGAATAAATAGCAATTTTACTTTCAATTTCTCAATCTTACGGAACGACAGCCTTGTTTCGACGATTGAGCAATGTCTGGATATTGCAACTTGCTTTCTAGTTAATGGAGTGTGCTGTAAATTGAGAAATTATGTGTGTGTGTGTGTGCTTGTATCCTTATTACCAAAGGCTTGTGTGATTGACCTGTAGTACCAGTGAACGACAACTATTATTTAAACTATAAAATTTAAAATGAGAATATTGTTCAAATAATCTTAAATACAACAAATGAGTAAATATTGCCCGTGACATATTTTAAACATATTACAATACTACGACTATAATCAGATATGGCTATGCTTTACATGTGAAATATTTTACCATGCTTATGTAGATAATAAACAACAAGGTTTTAGAGCGTATTGTCGACAAAATTCTTTCTGACAACTTTGGTTAGCAGCATCCTATACTTCAATAATAGTATCGTTTGTATGAGGCTGTTTCATTACGTGTAAAATAAATTGTAAGCTATGATTATTATGTTTTTGTCTGTTTCTTTTTCTTTTGCAGTAACGACGTTATGAAGAACATGGCCTAGTATTCAAAGTGGGTTTTATTAATTCATTTCCGGAGTTTTAATTCGGTGCAATTGACGAATGCATACATTATCATGCAAGATGAACTCTTACAATATTGGCCGTTCTCCGCCATATAATGCCACCTAGAAGAGAGCTGGATTACAGCACCATGCCACCTCTCCCGGGTCTGCTATGAGTTTTCTTGCTGACGTAGTAAGGAACAAAGACAGAAACCTTTTCAAATATTTTTCTGTATTCACTGTCAGAAAAGAAAATCTAAGTAGTAGCTTCGTTTCGTATAATAATAATAAATGGTACATTCCAAGCGAAACTTGAACATGAGTGTAGTTGCATCGTCTTCGGTTTTGCTCATGGTTTGGTGCGTTATGAGGTATCAAGAGAGGTGTTCAAATGCGAAGTGGCAAATGCTGATGGTTCACCGTTTCCAAGATAGAGGACAGTGAACAAGTGAAAAATGATCCAAACATGCATATATTAAAATACTTGTAGTTACAGGTTGGTGAATGTGAGAAACATGAAACTTTGTCACAGTACACATAGTAATATAGGAGAATACAGAAAAAAGTAAGAAACCAATATAACCAATGTTGCAACCACAATAGCGGGTCAAAAATAAAGGTCATTCACGCAAAGTAACGCAAGTTTTATCTTTGTGGAGTAGAAGGGGAAAGAACCACTAACACTTATTTTGTGACTGATAACCTTGGACCTTCCTCAGAACATCGGCGTATATTTCAGCTGGTGGTATGTTGTCCTTTCCTTTGTATGGATGTTATTGTAACTTAATGTTATCAATATCGGCCATATTTCAAAAGGACCTGAAGAAAAATTGTTCAGGATGTGGGAAAATAACCTGCTGTGGTATGTCTCCTTGTGCAACAAATATAATTTGGTGGCTCACAGTATTGTCCGAGTTATTAAGAAACAACACAAATGATAATTTCGTGACTAAATGCAACGCACAAAAGTGTCGTACGAATTATCTTTGCCGAATTGCGCCTGTGGTCATGCAGGTGCAGTACACAGGCCATTACTGACATTGTGAACTCTGTTTCAGTGGTGAAAGAACTGTGAGGATGTGAGATTGTGGATCCCGGAGATTCAGTGTTGGACAGAGAGGATGTGGTTGCTGGCCCAGAGGGATGAAAGAACTTGCTATAGTAATTTGAGTGTTCCTCTGAATGCTTCTGAGTGACACCCAGCTACCATTTGTAATAGTAAATATAGGCCACTAAATCACCAACCTTTAGATGTTTTGTGGCCGTTACGCCAGTCGTGGAATGTTTGGATATTTGGACAAGTGTGAACTAACTGCTGTTGGAAACACGCTGAATCTGTACTTGGTTACCGACTGTCGGAATGAAACAATGGTGTTGTCTAGTGTTTTTCACAGCTACAGCGGAAGCATAACTGTTCTGAAGCTGTCCCTCGTCTTCGTCTGTCTCCATGCTGGACAGACAAATGAACTGTATACTATGGATGCTCTCCACATAAATTTTGAACATCTTTTGATCTGTCTGATTGGGATCAGCCATTCGTTGTAATGATGCCTTAGCCACATGCCTCTTTACAGTTCCCCCGACAGCATCGCATGCTCCCTACACATGTGCAGTGGCAAAGAAGTGCTATTCTGTCTCCAGGTTGAGTATTCCTTATGGTGCAGTAGGCTGATGAAATTTGTTACTTTTTTGTAGTACTGGCCACCGACGCCATCTGTGAAGTACACAAATTTCTGCATGTGTGTTACATGCTGTTTAAAAAGCCGCAGGACTCTCTTCTGGAATGTGTACACATTCGTGGTAGTGAGTTCCAAGGAATTGTTGATGACACACATACTTTTATGTCCCAGGTTATGTAAGCATTAATTTTGCATGTCAACCACCCATTTGAGTGATAATATGTCTTTTGTGCTGAACATTGAAACAGCCGTATTGCACTTTTGATAACTTGGACAATACTGTGAACCACCAAATCATATTTGTAGTGCAAGAAGACATAATAGCGCAGCATTTTTTCTCGACATCCAGAACAATTTTTCTTCAGGATCTTTTGAAATTTGGCCATCCAAATATGGCCGTTATTGACAACATTAAGTTACAATAACATCCATACACAGGAAAGGACACCATACCACCAGCTAAAATATACACAGATGTTCTGAGGAAGGTCCGAGATTGTCAGTCACAAAATAAAGGTTAGTGGTTCTTTCCCTTTCTATTCCACAAAGATGACCCAACTTGGGTTACTTTTGTGTGAATGACCTTTATTTTTGACCCACCATTGTGGTGGCAATATTGTGATATTGGTTTCTTACATTTTTGTTTGTTTCTCTGTATTACTATGTGTACTGTGACAAAGTTACATGTTCTTGACATTCACCAAACTGTAACTACAAATATTTAAATATATGTATGATTGGAGCATTTTTCACGTGTTCAGTGCCCTCTATCTCGGAAGCAGTGAACGATCAGCATCTGCCACTTTGCACTTCAACATCCCTCTTGATACCTCATAGCATACGAAACACGAGCAAAATCGAAGACGGTGCAACTACAATCATTTCTCAAAATTATCTGATTTCGCTTGGAGTGCATCAAATATGAAATTGAATCTCCGGAACGGAAGTCAATAATGAATTAAAACTAGATATGGTGATGTTCATGATATATTTTGAATAATTTTATCACATTTTTTAAATATAGGGATAAATTTTATGGTTATTTCTAAATTTTAACTAGACAAAATTGAATACAAAATTTTTAGCATATTTCATTCTATTGCTATTGATAGCTAGCTGATGCTGATAGACAGACAGCGTGGTTTGAAAACTTACTTAATTTCAAATGAAACTTGGTATAACTTCCCTCTCTTGTGCAATCATGTTGAGAACTAAGGTCACTGACGTAAGCTTTAAAACAATCATAAAAAAGATGTAATAGTCGTTTAAGGATTAACAACAAACTATAATGTACAATAGTAAAATCCAGACTTAGACCCAACTTCCAGCACTAGAAGGGTATTATAACATGAGATTGAATTTTATAAAGGAAAAGAAGGGGGAAGATTTGTTACGTAGTATGACATTTGTGATGGTAGAATATTGAAAGAGACGTGGGTTACTGGTGTTAATTAGTGTAAGAACTGTTTTGTTATACTATGTAGAAATCACAAAATTTTAGGGTAAAAAGAAAGTACAGAGAAAAATGTTACGCTGTGTGGAAAGTTAATCGGTCCTATAGAAAACATAATTGCTTATTCTGTAGTTAGTAACGCATGACTTCTGGTTGATTATACCATAGACAACACTAAGTAGAACAAATGCAATTGATATATTTTAGGATGTTATCGTATTTTGCATGTGGATTGTATTATTGCTTTCCTAGCAGCACTTTTAATATATAAATAAGGAAATTTAAAATATTCATATAGATAGGTCCAATGTGGCTATATGATTCTTTGTTAAACTGTAAGTTCACTCTCATATAACCTCACACGTGTCCGTGCTGAAAGATACGCTACACTGAAAAAACGTAATAGGTTTTGTTTATAATAAAAATGAAGTTGAAAATTAGATTGCAATATAACAAAAATGTAGTTAAAAATTGGATGGCAATAAAAACAAGAATAAAGTTGCGCAAAGAATATTTTATTCCTTTATTATACCGAATTTTGCATTGTAACCGTAATGAAAATGATACTATTGTGGAAAACAAAATACTTTTAATTTTTTTACGGTCATAAAAACAATAATTGAAAATGAAATGAAATGTTTGAGTTTTACGCCTCACGGTTATACTCGCTAGGCTAAAGGAGACGGTGATAATGAGAGATGAATGAAATGGTGGAATGAAAAAAGTGGAAGGAAACGGGAGAACCCCGAGGAAACACACGCACACGGTGTTTGTCCACCACAAAGTTCACTTGGCGGAAGCAGGGTTTGAACCCGGGATGCACCAGAGGTGAACGCTCTACCACTGAGCCACCGCGGCCCCAAACACAATAATTATTATTCCTCTAATAGTACATTGGTTGCAATATAAAATATTGTAAAACGAATCATATGTGCATAATCGTGCAGACATACGACTCTTGCGCATGCGCAAGGACTCAACGCCAACGGCTATCCATAGTAAACAGTCCATATATGTTAGAATGACTACTAACTGGCTCTATGTCCTGGAAATATTAGGATTTTCAAATCTTATTGATAGATTTAAAGGTATGTATGTTATTTTTAAAACAATATAGTATTATTTCTAAAATATTGTGTTATTAAAACCTGCATCTGTAATGGTTCTCCGAGCTTTCTAAAACCGCTCGGAGCTTGTTCCCTACGAATATCACCCACGTTTCTTTCTGGTAAGGTCAACAATGCTGTATTCTACAATAAACTATAATAGTCATGTATAGTTGCAGATACGATACGAAATATTGCCTGGTTTATCATATATTATGGTAGTAACAACAACATAATACGTCGTTCACTCAAACATACTTAATAAATAATATAAGTTGGTGTCGTAAGTATTTTGTCCTCATTTTAACAATATTTTATTGTTCACCGAACTATATTGCTTTCTCAATGTACATTCCAAATTAAATAACCAATCAATATCCATTTAGAAATAGAATTAGTACCAGCTATTTATAATATGCTTTCACTTGCTTTCCTCAAAACTTGAGGCAAGATACACACTACGTAGGCAAAATACAGAATGTATATTCTGTGCATTACGAGATGAATACTACATCGTCATTACTAGGTAGACTGGTTGAATTAGAGTTTAGCATTTTTATCAGCAGCAAGGCTATATGAAATATAAACCTACAGGTTAACGTATTATCTGAAAACCACATGGGATCTTACTGTGAAAGAAATCCGGGCCACTAACATCAAAGTCGCGTACGTAACAACATAATAACGAGGGTGCTCCCCTCATTACTAGGATATTGGACTACATGTTTGTTTGCTCTGAATCTCGCCCATTTGAGACAAAAGTTATAGGTTTACATGGATCCCTACTTGCAACAAATCATTCACTTTCGTTAATTATTTGCCTCCTTTAGCTTGAAAGGATATAATCATGGGACTTAAAACTAAAAATTTCATTTCTTATCTCTAAGCTAATATCTCTACCAGTGTTGATGGATTTTAATAACTTTTTTATTAATTATTGTACGTGATTCATTGACATACATTGAATTTACAGTATTATTTGTTGGGGAGAAGGACAGATACACCACGATAAATATACCCAATGAATAGAGTAGAGATGCTGTTTGCTATGCAACCCACTTCACAGCGTTGTAAATTGGGTTGCCTGCTTCCACTCACGAAACTGTAGAATGAAAGTACACTACATTTGACTCCTAATTTAACATTGTCCGTCATCACAATACTAATAACTATTACTAAATTATCATTAATATGTTTATACTTCCATCAAACGACAAGTAATGAAAGGAGGAAAGTTGTATATTTGAATGTATATCAGTGTATTAATACACAATAAATAATGCAACATAGTAAACAAGATGCTCAAATCTGAGAGTACACGCAAAGAAAGCACTGTTAACTCTCAATTAACAACTATTATTCACTACATCCGAGAACTCATAACTAAGGCCCGGATTTTTATGTAGCACAAAGTACCGAAATATGTACATAAATATGTAACAAAAATCAATGAAATATGTAAGAAATATGTTAAAAATATGAAAATATGTAAAAATATTTTTCTTGTTTATTTTGTCTGTGCTATTTTCTTAGCTAATAAATATACTGTAACATATTTATGTAATAAAAGCTTAACAATTGTAAATAACTTCCTACAGATACGTACAAATTTTCAGGAGAAACAAATGAAAATATGTATCAAGAAAGTAAAAAATTGCATTATTGAACATATAAACATAAAAAAAATATTTATTTAAACAAAATGCACTTACTTTTGTTACGAACAATGAACCACTAAATAATTTTACGCAATGGAAAAACTTTGTCACTAACTTGTCACTGATACGTTCAAATTTTCACTAAGAACAAATAAAATTGTCTCGTGGAGAAATGAAAATCACATTATTAAATATCAAAAGAGAAAAAATATTTAAGAGAAAGAACGCTTAACTTTGGAACTTTCAAATTTATAACTGCGCGTTTGAAAACTTCACTAACTTTCGATAGATACGTTCAAGCTTTAACAAGGAACAAACAGACTTTGTAAACACATTACTAAAAACACATTATTGTATATCAAAATAGAAAAAATCTTCAAAACAAAAAGCGCTTACTTTCCAGACGAAAAATAAACCACTAAATATTTTATATAATGAACTGCGTATTCAAACACTTCGTGTCACTAACTTGACACAAATATGTTCAAATTACATATATATATATATATATATTCGAAAAATTCACTAACTTGCCACAGATACTTCAAGCTTTCACTAGTAACAAATGAAATTCTCTCACAGAAAAATGAAAAGCACATTATTGTATACGATGGAAAAAATCTTAGAAAAAAGAGCTTACTTTGCTGATGCACAATGAACCATTACATACTTTTCCAGGTGTTCAGGAGTTAAAGAGAGTCTTTGGTCAGTCAGGATTCTTTTATAGGCTGAGAAAGACCTCTCCAAGTCGCAGGAAGTGACAGGCGCGAACTTCAACAAATGACATTTTCCAGGGCTGATTTCCTCAGGGGGCTCCGTCTCTTCTCCATCCAATATCCTGCATGCAGTTCTGATTTCCTCAGAGGCCTCCGTCTCTTCTCCATCCAATATCCTGCATGCAGTCCTCAATGTTAGGTATCCTGGATTCCTCTTCAAAACTGACTGGAACTTCCGGCCGATTTTCGCACCTGTTTCTCCCTGCAGAATGTTGAGTTTCTTCTCCACATCATCCATTGTTGTAATCGCTTCTTTCAAAGTAAGTCCTGAAGTTTCTAGTTTTTCGATAACGTTTGCAATCCACCCGAAATTACTTGCAATGTACGCTAGTGAACATTGAACAAGATTTTTGAACGCACTTTGAGAATCATGCACTGCTGCACTGGACTCTGCAGGAAATGTGGTGACAACTGACTTTACAGCATCAAAATTTTCATTGTTAACAGCCTATATCCAGGTGCCCCACCGTGTCAGTACAGGTTGCGGTGGTAGCGACACATTTGGTAGCATATTGTTGTAGCACTGCACACGACCAGGGGCTTTCACAAAAACTTTCTTAGTAGAAGACACAAGCTCATTGACTTCAGGGAAGTTGATCCGCACTTCCTCTGCTACACGATGTAATCCATGGACCAAACAGCACATATGAATGGGGTTTGGGTAGAACACTTTAAGTGCATCGTCAGCTTTTAACATGTACGCAGCAGCATCAGAACACATCAGAAGCACTTTTTCTACAGGAACACTTTCTGACTACAACACTCTCAGTCCGTCATTTACGAAACGTGCAACTGTGGAATGGTTTGTTTTGGACAAAACTTTTGAACAGATCAGAAATGGTCGTGATGGAGAATCAGGGTCAAGCTTTCCTACCACCAGATTGGCAACGAAACGTCATAATACGTCTGTAGTTTCATCCACCGCAAACTATATATGCGAATCAAAAATTTCAGCTCGAATGTGTTTGATAGTATCTTCGTAGCACACATCCAAATAATTCTTACGGATAATAGATTCGTTAGGAATATGTCTCTTGCAATATTTTTAAAAAAAGGACGCGAAATGTGGGACTTGCAATTTGTACCACGGTATGTTTGCTGCTATGAACGCATTGGCTAGGTCTTTGTAAAATTCACTGCTGTTTTTGTTTGGGTTAAAAGTTTTTGCTTTGCGGCACGCTGTAACACCTTGTTTTTCATGTGAATAGCTGTTTTCATGTGCTGATCCAATTGCGACTTAATTGAACAGCCCACTTTCTTATCGCATACTTGAAATTACCGTCTGTGATATAAGCGTCATCCATAGCTATCCACGATTTCAATTTTGACGCTAAAGAAGAAGCCATCATTGAAAACAAGAAACTGACTCGGTCACAAGCGTGCACACTAACAAACCGGTCGCGAAACTGAATCATTTTCCCTTTTGTTTGAAGGAAGAAGCGGCGGAATAGCCATCGAGTAATACAAAATCGATTTTTTATTCGATTTAAGAAACAAGTGATAAAACCTAGCCGCTCCAATCACCTCCCTCTCACCACGACCCCCACCTCCACCCGTAGAGGTTGCACATACCA
Organism: Thermobia domestica; assembly: GCF_964235325.1. Classification (NCBI taxonomy): domain Eukaryota; kingdom Metazoa; phylum Arthropoda; class Insecta; order Zygentoma; family Lepismatidae; genus Thermobia; species Thermobia domestica. The sequence goes on along the minus strand of NC_137455.1, from coordinate 158,107,365 downwards.
AAAAAAAAAAAAAAAAAAAAAAAAGGCGAGAAAGCCAGCCAACTGTGTGCGTTTTAGTTTGTTTTGTCGGTACACATCCCAGTCGTGTCTGCTTGCAAAGGCGATAAGCACATAAATCCTTATATTGTTTTCTTTCTATATATATATATATACAGATGGTGATCAGAAAAATGGAAACACCTGAAGGAAATTGCAACTTACCACATTAATATGGAGTCGGGCCACCTTTCGCCTTCAGAGCAGCCTTGATGCGACGTGGGATGGAGGCATAGAGGTCGTGAATGGTAGCAAGTGGAATTTTACACCATTCCTCGTGCAGGCCATCGGCCAGCTCTGTGAGAAAGGATGGAGGTGGAAATCGTCGCCGGAGTCGTGTTTCCAAGACGGACCACAGATGTTCAATTATGTTGAGATCTGGGGATTGGGCGGGCCAGGGGAGGTGTTGAACTTCATCCCGATTTTCTTCAAACCACGCTGCAACAACTCCCGCTGTGTGAATAGGTACATTATCATCCTGGAAGATGGCGTCATTGTCCGGGAACAACATCCGGACCATAGGATGCAAGTGGTCTCCTAAAATTGCGACACAATCGTTGGCAGTGATTCGTCCGCTAAGTGTGACCACAGGACCCAATGAAAACCATGATATGGCGGCCCACAGCATCACCGAGCCGCCGCCATGTTTCACAGTTGGGCGGAGACACTGCAGATCATAAGCTTCTTTGGGCGTTCTCCACACACAAACACGGCTCGTGGTTGGGAATATTGTGAAGGATGACTTATCCGACCATATCACACGTTTCCAGTCCTCAACGGTCCAAGTTGCATGCTCGCGGCACCATTTGCGCCGTGTGAAAGCGTTATGGTCCCTCATGAGCGGTTTAGCCCGTGCAACATGACCCCGTAAGTTCATGTCATGTAATTCGCGGCGGACTGTGATTGTCAAAACAGGGTGGGGGAGATGCTGATTGAGTTCCTCTGTCACTTGCTCCGCAGTGGCACGACGGTTCTGCGAGACAATGCGCTTTAATACCTGCCGTGACCTGTCACTCATGATTTTCTTTCGCCCACTGTTCCGCTTCCCCGATGTGGTTTCCCCGTGTGTTGTGTAGGCCGTCATCACCTTCGACACTGTCCCACGCGACACACCTAACACAGTAGCCACTGCCGTCACTCTCACTCCACATAACCGCGCACCAACAATTTGCCCTCTTTGAAAATCTGAGAGGTCTCCCATTTTACACTACCTCCGTCTGCTGCAGCCACTGGACACTGCTGTTCCACTGCGCCTGACGTAGTATGGAGACCGACCTAACACACCACCAACAGCGGTCCGGCGCTGCGGGCGCCACGACACCACTGCCAACCCATACATCTGACGTGTTGCCAACTACAGGTGTTTCCATTTTCCTCATCACCATCTGTATATATATATATATATATATATATATATATATATATATATATATATATATATATGTATATATATATATAAACAGATTTTTTTCAGGATTGGAAGTGATAACTGACGATGTTTCTTTGCATATTGTAGAGTGTACGATTTGTTTTAACCCAGTTTTCCCGCAATGCAAATCGGTTGAACAAAGTGGGAGAAAAAAATACAGATAATTAAATAAAGTACTTTTTGAGTTATTGTTCCATATATAGGCCTATTTTTATTTGCATATTATTTAAAGAAAATTAGCGAAAAGGAGCAAGGAAACTGAATTTATGTAAAACTATGTACAGTAGATGGAAAATATGCAATAGACTTCAAAATGTGTAAAAATATGTAATGTGATTTTGGTTTATATGGCTCCTTACTTCGTAATTTGCGAACATTTCATATTTTCACCAGAGTATATACAAAGGAAAAAATATGTAAAAACATCATAAAAATCCGGGCCTTACTCATAACGTTCAACTAGACATAATAAGAAAATAAAATTAAAAATATCTGAACAATTCCAAGTTTTAGTTAAAAATGATAATTGTGTAACAGTTTCATCAACTAATTAAGTCTTTTGACTTCATCAAACACAGTACACAGAGAGTTACTTCTTGATATAACAAATTTCCTGAGACTGATTGTGAACTCTGATTGACTGATCAGAATGCTCTCAGTCAATCAGAATTAGGGTTCACTAAGGAACAACTAAAAACATAAATCCATTTCCTCCCCTCGTTCGGTAGAAACTACTGGACCTAAACAAGCCACAAACTTAATTTCTTCAATAACTTACCTTATTGCTCATCAATTTTAATACATACATTCCAATTCAAGGCACAACATGTTTTTTCTTCAATAAATCCGGCCTCCTTTCAATTTCTTATCAACGTCTTTTGTTCTTCGCCAAACTTTTAAAATTGTACCAATTAATGTTATGTACTATGTTACTTACATACTTGTAAATGACATTCTTTTCTCTTTGTAAACGTACATCGTCCACCTTTCTGTTGTTTTACGTGTTTCTTCAGTTTTTTCCCGTTTCCACCAACATAACAGCCATGGGTCGTAAAACTAATAATTTCTCTCATTTTTATATATATAGTTCATGGAAATCGTTCCTTTTTCCTTTAGAGAATACATTTTCAAAAGAAATGGACACTTATTTTGACTATTCAGAGTGTGTTTCCAGGAAACAAGCGTTTGTGGAGTTCGTCCTTACACGGAACACGTCACATGTACTACAGAATTAGTCACTCATCGTGCTGAACCTAAGTTCACCATATTCATATGGCCATTATGCTATAGAATCGTTTCGGTGTTTGGTGGCTAAACCTGAATTCAATACGCCATATTTTTCGCCACCCAGGTCAAGAAAATCTGAATAACTGGCATAATTGTGTGCACATAATATTCTTAGGTTTGTATTTTTACCTGTATTTCTCTTATTTTCTTGCAAGTTGTTTTCTACAAATATTGACATACACTATAAAACAAACTCTCATAGTGGGAACAATAAAGCCTATTACGATGAGACTCTTTGTACTTGTTCACTTCTTTCAATGTTTCCTAATTATTGTTAATGGATCTGTTCTAATTTTGGAACACGTATACGTGACTAGCTTAACTATCTATATACGCGAACAGCCATACGAATCATTGTCAATGCATTTTGGAGAGCGATTTACATAGGCTTTTGATGAAGCACTGTTTGATGTATTTGTCGTTGACAGGAGAAAAGCAGGAAACAAATTAACAACGGATGAGTGGGATAACGGGAAACACGGATAACTTACACACAAGTCCGATTTTTTTTGTTCCTGTTCTGTTTGATTCTGATGGTAATATACACTTGTTTATCTCATTTTGTAAGCGTCTGCTGATTCCTCTGTGTATTAACGTAAAATTGGAAATTGCAATGTAGCCTAGTTTATAGTAATCCATCATCTTAGTCACAGCTTAATTTAGATTCTCTACTAGTAACGTAAAGTATATAACAAACATTGAAAAGAAAATTTAAAAAAACATATTCATTATGTACATATCGGAAACGTTTGTATCGGAGAACTAAAATATATTGATTTTTTAAGAAAAGAATATTTGAAATGTAAATTTTATTCCGATGCATGGCAAAATTACGTAATACTTACTACTTCACATTACAACAGTGATTATTTTGGTCTCAATCAACCAAAAATAGTAATGTATTTTTGGTAGTGCATGGTAAAATTACATAGTAACTGTTTGATTTGGAATAAATAAGTAATAAATATTAGTATAAAATTCTAATTTCAAATTTTCAACAGCACACAAGTATTCCCAATTAACAATAATTTTGTTCCAGATTTGATAAGTAGTTCACTGCCTTAATCAGACACAGCAGAGTCATTCCAGATTTTGTAAGAGGAGGGAGGAGGGCAAGATGCTCCACCCACACACGAATCTCACGTATTTTAGTAGTATATTAATATACACTTGATTAAAAAAGTATGTATTTGTCAAGCTAAAGGAGGGGGACAATTGCTTCCTGCCCTCGCGAAATGATGTCCCTGAGTCCAAAGCGGCAATTTCTGGGAACATTCAGTGCGATGAACAGCCTGTTGTTTTCAATCGTCGCGTAATTTGCCGTGAAATTGCCCAGATGTATAACTTTTCATTAGCAACAATAGACACAATAGTTCATGCTGTTCCACAAACTGACTACACGTTGAGCTTCAAAACAGTTTCTGACCGACACAGAAGAGTTTAATTTACACTAAATTGAAGGACCGCCAAGTGATTTCCACTTCATTGGATCCCTATAAGAATTGCTAGAAGATCAATATTTCCACAATACTGCAGCGATAACAAAGTAAAGCAGGCTGTCCTAGAATGGTTTATACGTACTAAGGAATTTTTATACCGAAGTCTTCCATTTATTAATTTAACGCTGGAGAAAATGAATAACATTAGCAAGAGATTATATTGGAAAAGAAATGCAGTTGCCACTCCTTGAAAGTTTCTCTTATTTTCTCGTTCTTCTTTTACTAAAAGTCCTGGATTAACTTGAACGTCTCTCGAAAGTTTAGTATTATGAGTGGATTCGCATATTAAAGAGTTTTCGAAGTGGTATTTACTTTTGTTCTTTTATATTATTATTATTATTTCACTAAAAATTGCTTTGTATTTATTAAATTATTCATAAGAATTTTAGTCAACACATTGCATTTTAAAGATATATCAATGGTCAAAAAGTCACATAAGTTTTCAAATATTCGAGATCTTTTCCTATTTATTGTTGGTATATTCTTAAAATTGGAATTACTTGCTTGCAGCTTCATTATACAGTTGGATACAACTATTGTTTAAAACGAAATACGCGTACCATCATTAAATATAATCATTATTATGCCTTAACACACACACACACACACACACACACACACATATATATATATATATATATATATATATATATATATATAAATTATTAATTTTTTTGAACTTCGGAGAACGCAGATCCAGAATCGATCGTCCTATCAACACAGCATTATATGTAGTTCTGATTTAAGATGATTAACGGAGCCGCAATGGCTCAATGGTAGAGTGTTCACCTTTGGTGTATGAGGTCCCTGGTTCGATCCCAGCTCGCGCGAAGTGGATTTTGTGGTGGACAAACACCGTGTGTGGGGGTTTTCTCGGTATTCTTCCGTTTCCTCGCACTTCATTCATTCCACCAGTTTATTCATGTTTCATCATCACCGTCTCCTTTAGCCTAGCTACCATAACAGTGGGACGTAAAACTGAAAGATTTCATTTCAAATATTTCAAGATGATTTATCTACCAGATGGAATCCATTTTTATAAACTGTTAATCAAAAATAATAAAAGATAACTAGTATTATAATCCAATGATCAATGATAGTAGAACAATGAGTTGGTTAAATCAGTTTCTATTAATCTAAGTTTTCAATGGCTTGGCAAGGAAACACATAATGTTAGAGTATGATACGAATTTGGTTATCCCTTGACCATTTCGATATAGTTTTATTTCCAACATGGTTTTCAATTCAATCATATAAGCAAATCCTAATCCCTCTTTCTTTTTTTTAATCTTCCCAACAATTACCAATACTGTTGAACCAAAAACCATAAAGTGAAAATGAAATTATTCTGGTTAAAAAAATATTTTTCTCTTTGTCTTTGTTGTTCGACTGTTCACGATGGGCTATTCGGGTTCATGGGATATGCAATACTTGGGTAATATGGACATATGGGATGTGTGCCTAAGAGATGAGTCCACTGGGTACGAAAGAGGAGAGGAAGGGGAAGAGGGGGGAGATGGTTGTCAGATAGATAAAATGTTTTCAGTTACATTTTTTTTTTTTTTTTGGTACACTTTTGTTCCCTTTTGCGCATATAAATCTTTATGTCGTGACCACAAGTACTGCATTTGGTTCCGTTGAGGGCGAATCAATTTCAATTGAAAGAGAAAAGGAGGGGAGTGATGCAGCCACTGCTACTATCACTGGTACTTCGCTTTAACTTTGATGGACGTCTTGCTTGTTGAGAGAGCATTGGCAGAGACAACTTTGTACTTTATGCAGCAGCAACGCCCTTTGCTTGAAAGCGCAGAATCATAATAATTTTCTACTCTTTTTTCTCTTTTCTCTCTCTCTTTTTCTTTCAAAGGAGAAGGCCAAAATATGAAGGTCAAATGTCCTTTGCCAAGATGGTTTCTTTCTTGGTTATCTTTATTTGTTTCTTTCAGCGTATACATTGTTTTAACAAAACTTCTGACTTCTTCAAATAATGATACGTATATTAGTATGACAATAGTGTTCAGTAAAGTAAAAGAAAAAAAAAGCTCTCCAGTTTCTAAGGAACATTTTTGTTCCGTATAAGAATATATTAACGGTCCTTTTCAATGTGCACTAGCAGAGTTTGTAGGCATACCTGCTTTCATGGGGGCTGGGAGTTTTGGGGGGGGATAATTGCCTCCTCGGGATTTTTGAAAAGGCTTCAGTTCTTCGAAATATATATGTCAAAACATATTGCATTTATTCACTCTTCCGCTACAATATTTAATATATCTAGTCATTTACTGTAGTTCATAAAGTTTTACGTAAATAATACATGTTTCACGTGAAGTTTTATACACATCAAGGTGGGCATATTGGTAAGTGCGTGTGTGTATTAGTCTTTCCCTCAATTGGAAAAAATCCTGCGGGTGTTACTGCCTGGCTCTATACACATGTTAAATACTATATGGTGATCTTTAGAATAGTTAACATTATCAGAGGTTTTCCTTTCAGATTGTATATGTTATAATTATTTTAGTATTATTGCTATTATTTTAGTTATATCTTTAATTTTGTCATTTATTGTTTAAGTTTTGAACGACCTTAGATTTATTTTTATATAATTCTTTGTTGTATTATTTCATTGAACTTTTACTGGATTTTCAGTTTTTTTTAGAAGTATTCATTAGTCCTATATTTAAGTATTTTATGAATAACATGTGTCAGACATTGGGATTGTCGTGACGGGGACATGTAGCTCAGCCACTGATGTCCCCACTAAACTCTAATTAATCCATCAGTCAACAAATTGATCTGAATTTTAAAAATAATTATATATGGTTGTACTAATTAATATGCATACTGATCTGCAATAAGTAACCGCATTCAAATCATCTTTTACACATTGCTTATTATTTGTTCACTCTAATATTTAAAATGATCTAATAAAACAGAGTTGAACGAAAACAGAGTTAAGTAAAGTCCAAATAAGAACTTAAAAAGTACTGTAGAGCAGTGTTCGTAGGTATCCTTAAGAAAATTTATAAAAAAATTAGTTTATAAATGAAATGAAATGATTTTTTCTGTTTTACATAACACTCTGGCTAGGCTAAAGGATTCGGTGAAATGAGAAATGAATGCAATGGTGGAATGAGGAAAGTGGGAGAACCCCGAGAAAACCAATGCGCATGGTGTTTGTCTACCACAAAATCCAATTGACGCAAACTGTGATTGAACTAAAAAATCCACGCACCAGAGGAGAACGTTCAACTACTGAGCTACCGCACTCCCTCTCCCTAGTTTGTTGAGTGTCCAATTCTTATGACAGAAATTATATAATAAGATTAATTTGGCTGTATTTAAGGAAGTGTCAACCATATTTGTCTTTTGCTTCCGATAATGGGTGCAAATTATGCTTTGAATAAACAAACAAGTACATACATTATTACTATTGTATTGCTTTATTTTTGAAGAACAAAGAAAAATTTAAACATTTATATTGGTCAGTCAATCGGCACGAGAATTTCCCTGGATTTTCATGTTGTACAGAAGAAAATCCCTTTTTCCTTTTTGTTAATTTACCTACAAAATTTTCCTAGATTCAGGAAATTTCCCTCAAACTACGAACATTGCTGTAGAGGGGCAAATAAGTTGAGTTGTAGAAAATACAATAAAAGAAATGAAATGAAATGAAATCTTTAAGTTTTACGTCCCACGGTTATGCCGGTTAGGCTAAAGGAGACGGTACAATAAAAGAAGAAAACATAGTATTTGTTAAACTACTAAGCAAGACTTCGGATTATCGAAAGTGTTTCTCATAAGGGCGTGATGGTATCTTGTCAAAACTTAGTTTATTTTTCAGTGACTGCGGGTTAATATGTGTTCTTGAATGTATTTGCAATTTGCATTTATCGTATTACATATTATGAATTAACTAGTAGATATATTATACGAATATAAAGTACACCTTTATCCTCATATATTATGTTGATGTTCTAGTATGAAGATAAATCTTCTTACCTGCTAAGAACGTGTGCAATGTTTTAATATAAACAGAAAGAAAAACGAAAGTAGTGAAAGTTTCACATAAACATTTTGTTACTTCTAAAATCAAAATATGGAAACGAATAATATAAAGGGATATTTATTGAAAAGTATGATTTTCTTTCCAACGTTTTATTGTACGAAAGAGTCATTTACGTATTTAAAACTGACCTTATTTTACTTATGTAGTTAACAGTTCGCACTTTAAATCCATAAGCGCGCTAAAACATCTTTAAATTACTCAAAACATTTTGTTGAAATCCTTCTAAGACAGACATGTGCAATAGCCGTCTCTTGGGCCGTCCGCTGTTCACTGAACCCTTTAATCCCGCCAGCCCTTTAATTATTGTAAATGAATTTCTTACGTAATATCTTAAACTGAGCTGAAACTTTTTATTGGATAACATCTCATCCCTGAAAATATCCTCAGCCTTGGAACTATCGAACATTCAAGCCAACTGTTGCGTGTTCCATTAAAATGATAAATAAATAGATTTTTCTGCTTTTCTTTAGTAAGTAAATATATTGGTTACCGTTATAACATTTTTTTATGTTCTTGTGATGTTAGTGTAAGACGAAGGATTTTATAAATTGAATATGGCTATTCAATTCTTGTGAAAAATGTACACTGTCTCGTACGGCCCTCGACGCCAGTAAATTATCTTTGGTAGGCCTACTCAAGGGTGCCGATCCTGGGGGACCGACGGGGCCGGTCACCCCAAAGCTCATTTGGGCTCCCTATTGTATTTATGGATATACAATATTTGGTATAATTTGAGTGCAATTTGCCTTAAAAACTTCATATATATATATACCTTCTGCATCTGAATGGTCCCCCCCCCCAAATTTACAGAGAAATCGGCGCCCTTGGGCCTACTCCCTATTCCAACTTGCATATGCTTGTTCTAAAACGTCTTCTTCATTATATCATGGACTGTACATCCTCACCCTTCTTTTATTTTTATTCCAACACCAAAGTATTGTATTTACAGTATACCTTTGAATACAGTAGATGATCTCGTAACACTCTTCTTCCACTTATTTGCAATCGAATAGTCTCTCTATTTAGAGTCACTTCTCTGATGCTATACACAAGTTGAACTGATGATATAAATTAAACCGATTTCTTGTGTCAAAACAAAAACAAAGGTATTATATATAAAGATGAATATAATTAATGACAAATATGTGATTTTTTTTAAAAAAAAAGTAAAAGGCAAAGATATACTTTGAAACTTGGAAAAAAATCTCATTTTTGTTTCTCACACCTTAATTAAAGATCTTTGACATCACACAATCACGAGACTTCCCTTGAACTAACAACAAACGCAAGGGAAAAAAATCTTTTAAACAAAAAGATAAAGAAGCACGAGTGAGAACAAATAGGTATTCAGAGACGTACTTCATTCCTTTGTTACATGTATTGTATTTCAAAAAGGAAGTAATAATAATAATAATAATAATAATAATAATAATAATAATAATAATAATAATAATAATAATAATAATTGAGAGAGGTATAGTGTTTTGTAACTTCACGTGGATATCTTGTACACGTTGTTACTTTTAACCTGCCTTGGAAGAAGGAAATAAGTTCCTTTAAAAAGAAGTTAAAATATGGCAAGATAACAGCAACAGGTTCTTAAGATGGGAAGAAAAGGAAGAAGAGATCTGATGAGAAAAACCGTCAAAGCGTTAATTATTTCTTCCCTTGTCATGTTTACTCTTACAAAAATCTTCTCTTCTCCTTCCACATCTTTCATTTCAGCGCTTTTGCTACACTATTTTTCAATTTGTTTCTTTTTTTTCTTTCTTTACGCGTGTTGAACTTTCCGTACATGCGCTTAGAGCAGTTGCGTTTCTGCATCACCTGATTCTTCTACACCTATCTCTCAGCTGTAGTTTTTTTTCTCCTTTTTCTTTTCGTGCATTATGACTGCACAGGTTTCATTTTATTCTATCAAGAATAGCTTCCATCGTCTTTCTTTCTTCCACTTCTTGCCTATCACCATCACCACCAACCCTCTTTCGGATTTTGAAACTTGAAGGTTTAGGAGTGTGAGTGAAGCGGGGCGTTACTTCCGCCTCAATTGTTATATGAATGAGTTCTTATAAGATTTCATACTCAGCATGCTGTGCAGTTCATAATAATGCGATAAGCAGTCTTTCAAATTTCTTCTTTGCTTCTTTCTAAAAAAAGCTAAAGTAAAAAAGAAAAATGAAAAGAAAACGAATTGTCAGATTTGCTACAGAGTTGAATTCTAGGTATCACATTCATGGTTTTATCGTAGACATACACACACACAGAATACAACAATACAATACGAGGAAAAATCGAAAAGTCTCTACACCTACTTTTTTTTTCGAGTGTGTAATATATTTTAATTAAAAAATCGAGATACAATGAAACCTCTAAATTGGATACCCCTTTGTCTTGGACATCCCTATAACTTGGAACTTTTCCTCTTGGAACAAGAAAAGACCTTATTGATTTCTACTTATCGGAAACCTTCTAACCTGGACACCCCTCTATCTTTTATCTTGGTCACACAATTTTCAAACAAAGTTGGACACCTAAAAAGAGACATCACGGAGGCAAACGAGAATGAATAAATCGTTGACAACAATTTATGATCCTACGATTCACAAGATATGATTGCTGGAATTCCTAGAAGAGGAGGGTGAGTACCCAGAATAGATTTCCTATTTACATGAGAAAACAAAGATTAAAATCTGAGAAGAAGTGTAGGGGGTCGGTAGAGTGGCCAGCTGTATTTGGTGTCAGAGAATTGGTTAAAAATGTGTGGATGAATAACAAGTTACAGAACAGAAAACAAACCCTCGTAACTGACGTCTTGACGAGAAATTGAAATTCAGAAATCAGCCATATACTGCAGAGCGAAATGTTTCCTCTGAATGTCGTTTTTATTACTGTGTGTTCTACTGTCCAAGTGTTAAACGTTCAATGAACTGCTAAGGCACGTACGTGCATTATAAAATGCATTGTATAGTATCAGAGGCGCACCCACGATGGATCCACCCACCACCTCTATTTCGAATAGATTTGATCGGTTTCTTGATTCGCTGTTGAGAGGCACTGGGTTCGAATCTCATGATCGACCATATTCATTGAGATATTTCAAGGATTTCCTTAAGTTATACAAGGACATTGCAAGGGTGACATTTTCAAATGTAGGCTTTGGAAGACTTTCCGTCACTTACTTTCCAAGTGTTGTTTTTGTTGTTGAATGCGAATAATTTCAATTTAAATTGGTATCATAGGCTGTATATGAAAGTTCGTTAATTGAATAGGCCTACTAATGATAAGAGTAAGATGCTGCCAAACCGAATTGTTAGTTTGTGTGTGTGTGTGTGTGTATTATTGAGGGTTGTTTCAAGTTCGATTCCCTGTGAAAATAGCCAAACCATTTTGAGTGTTTAAATAATATTTGGGATTGGCTAATGCTTAATATAGAATACAAGATGGTGTTGGTAGTATCGTTCACCATATATCGTGAGGACAATGAGGGTCATCTTGAATGAAATAAGTCGAGGAAACCAGCAGCAACGGAAAACATGCGCTGACCAACCTAACTAGAAGATCGGCTTAAGGCCTTCGGGGCTTTGTGGTAACAAATTCTGTTCCTCTTTTTAGTTTAGCCAACACCATCTATTTGAATTTAAAAAAAGCAATATCTGATCTAGAATGCCAGAAATAATATTTTTGGGAACCTATGCTCTACGTCGAGCTTGCTTCTTCTTGGAAGCTGTGGTCCTTCACCAGCTCCAAGTTGCGAAAGTTTATGTTATAATTATTATTATTATTATCACTACTATATCTCGGTTTGAATTGGTTTTATCTGAATAATCTTTGGGAGATAAAAATTGGAAATATTAACGTTGAAAATCCAGAAGCCAGACTCGTATTCCCAGTCACAATGAAAACCTGGCACCGAGAATTTGCCAATGGACAAGATTGTTCAATGAAGTAAGAGCTTCTTGTTTTTATTCGTATCTATATTAGTGTACATTTTTAAAAGCATGGGGTTTTCAAGTTCAGGGGAAAAATTGACCCCTGCCCTCCCAAAATGACGCCCACACAGAGAAAAGTCCGTTCTCCGGACAGCGGTATATTGTATATACAAATATACGGTATCCTCTTGCTTACTATAGAAATCAGTATGAAGCATACGTTGTCCGTATGCTACATAGGCACTGCCCTTAGATGTTACATCATGCCGTTGCAGGATGTCTGACATCTAACAGTTTTCCATATATCACATGCATATACTTATGTTAACTTCGTCAGCTATATGTTATATATGTCCATTTGTATGTGAGATTCTGACCACCTACATTGTTTCATACGGAAAGTACGTATAGATGGAACAATTATACAGAAAGTATTATCAAACATGCGTTTTCAGTTATACATCTCCTGTACGTTAAGTCCGAAAACTAGAGAAATTATGCATGTAACCTATCTTTTTAAATACACCACCTGCAATTGTTTTCAGTGCATGCTTGAAATAGCGTTCAAGTGATCAGGTTTGGGAGTTCATTCTCATAAAAGAGAAAATTCTGCTTCAATTTAAGAATTCCTGACAATCCTAATGCAATGCAACACTTGAGCGTCACGACTAGTTTATAGAAGTCTGGCAAGATTTGATATATTTCAACCGTCAGGTTTGTCTGTGTGTGTGCAGTGTGCAGAACTCCTTAGTATCAAAACATTCCTCAGGGATCAGACGGCAAGATTTTGTGATCTTTACACCCTATCTCATTTCTTCAAATACGGTTTGTGAAATCACAATTGTACACTAATAAGCAACACAGTCTTTTAGAACTAAAGGGGGAAATCATACACGTGATTGAGATATTGGGACTGACAGATATATGACAGAAGTTTATCAATTATCTTGTCAAAAGTATAAATGCAAGCAAACTCAGTGAGAATAAACATATGCCCGACATTGTACTTCATACGAGAATGGAATATGTTACCGATTAGGCAACTATCTCATGAAGTTTTCTTCAATTCGGTGTCTGTATAGAACACCATACTTTAAATGTTTGTTTGTTTCTAGGTGACTATGATTTCAATGCCAAAGTGGCTTTAATGAAGCAAATTTTTCATTTTTTCTGTATTTATATAATTATTATACTGCATCTTTTATTACATACCTATGATTTTTCTAACATTAAAGAAATAAAAAAAAATGCGAACGTTTCGACAGGTTTACCCGTGAAGTCGATTAACAAACCATTTGGTTTGCACGCTTGTAGTGGCATCTACCGGATGTTTCTGATTGGTTCTTCCTTTGGTTCATCAATCACTCATCTCTCTTTCTCTCTCTGTCATCCCCTTCACCTCCGTTGCTAAACCCCCTTTCTCTTTTTTGGTTTTGCTGCTGTATAGAATTATTTGCTTCCAGAGTTTCATAAAGGCTCCAATCTAGCTGGGATTAACAATGAATGTAGATCCAATTCAGAATGAGTTTTTCAATGTCCTCCTCCTCCTCCCACGTATCGACGATCTCGGTCGACCACTATTATTCCTTCACTTCCGTTCATACAGATTTCAATTTCATATATATATATTGATATGAAATTTTGGAATGCATTGGGGAAGAAAAATCCTTGTTTGCCCGTTTTAATTAATGGTGGTCGACCTTTTTGAAGCTCCATATAAAATTAAGCACCTCTCTGCCTACTATTGAAGTTAATGTTATGTTTTATTACGAGATACTGCTACCAAGAGAGAAGGAATTGTTACATAAGACCTATGAGTTTCTATTGAGACTAGGTTATCAAACAGAAAACTGTTATTTTTTAAGCTAATGTAAACAACAATTATAAGAAAACAATGCATTATATAAACGTAGCTATATGTGTTTTACAAAAATTGTACGTTAGTGTGCATACGAATTGCCTCAAGAGAATTTGCTTTCAAAATTATTACCTTCAGAAGCGTAATGTAAGGCAAGTTGTGCGTCAGTAATTATGGGATTCTATCAGAGTTGTTACTGGTAACGGAACATAAAATGTTTCAGCTATCGGTCCCAGAATCTACGCGAGCACCCAGAAATTTTTGTTGGGCGGAGTCCAAGCGTTCAAGGGGTCCAATATTATAACTTTATCTGAATTAGTTTAAAATGATTTTAGTCTTTTTGAATTAGTTTAAAATGATTTTTATATGAATTAGTTTAAAATGATTTTAATGAATTAAAAAATATTTTATGGAATTATGATTTGAACAAAACTATGAGAACAGTTTTCTTATTGAGAATATCTAAATTCCAGGATGACGGCATACAACGCGTGTTCAAATTATTCCGTGTTCAGTACACAAGGGAATAAAATTCAATGCAGGTCCCCAACCATAGGGGGCTAGGGGGCTTGACCTCCTCTAAACTTTTCGTGGCCCCTGCAGACCTCAATACAAAAACACAATTTAGATATTTGTAAGAGAAGTTTTAATGACTTGGCTCTCTAACACATTCATGCCCCCCAAACCTCTGTGGCTGGTTTCGGTCCAGATTCAATTTAGTTTTTTTTTTTTTTTTTTTTTTTTTTTTTACATATTTCATCATTAAGACCTCTATCTGAACCATCCTTTGAAGTTTAAAACATTCATGTCCAGGTATTGTAAATAGCTCTAGTAACTAAAGAGAGGGGAAAATTTGGAGAAACAAGAAAATATGAAATCAAAGGCATGAAATATGAGAAACGTGAAATATTTATTTTTTTTAAAAAAAAGTTAAAAGATGAACTTATATGCATATAATAACTTTACATTTATGTGACATGTTTATGCACATATTAAATACATATTAGATATTGGTTTACAGTGCTCCGCCGACTCCTCAATTTCAAACTTTTATATCTACTAACAGGGGATGTTTAGGAAAAGAAGAAAAATTCCTGCTGAGATGATATATCATGTCATTAATCAACTATCAGTTTGGTTACGGGCATATAATCTGAAGTACTCAAAAACTATCTCTATAAAAATTGTTGCGGAAGTACTGCAGGATTCTGAAGCATGTATTTTTGGATACAGCACATATTAGTTCCTTAGTAAAGTCTTGACCCGACTACGGTTGTCCCTATAGGTTTGTCCCTTTAAAGTTCATTTTTCACGTTTTCGGCACTCTATAACTCCGAAAGGAAGCATTTGTGCACCCAGGTTGATCTATACTTTTTGTCTTATCTTGGTTTCAGGAATCACCTCCCAAACCTTGTCGGTGTTGTTTTGAAACACCCTGTATATCATATAGATACCAGTTAGACTATTAGCATATATCAAGCTCTTATACAGGTTTCATACATATTTTTTTTATAGTTTTTTGTAAATTATTTTCAAGTTTTTAGTATTTTACTTTCGTTTTATGTACTACATGACTGTTCATGATTTTTTGTTTTATGTATCTCACGGGATAGCAAAAGTAATATCATATAAAAATCTTAGAGAGTATCCAAAATGTGATATGAATAAAATATACAATACCAAAGCATCTGTACTAAAAGTACGATACAAGCTCAATGGAGAATTGTAAAATAAAACAAATGAAATAGATGTGCAAAGTAGGATAGCATGAAGTGAGAATATACATAATTGTGGTCAAGAAGCATCTTTTAAAAAGTACGTTGGTTGCTTGGTTGAATCGTATTTTATCGTCGTGTTTCAGCAACAGGACTATATGAGATGCGGATCTACAATTTAAAGCGCAATCCAAACCACCTTAGCGTTCAAATTAGGGACCGCAATGCTCTACAGGCGCTCGCGGTAGCCATAAGACCAGTAACATGCCCTACATGAAATGAAATTGAATGTTTCAGCTTAACGTCCCATGATTATTCACGTTGATTCCCTCTAAGGGAGACGATGATTGAAACAGTAAATGATGATGGAAGAATTGCTGGAATGATGAAGTGGAGAAACCGAGAGTAAACGGAAGAACTCTAGAAAACTCACGAACACGATGTTCTCCGCCATAAACTTTCGTGGCCGGGGATCAAACCAGGAACCCCACGCACTAGAGTAAGTGCTCTAATACTGAGCCACCTTACCATACAGAATTGTTAGATAGAAAAAGAGGTTAGGTTTTGTTAAAAGTTATTAACGTTTGATAATTCATACGGATTGTGTATGTGCGGAGTTTGTAATCAAAGAAGACAAACTAATTTTTTTGGGAGGATTTTGTATTAATTTTAATTTTGAAATTGCCATATTTAAAAAGAATGTGCTTTTAGAACATATTACCTGTAGATAGAGTAGTACATGGGTCTTCCATTGTTCACAATGGACTTTTATTACTTTCTTGTTTCACTGGGCTCGGTCTCGGGAGGAGCAGTACCGGTACCCAGCAATGAAATTATGTTTCCTTTTGAAACGTAAGACAAAGCGTATGGAGAAAATGCAATATATCGGACTACTGTGTTCAGATGGTTTACCGAGCTCGAACAAAACAAACTTTCAACGGTGAATCAAATTTGGCAAGGAGCTTCAGCTAGTATAGTTACAAAATTTGACAGCTGCTGCAGTTGTCGGAGAATGCAGTACGGAAATTCAGTGACAGCCCTCAAATTTTAATCGGAAGATCTTTCACAAATCTACACGATCATCTTGTTATGATTCTTGGGTAACGTTAAAGAGCTGTGATTCAATTCTGAAAGATTAAGAATGACTTGCATCACATATTCGAAGAGTTATAATAAGCGCACTGAAGTGGGTAGAGAGAGAGAGAGTTTCGATAAGATCAGTTAGCATTGAACCAGAGTAACAAACGGTTGTGAAGAAAACAACTTCAGTTTAAGTCTCAGTTTCAGTTTTTAAACAGCTCATGCACTTCGATAATCATTGTTTTGAACTTTTACAGAGTTTCATGAAGTTGTAGTGCAATTACTAGAGGTTTATATGTGTTTCGAAGTGTCTTATTAGCTTCAACAATGACATTAATGAAAGGTTTCTGAGAAGAGGAGTCAATTTGGTTCTTATATCTAATAATAAGTAATCCTAATACTTGTAGTAAAACTAGGATAGTTCTTAACAACTAATAACATGGGAAAAGCAGGGATTGTAGGAGAGAAAACATCTACTTACTTCCATGAAAATATAGAGATTATAGGTTGTGTCTGCTTATATGTGTATGGCGATTTAAGGATCTTAGTTCACGAGAGGCTCTCGTTATTTCTAGGAAGAGACTTGAACTCGGTGAGATATTTTCTGGAATACATTTCTATTTCTATGTACTTCAAATCACACAATCTGAGCATGGGCTTTGAACATTGCTTTACAATAGCGGAAGAAACAAAAAAAAAAAAAAAAAAAGGCAAAATTTAAAAGCCAATCTTTCAGTGAAGAGTGAAGAGAACCGATCGAAACGCAAAAGATTTGGCTCTCGAACTTTCAAGTAATACGGACAACACTTTTCAATATGTCGAATTCAATCAGCACATACATATACAGTATATCTTTTGTTGAGAAATGAATAAAATACATTCTCGGACTCATTCGTTATTTTAGTGTATACATATTGTTCATGATAAAAAAAATATTTAGAAATTGACAGATCAGTTTGTAAATTGATATTATATTTAAAGTATATATAACAACGGGGATCGTGGCCTACAAAAGCAGTGGTTGCATTATCAAACGTATGTACTCATATACGGACGCGCTTCATGCTCTCGTGTATTACTTCAATATTTAGAAGAAAAATATATTGTTTCCTGTTTTCACATTTATTACTGTTAAGTCTAAATTCACTATTATTTCTATAATAATCAGTTACTATTCACTTTGAAATATAATGTTACTGCTCTACATATGCAGCAAAAGTACCGGTACACTGCTACATGATTTTCATGATTCACAGATGTTACTGAAAATCGATCAATTGCGGCATTGGCCTAGCATATATAAAAAAATAAAATGAAGCTTTTAACGTCCCTGGATTATGCCATTTAGGCTACAGAAGATGAATGATTATGAAAAAGAACTTATGGATTGACAAAGTGGAAAGAAACAGGAGAAACTCGGGAAAACTCATGACATAATGTTTCCCTGGTTAAAGCCGTGTTAATATTAGGTTGTGTTTGACAATGTCGAGGAGTGTGTTACTTACTTACTATTCATGATCTGTTCCCCGATTGGGAACAGCACCCGTTGTTGGCTAGTTGTCACTTCCTATATCTAAATTAATCTTATCACATAAATTCTGTCATAGGAAATTGATACTGAAGAAACTAAGTAAGATTTCATAAGAAAAGAGAAAATTTTGTGTCAGTCGAGGGAAATTTTCTACATTATTCATTGTAATTATTACCAGACATACTACTTTCTTTTATACGTTAAATATTTCTATATTTTTGCTACGTTGATCTCATATATCCACTAATTTCACTTTAAAAATAGAAAGAAAGAAAAAGAAACTATTCGTTGCTTCTCAATTACCAATTAACTATTCCATCGAAAGAGTAGACAGTAAAAATAGTACAAAAGAAAGAAATTCAAAGCAAACAGCAGGGAGAGAAACTCAATTCTATAAAAGAAACATTACGTCCTAATTCAACTTATTTACGTAATTACAAGGAAAATCAATTTAAGCGTTTGGTATTCTTTATTTTCCTGTCTCTCTCTCTCTCGCTCTACCTGTATTTTTCTCTTCTGCAAACCAATTGCGACGAAAGAAAACAATCGAAATTATATTATTGAGAACAAGATTTGTTGGCGTTAGAAGAGACAGAGGGTAGGGGAAAAGGTCTTTGCCAATCAACTCTCTTCAGAAACCTAATTTAGTACTCTTTGCTTTTCTCTTGTAGAAGTACCTGTAGAGAGAAAGCAACATAGCTTTGACTCCAATGAGTTCGTATATCCCTTTAGCCTAAGTCTTAAGACGACAGCCTCACCTCCTTAGAACGTCTGAAGCCACAAGGATTTGTCTTGATTCCTTTGTACAGTAGTATCTATAGATAAGTATATAATGTAATGATATTGCTTTTTTCTATGTAAGCACTATTCAATTTATGTAATTGATTTTACCAAGAATTCTAAAGAGCATAAAAGGAGAATTATTCATTAGATTTTCAGTTCTTGTTTTCCTCGTATCCGGTGATCGTTGTATATTATTTAGTTTTATTGTATAATCTTTTGTTCTCTTTGTTTCAAAATGCATTTTCTTGAAATGGGTTTTATATTATTATTTCTTAAATTGAGAAACACATTTAAAATATGGCTTCTGAAGTTGAAACCATTAAGAGGAAAATAAAATAACGAAGTTCTTTTCTTCCCAAAATGAAATAGAGGTAATTGCATATTTGGCGCTAATCTTTGGTATGTCTCTATATTAGAGATGTTAGAAGCATCGTCTTGTTAACTTATTATTATTATTATTATTATTATTATTATTATTATTATTATTATTATTATTATTATTATTATTATTATTATTATTATTATTATTATTATTATTAAAATTAAAATTATATAGTTCAACTAGTAGAAAAGCCTATAATTGGAACGGGAAGATCATGCTTAGGGAAAGATTTGAACCCTTTCTCCTTTTAGACACGCATTTCAATGAAAATGTAATGATAGTAATACGTAATATCACCCCATACTCATCCCCCACCTTATATTTTCTTACTCCCATGCTGATCTGGGTTGAACTTGAACTTCAATTGCATAGGCAGTGTCACTGTTCATTCCAACGACCTCGAAAAAAAAACATGAATTCGACTTATTTATTGTTCATTTTTGATTATTTTTACATGTTACCTGTTCCCGAATTCCTTAGCCTCATGCTGATGGCGGACGAATTTAGATTTGACACCGGAAGATTAACTATTCATTTCAAAAGCACCGAAAAGTATGGATTACATATTAATATCAGTCGATTTAGAATATTGTTTATACCCTTCAGGAAAATTAATGTGATAAAAACTTAACTTAGACGATGGTCCATCCATGTACTAAATTAACTGAAAACAGTTGAGCGAGGTAAGAGGAGTTAACCGTCAAACATTTTCATATATATAGATTTAGTGTCGAGATACCTGCTGGAATGCTATTGAATACTTGCTTAATAAAAAATCATTTGATACTTGCCAAATAAAAGTGTGTGGAAAATATTCTGTCATAAGTGGCTGAACCCTGACTTGGCAGATATTAATTTTATTTATTATCTACTATGATGTTCGGGTATTCTACAAACGTTAATACTTTAACTTACAAAAATATTGGGCCCTATTTATTATATTGATATTGCAGAAGCTTAAGGGGCCTTACGCTAAATACTTTATATTCCGTTCAGAGAAGTAGCGCTAATGCCAACTGTAAAAGTGTCCACGTTTGGATAAAACTCTAATTGCGCTTCTTATAGTAATTTTGGGACCCGGATCCCAATACAACTCTTTCAAAATCCGTGCATGAGGTTATGACAAAATTTATCTCAAAGTTGCAATATAAATTAATAAACGTATTACTTATACGCGGAAATGATTAAACTCATAAATCTTTCGAAAAAAGTAATTCTTATGCACTATTCACCATCAATCATTTCTGTATTACACCCACCAGTTTTTTAGGTTTATTTCTATTTGACCCATTCCTCTTACTCTTAATCTTTCAGAATAAGAATATTCGTATTGTTGTTACTGTTACTTAAGAGTGACGAAAGGGGAGGAGAAAATATGGTAATGATAAAAACAAACCAAACCAAAAAGAACATCGAATTCGACTTTTCGACGGATTTACACATTTCATGGCCTACAGATACCGAAAAAGTTATTTTTCAGCATCTGTTTGTCCAGATGTACATTCGTCTGGAGGTCATACTGTTGAATGCATTTTAACAAAATTTTAAACTTAATTTTTTTATTTCTTATTTTCTTCATACCCTTAAAAGTAAGGATACTTTACTGAACGCTAAAAATAAAATAGTTAAGTTTCTAAAAACAAACTAATCTAATGGTTTTGTTCTTTCGGAACAACTCCATCATGTGGTATAAATAATTTCCCTGGGAAAAATAAGAAAACAACTTATTCTTGGGGTGAGGTTTTATTCGTACTATTTTCTCATAAACAATTTAGGCTGTTTTATTCATATTTCATAAATAAAATATTTCATTAATAACCTGACAATATGGCATAACTCATTTGTCCTGGAAAGGTATACAAGAGGTTGTTTACTCTTAGGGGGAATTTTTGTGTCAATTTTGTAAGATACCACTCATACAATTTTGTTCTTATTTTATAAATAACTACTTCATTATTAATTTTAACAGATGGTACAAGTAATTTCTTATGGAAAAATTTACAAAGGATAGTTTAATTTTCTGGATGAATTTCTTGGGTGAAGTTTTGTCCAAACTCCTTATAATTTTGTTTGTATTTTACAAGAAATGGAAATGAAATGAAATCGTTGAGTTTTACGTCCCACGATTATGCCGGTGTCACAGGGATTTTTTACCCCTGGAAAATTTTACCCCCTGGAAAGTTTTACACCCTGGAAATCTTTACCCCCTTGTCGGTTTCTGGTAATTAAAAGGAAAAGTCAGAAGTTACATTAAAAATTCATATTATTGAATGTGATTAGTCAGTGTATGCACTCACTTTGGGCAAGATGACTGTAAATCCGAAAATTTGGTAGGGGGTAAAAATTTCGTAGGAAATTATTACCCCCTGTCGGTTATTGGTTACTTCAAAGACAAACTGAAATGTTTCATTATAAAGTTATACCACCACGTAGTATCTCTTAACATACACACTCACTTTGGGCAAGATGTCTTTAAATCCGAAGATTTGATAGGAGGGTGAAAATCTCCCCCGTCGGTTACTGGTTAGTTTAAAGAAAAACTCAAATGTTTCATTATAAATTAATACCTCTCTGTAGTATCTCTTACCAGACACAGTCATTTTGGGCAAGATAGCTTTAAATCCGAAGATTTGATAGGGGGCTAAAAATTTCGTACGAAATTATTACCCCCCTGTCGGTTATTGGTTACTTCAAAGACAAACTCAAATGTTACATTATATATTGATACCACTCCGTAGTATCTCTTATCAGACACAGTCACTTTGGGCAAGATGGCTTTAAATCCGAAGATTTGGTAGGGGGTAAAAATTTCATAGGAAATTATAACCCCTTCGTCGGTTACTGGTTACTTCAAAGACAAACTCAAATGTTACATTATAAATTGATACCACTCCGTAGTATCTCTTAACAGATACAGTCACTTTGGGCAAGATGGCTTTAAATCCGAATATTTGGTAGGGGGGGGGGTAAAAATTTCCTAGGAAATTATTACCCTTCTGTCGGTTACTGGTTACTTCAAAGACAAACTCAAATGTTTCATGATAAATTGATACCACTCCATAGTATCTCTTAACAGACACAGTCACTTTGGGAAAGATTGCTTTAAATCCGAAGATTTGGTAGGGGGGGTAAAAATTTCCTGGGAAATTATTACCCCCTGTCGGTTACTGGTTACGTCAAAGACAAAATCAAATGTTACATTATAAATCGCTATCATTCAATGTTATCTGTTAACGGAGGCATTCACTGTGGTCAAGATGACTTAATATCCTAAGATTTGATAGGAAGGTATTTTGCTAAAAATTGTTTACCCCCTGTCGGGTTACTTCAGGACCAATTGCAATGTTACATTATAAATTTATATTATTTCGTGTTATGTCTTAACAGGCGCACTCACTTTGGCCAAAATTTCTCTGTATCCGCAAAATTTGAGAGGGCGTAATATTTTCTTAGGGAATTTATATCCCCTTGTCCATTCTTGGTTATTTCAAAGAAAAAATCTGTTAGTTTATAAATTAGTATTAAACCCTGTTATCTCTTAACAGATGCACTAACTGTCGGTAAGATGTCTTTATTTCAGGAATTTTATACGGGTGCTTTTTCGCTAGGGAATTTATACTCTTGTATTGGTTGTGTGTTACTTCAAGGATAAGTTCAAATTTTTACATTATAAATTGATGTTATCCCTCTTAACAGACGCACTCACTTTTGGGACGATGAAGGATGGTTTTATTTTCGGAAAGTTCATAGGGAGATAATTTATTAAGAAAACTAAAACTTATTTTTATTTTAAATGAGATGTTGAAATACTAAATTCGATGACTGGAGCTTAATAGAGTCCGAAAATGTACACGTTTTTATAAGATAATTTTCACCCGTATTCTTCGCTTCCACTTCGAAATTCCAAAAATCGTTTCTTTGTGGTATCTTATGTCTCAGATCCTATGTACTCACCAAGCTTTAAGTTTCCAACTTCAGCGGTTGTATATACATTC
Source organism: Thermobia domestica (assembly GCF_964235325.1). Taxonomy (NCBI): domain Eukaryota; kingdom Metazoa; phylum Arthropoda; class Insecta; order Zygentoma; family Lepismatidae; genus Thermobia; species Thermobia domestica. Next base: position 158,083,778 of record NC_137455.1, on the reverse strand, counting down.
GACTTGAGAATCTTCTTTTTACAAGCCTTGTACGTCGTGCTAGCTAGCTACGCCATTTTGAACAGTGTTGACAACTTTGTCAATGTTTATTATATCTCCGGTACGGTTTGAGATATCGAAGTGCTGTAAACGGTAAAATAATTTGTACGTTCATTGCAAACCATACATGTAACTAGATATAATATTTACCTAAGATTTAAAAAAAAACTTTCAAAAAATTCAAAATTTTCAACTCCTGTAACTTCGTTTGCATTCATTCGAAAAACGTCATACCATGACCATGATATTCAGCGCTAAAGTCCTTTCGATTACATTATCCTGTGCATCTCTATTGTGCTGTGTCTGCGTTAGAGGGTTCCAAACTTCGGATGTTTGTGATACATAGTATCTTTACCTTGTAACACTGATTAATAAAAGTGGTATTTTAAGTTTACATTTGACATGTTGGTTTGAAATATGTAATAAACTGACGTAGTGTCATTTGAAAAAATATAGACTTATATTTGGTTGGTAACAATGTTGTGAATTTCTGTCTAAACCCGTTATTGCGGATGATCATGATAAATTGTCCACCATGTGTATATAGGGAGAGAGAGAGAGGACTAAATTGCAATAACGTTGTTTTTAATTGAAAGATGTGTTTTATGTTTTCAATCATTTATGTTATAAACTGTGTAATAACAGTTATCAAGATTATAAGGCAACTAATATCTAATATTTTAAACTGCAAACTAGGTGATATTTTGGAATCAAATTCTGCTTTGTCAGTTGCAAATAACATAATTTAAAGTTAGATTTACTTAGTTGCTTAGTTACTCTTTGTTTCAAAAGATTGTTTATTCTTAATATATTTTTCTTCCCATGTGTTCCACACTATCAAAAGAGTCAAATCGAGTTTCAAACTCGATCTTTTCCTTTCGAATCTACTGAATCCTTAAATCTCGACTACTAGTAGAACAAGTCAAGAACTGCTTTCACGAACGAAACTATGAAATATTTTTTAACAGTGCAGTGTTTCGGAGGAAAGTTTCTTCCTCCTTTTATACTAGGCCCCTAAGATGTAAGATTTGAATTTTTCTTTTTGAAGAGCAGCTTATACAAATTTCATTGATATAATAAGAAAACAATTAATAGAAAACAACACTTTGACACTGCAACCATCTTAAGACACCTGGGGGCGCGGTGGCTCAGTGGTAGAACGTTCACCTCCGGCGCTTGGGGTCACTGGTTCGATCCGAGCTCGCGCCGTGTGGAGTTTGTGGTGGACAAATAAAGTGCTCGTGGATTTCCTCGGGGTTCTCCCGTTTCCTCCCACTTTCTTCATTCCGTCATTTCATTCATCTTTCATAATCACCGTCTCCTTACGCCTAACCGGCATAACCGTGAGATGTAAAACTAAAAGATTTCATTTCATTTTTTTTAAGACACGCTCGTCAGACAGCAAATCACGTGCAAAACTGGAAAAGCAATCATTTCCTAGGAAAGCATTACCAACTACCAAGTTTTGGGTTATGAAACAAAATTTTCGGACATAAAGCAATCTTGGCTAGAGTGATTGCGTCTGTTAAGAAATAACACGGGGTAGCATCAATTTATAATATAACATTTGATATTGTCTTTGAAGTAATCAAGAACAGACAGCCGGTATAAATATCTTACACCCTACAAAATCTTCGGATTTAAAGCCTTGCCCAAAGTGACTGTGTATGTTAACAGATACTATGGAGTAGTATCAGTTTATAATGTAACATTTGAGTTTGTCTTTGACGTAACCAGTAACCGACAGGGGGTAAAGATTTCCTAGGAAATTATTACCCCCTACCAAATCTTCGGATTTAAAGCCATCTTGCCTAAAGTGGCTGTGGGGAGTGGTATCAATTTATAATGTAACATTTGAGTTTGTCTTTGAAGTAACCAATAACCGACAGGGGGTAATAATTTCCCAGGAAATTTTTACCCCCCTACCAAATCTTCAGATTTAAAGCCATCTTGCCCAAAGTGACTGTGTCTGTTAAGAGATACTACGGAGTGGTATCAATTTATAATGTAACATTTGAGTTTTTCTTTGAAGTAACCAATAACCGATAGGGGGGTAATAATTTCCTAGGAAATTTTTACCTCCCTACCAAATCTTCAGGTTTAAAGCAATCTTGCCCAAAGTGAGTGCATACACTGAGAGATCACCTTCAATAATATGAATTTTTAATGTAACTTCTGACTTTTCCTTTGAAATTACCAGAAACCAACAAGGAGGTAAAGATTTCCAGGGTGTAAAACTTTCCAGGGGGTAAAAGTTTCCAGGGGTAAAAAATCTCTGTGACACCGGCTAGGCTAAAGGAGACGGTGATGATGAGAAATGAATGAAATAGTGGAATGAAGAAAATGGGAGGAAACGGGAGAACCAGGAGGAAAACACGCAGAACCATGAAATTCATTGGCTGAAATCGAACCCGGGACCCCCAGCACAAGAGGTGAACGCTCTACCACTGAGCCACCTGTACTTTTACAAGGAACTATTTCATTACTAACTGCAGCGTAACATGATTTAGCTTAATTAGTCGGAGCGATAAAATTTTGAATGGTGGCTAGTATTTTTGTCTCATTCAGTTTCCATGTGAAATGTTAAGTATACCACCGATTGAAACAAAATTTACTTAAATCCTGCCAAAACAATAATACAAATGATTGTTCATTTTGCTACGTGCTATTAATTGTCTTAGATTGAATGTAAAAATAGACCTGTGAAAATAGAGCTTGATGCCTTTAACAACATCAAATAAGTAAATAAATAATACTTACACGTTTATAATAATGCGGGCAAAGTATTCACACCATAGAAACAGCAAGTATTTGTCATTTATGATAAGGTAAAAGATCGATATAGAATATTATTTTATGAGATAGATAATTGTAGGTATAGAAGACAGTTCGAAGTTGTTAAATTTGACATTAATGACATACCGCTAGGAAATGAAAGGAACGGACCACTACACTACACTTTCTTCTTCCCATCTCTTATACTAAATCACTTTATTCTGTAGTTAGTAATATAATATAAACGAAGTTAAAATAGGCATTCTTCGAAAAATTTCGTCTGGAGAAAACTGATCCTGTCTGTAAAATGCCTCATCTGGGTTCTTTAGAAAGAAATGAATTGTGGCATGCTTTGAGTTTAATAACGATATATTATTCCTTAAAATATTGTGAACGATCAGCTGTTTAAGCCGAAAACCCTACACCAATGGAACGATGTAATAGTTCATATTTAAACCGCTTTACGTGTCTCCCCCCACTGTTGTTTGTCAGAAAATATTCCTTTAGCCTCTTTAAGACGACCATTTTACTACAAATATGTATTGCGTTGGATAAAACACATAGTATTGAGAAACCGTAGCCAAGTATGTTAGTAACCTGAAATAATATGATAGGTGGGTGAATTCAGACGAGTCATAACAAACATCCTTGTGGGTTTGTAGAAGAGACATATTCATGTAAGTGTCAAACTTTTGATACCATGCTCCTAAGCAGATCCGTATTTAGATATTTTACGCCCCTAGGCCCAAGAAAATTTTGTGTCTTCCCCTTTCTGTGTTTGTTCATATGCAGTTAGAGCTATTAACGGTCAAGTTATCACAGAACAACAGTTGTAAATTAACAGAATAACAAATAGACCTAAACAATATTGCCGCGTTCACTTACGTTTGTCACCGGCAATGGGAAAGTGACACAGAACCAAGTGCAGGGATTACGCAGGCACCCAATAAAAAATAGCATTACTCTTTAGTATTTCAATGTAGATATCCCTTAAACTTCCCTCTCGTGGACGGCCTCTTTTTCCCCGTATACAACAATTCAATCTCATTTTTTTTAACCTGCGGCCCCCGTAAATTATCCGCCCTTGGCTCGGGCCCCTGTAACTCTTGAGTAAATACGAACCTGCTTTTAAGCGATGTCTCAAAACAACCAGAAAACAACTTTTGTAGGCAAGTTCCAGTATAGCAGAATAAAACACATCAGCGATGAAAAAAATAATAATAAATTTTATGAATTCATAGAAACTGACACAATCTTGTTCATAAAACCAACTGCCTTAATTATGGTTTCACTTCGCTTTGCGTATTTTTCTTGTTATTTCAGATTTTGTGATCAATTTTGAGTTTGTCAACAAAGCTCAAAAACAATCACCTAGGAATCTTTGAATATTCTTATCCTTTCTTTATGAATAATAATGGAGTAGTCAGTCTTAGAACAGTTGTCTAGTCTGATTATGTTAAGTTATTTATTTGACTAATACGATAGTAGAGAAGTATATGTGAGTGAAGGCATCAGAAAGCACGATATGCTCTATCATTTAATTCTAGCTTGCGTTGAGTTTCACTACCATATTTGAAAATTGTAAATCATGAGAATCCCGTTTCAAAACTTCCCTGTCTAGAATCCTATTTCAACTTAAAATTTTGGGAAGTTGTTTCAAAAAAGTGTCATTGTATTTAGAAAATCATTTGAGACATTTTCAAGCAAGTTCTCAAAATAAAAACAAATAAACAAATAAACACATGCACATCAGTAAATTAACCTTTGTAAAATGCTGTCAAATCAAATGTATTAGCTATGTAATATTTTATGATTCCTAATCAATTATGTATTTATGTAATGAATACGAATTACTTTGAGTCGTTGTCGAGTATGTTACGTTTTTTTGATATTCATTCTCCAATAAATTACAGTTATATTTTACTGTACAAGTAAAATTTAAAACAAATTCCTTGGGGGTATCTTATTGAAATAATGTTTTAAAATTTGGCTTCATACAGTACATTAAACGATGTGGCTTCTAGATCTCTGTACATTAGAAACGAACATACGAAGTCCAGAAATCACATCTTAGGCACAAATTGTGAAAAGCAGAAAATCCACCTCTTCTTAATTTTATAAAAGGAAAAAACACACGCTATATATTAGGGTCGTTAATGAAATGTTACTAAATATGAACAAACTCGCATGTGCAGTTTTTGAGAAAATTTTCTAATAATAATAATAATAATAATAATAATAATAATAATAATAATAATAATAATAATAATAATAATAATAATAATAATAATAATAATATCTCCATGAGTGAACTAGTATTTGATCGTCTTAAAAGACAAAACTTCCACTATGATATTGGTCTTTTGTTAATGGATAATTATTTATGAAATAGAAACAAATCCTCAAATAGTTATTGAAGAAACTTTACCCACAAGAGAAAACTACTCATTGTGACATTTTTCTCAAGACAATGACTAATACCATATTGTAAGGTTGTTTAATGAAATATATACTAATTCATGAAATATGAACAAAATCTACTGAGCCGTTTTCAAGAAAGCTATCAGAAGCAACTTCACACCCAAGAATAAATTATCCATTTTGGATCAAATGAGAAATGATTTGCCATATTGTTGGGCTATCAATGTCATCATCATAGGTATTCTGTCAGTATTGGCAAGTCACTTGCCGCAACTGATCAGGAAAGGGTCCGAATGGGGTGCTCGAGTTGCCGAACGACATGTATCAGATATGAAAGAGGATGTAAAATTATGTACGTATGCAAATTTATAGCGGCTGAGGGCAACATGGAGAAGCATGAGAACTGGAAGAAATATGGCCGGCCGTAAGGCTCAATAACACAGAAAGCTAAGGAATTACTGAATGGCCACAGAAATGAGGGTCTAATGTTTAGCAGCAGATACATAGGATCTGCTATATCTGGGCGAATATTAACATCATGGCCGCCAAATTGAAAACAGCCATCTTGAATTTGGATTCACAACCTAAAGAGACAGTGGATTATGTGGCATATCAAATAGCACTGAAATTTTACCAGGAGTTCATTGGTGTTAACTATTCTATAGCAACTCTATTGTGAGTTGAAAAGTGACATGCATAAAGCACATATAGAAACTCTGAGTCTCACTAGTATAACGCAAAAACTGGAGCTTGGAGAACTCTGGTTTGTATACAGACCAAAGGAAAAGTGTGTTTACATGCAGAATATTTGAGAGTAAGGGAAAGATCGTCAACGATTGCCAATTCCCTGCAAAGATGCCTGACATCCCTTCGAATATCAAGGCACTTGATAGAAAATCAGCAAATGTATGCAAGGGTGATTTGAAGGTTGTTGCTTCAGGAAGTATTTGGTCACATGTGCACGAGACTCGCATCTTGCTGCTGGTTGATTCGTTGTCTTGTAACGAAGATGATAAACTGATACATTGCACTGTTCCGGATAATATTGAGTTTCACAAGAAACTGATACCCTCCAGGCCCGTATCCACGGGGGGTCGGGCCCCACCTACTTTTTTACTGACCTCTCTAAAATTTTCATGGTAGGCTTGCAAATGAACTATAATATGGTTGGATCGCCACTCTCGTACACTTTTGGGCTGGCTACAAGCCTGACTGTAAATGCAATGGACGTATTCAACCTCTTGACGTTGGATTCTTTAGCATATACAAACAGTACGTGAGGTTTATTACGGATTCCGTGTTACATATTGATGGGTTTCATGTATGGCATCGTGATAACTTCATCCGTCTCCAAGCGTTTACGTACTTCCAGTTTAGTGCTCCCCGGTCACCAGTTTCAAACATGCCTTCTACATGGTTGAATATCTTGAAGAGCATCGAGGAAAATTCCAGACTTGAATGTCCTTTTGTTCTAGTTATGAAACATCATCGGATTGTCAGCAGCATCAGGCAATAGTCCCTGTTTTATCAAGCGTGGACACTGTGAACAGCTCTTGTGCTTTCATGACTTTTTATAGATACTCTTCACAACAACTGTTCTTCATAGATTGATATGCACCATTATCAGTATACTTGCTTATGTGATGATATATGAAGAACCACATCATAATTGTGCTTATAATCCCCGGCTCTCATTTGTTTGTTGTATTTTAAAGTGACTACTCACAATATCCATCTTTAACACTACAATATTACCAATTCTTTGCATGTGCAAATATTCTTTGCATTCTTTTTCTAGATGTTCATCCCCTGCCAACATGTTGCAGATGGTTTAGAGCATATACGATTTTCCACACGTTCATTAGAACATATTGGTATTTCTCGCTTTTTACACTTAGATATTGCTGGTTATTTGACTTGTATCTTGCCAATGCACCAAACGGTAAACAGGTTATTTCGACGTTTGTGCAAATATCCCCTCACGAATTTTTTTTCATGTTACTTTTCAACTCACAATAGAGTTACTACAGAATAGCTAACACCAATGAACTCCTGGTAAAATTTCAGTGCAATTTGATATGCCACATGACTTACTTTTTCTTTTACATTGTGAATCCAAATTTAAGATGGTCACTTTCAATATGGTGGCCATGATGTTCATATTCCCCAACATATAACAGATCTTATTATGCATTTTCATTTCTGTGGCCATTCACGCGCGGAACTAGTAATCTCTTAGCTTTGTGTTGTTGAGCCCTATGGTCGGTCATATTTCTTCCGATTCTCATGTTTCTCCATGTTGTTGTGAATATCTAAAATTGTTCTTTTCTCCCCCATCATTTCTAATACCCTCTCATTTGTTTTCCGCTCGATCCAACTAATTACCTTCATTCTTCTCCACACCCACATTTCGAAAGTTTGCAGTAGGTTTTCATCATTTTTGTAACGTCCGTGTTTCTGCGCCATACAGTGCAAACCTCCACACGAAGCATTTTATGAGTCTTTATCTCAACTCTTTATTCACGATCCCATAAAATAGTATTTTCTTCCTCCTAAAGGTTTCTTTCGCCATTCCTATCCTTGCTTTCATTTCACGTTCGCACTTCATATCATTATTAATAATACTACTCAGATATCAAGAACTAGTCACCTGTTCTATTTTCTCCCCACCCCTACACTATCGTTTCATCGTTTTCTGAGTTTAACGTCCCGTTCAGCAGCGAGGCTATATGAGACGTGGACCTACTGATTAACGTGGAATCCGAACCACATGAGCTCCCGCCGGGAATCGAACCCTGGTCTCCCACGCCAAAGGCGCGTACGCTAACCGCTTTGCCACAGAGGAGCTCCTTACCTCTACAATATGTTGTCCTGAAAGAACAAGAACATGGTGTAAAGTTTGTCTTTTTAAAGATCCTGAAGTACTAGTTTGCTCAGGGAGATGATATATTTATTAGATAATTTTCTTAAGAGCAGCACATGCGATTTTGTTTACATTTAGTAACATTTCATTAACGATCCTATCAATATCTATTTATAACATATGCAGAAAATTACCTCAGCCATTGTTCAGGAAATCGTTGGCAAAGAACTCGCCTAAATAGTATGATATTCCTCATAGATTTTTTGTACAGAAAATGACTCATATTAAGGATTAATAATGAAATATAAAAAAAAAGTTAGATCTAGTTTGGAGTTTGATTTTTTCAAAAAATCTCCGTCAAGTAAAATACAACCTTATTTTTGAAGGTGGGAATAATTAAAAAAAAAAACACTTTTGTGAATGTTTTAGTTTAACTTTGGTCCTCATTGCGTTGAAGGACATGATCTATAGAAGTGTGTATAGCGGAAAGAACAGACATTTCCAAAGAAATGGCATGTAGCCCTTTGTAAGTGTAAATACATTAAAATCGCGATTTTTTGTTTATCGTTGCTTGAAAAAAAATAAAAGAACAGGAAAGTTTGTTACACTTGTGATTTTCATAGAGAGATTTCCAAAAGTATTCGATTAGAGTAATATTTTATAATTCGTTCTGTTTAGATGTGATAGTTAACATGAAGTAAGATGCTCACATTAAATTCTCTTAATGAAGTTAACTCTAATAAAATTACTAAGAAATTTAAATACAGTACATTGATAATAATAATAATAACACAGGTCGACGTTTTTAAACTTTTGAAAGGCTAACAGAAACAAAACTCACTGATTCTGACTAATTTTAGGTCCCTGAATATGAATATGATATCCATTTTACTACATTAGCTCGCATTTTAGTGTAACGCATAGTTGCCAGATTTCCCATAATAGGGAAAATGAGCTATCATGAAGTGCACCGGCCAATGAGCTGTTTGCGTGCGGAAAGAGAATCAACTTCATTTCGACAGTTGGTCAAGAACGACATTCAGTTTTTAAAATCCTTAAAATTAATTTATTGAATCAAACCAGTTAAAAACTATATATTCTGTTTGTGTATTAGCACTAAAAAACTATATATATTCTGTTTGTGTAGGCCTATTAGCATTTACATACACAGAGTAATTTATAAAGTCTAATGTTTAGAGCTGGAAATAACACCATCTGCTTTACTTTTTTCTTTTATGAAATGTTGGGTCCTCTCTCTTCACCGACCAGCAAGTCCCCCATCATTGCAGGGTCCCAACGTCCTTGATATCGAGTTTCCATCGTTCTTATATCCTGGTGAAACCATTCTCCCATTCTGTCGCTTACATCTGCAAGATTTCCTGGAATGAAGGTGAGGTGGGAGTGCAGAAAGTGGCTTTTCAAAGACATTTTTGCGAATATCAGGTTCTGTGAAAACTCCTTCTTTTAATTTACCATCACGTAGTTTTGGAAAACACTGTCTAAGATACTTAAATCCCTCACCTTCTTTGTCCGTAGCTTTTACGAAATTCTTCATGAGGCCCAACTTAATATGAAGAGGTGGAAGCAGCACCTTGGCTGGATCGATCAGAGGCTCATACTTGACACTGTTGGTACCGGGCTTAAACGTCTCTCTGGGGGGCCACTCTTTTTGTGAAAAATGTTTTCCTGTAGCTCTTGAGTCCCAAAGACACAAGAAACAACAGTACTTTGTAAATCCACCTTGCAGACCAAGTAATATTGCAATAACTTTCAAATCTCCTCAAATATGCCAACCATATTCTTTGTAGTTAATACGATTTTAAATGAGTGCGAGATTCTCGTAAGTCTCTTTCATCGAAACAGAGTGTGCCACAGGAATAGAGGGCAGCTTATTTTCACTATGAAGTAAAACTGCTTTCAGACTGTACTTAGACGAATCTATGAAAATACGCCAATCGGATGGATCATGTTGAATTTCTAATTCATTCATCAGACCATTGATGTCCGTGCATACGCAAAGGGCACCTCCCATTCTGTAGTATTCTCAAAAGGGCTCGTTCCTTTTCCTGTAGTGAGTGTAAGTAGTTCCAGGAGCCAGTAAATTCCACTCTTTGAGTCTAGCATCCAAAAGTTGAGCCTTCTCTTTCGAAAGTTGTAACTCTCACTAAATCATTCAACTTATGTTGTAGGATGAAGTGAGGCTCATCTTTTATGTGGAAAGAACTGTCTGTCGGATCTTCATCTGCAGATATTCAGTTGGTGTCCTCATCGCTTCCTGTAGGCGCTGTAATATCGATAGTTTCCCAATCTTTCGGAGGAGTAGGTACAAGTAAATTTTCTCCATGGGGCACTGGTCTGATCGCGGATTCCAAATTTGGGTATTCGATGGCACGTTGTTTCTTCTTGTCACTTCCTGCCGTATTCGTCATACAGAAATGACAATCATCATAATGATTCCGGGGTTCTCTCCATATCATCGGAACAGCAAAAGGCATCCTTCGTTTGGTTCCTTTAAGCCAGGCAGTTAGAGTCGCATAACACATCAAACAACACACATGAGGGGCCCAGCTTTTATCTTAATCACCGATCTTGCAGCCAAAATAAAAATAATATGCTTTGCTAACGTCATCATTTATCGACCTAATCTGCGACTTAACCATGAATACGCCACAGATATAACAAAATCTGTCCGGTGAGTTTTTAGATCCTCTGCGGGAAGAACCTGATATTTTGCACAGGAAAGCGAAACCGTGAGCAACAGCACAACCACTTGTTCCATAAAATCACTAAAAGATACTGAAAACACAGCCAAACAGTTCTAAAAATACGGTAAAATAAAACTGAAGTTACTGACGTAAAAATTCAAAGTCAAATCTCCCGACAAAATACTTATACACTTGAGAGATTACTTACTGCAATGCATAAGAGCAAGACTGAGCTACGCAATAACGGCGCAGTCGGCGCTTTTTTCACCCGCGTCATCGTGCCGCTCATTGTTGCCACATAGACCCTATTTTTTTAAAACCGGTTGCAGTGGTCTAAAAACAAACAAACGAAAGAGGAGGAGGAACACAAGTGTCAAGCATTTCAATCATCCCCGTTCTACCATTATTCATTGTTATATATATATGCCAACAACAAGGAGGGTCCTATCTGTCGCCAACTGAGTGAACTCTAATTTATTTCTTACTCAAATAGCATTGTCAAGCAAGTTATTTCGATGACAACTGAAGCGTAACTACAAAATGGCAAAATTGGCAACAATGCATAACGCCAAAATACGAGCTAATGTAGTAAAACGGCTATCAATTTCGAATTTATCATCCTGAAATTAGTCAGAATCAGAGGTTTTCCTTTCTTACGTCGGCCAGTGTAATAGTTCATAGTTTACAAACATTAAATACTACACTCATGTTATATGTAACATCTGTAATTCACTTATAAATGTTTAAAATCTTCTTACTGCTAACTAGACTTTTGCTTTTATCCTTACAATCCTGTAAAATGGTTCTTCTTCCTCGTTATGTAGGTATACTTAGCATACTAGACGGCTCGTTAACAAAGGAACTTTTCTGTCAAACTATCTTAAACATTCTGATGCGGTTTACATAATTGGCTTAAGAGTTCCTGTAGTTATAACTATCTTCTACTTGTTCTCTTCAGTCATTTGTCTGTATCTTTTTGTCTTTAAAATATCTAAGAACTCTTTACAGTGTTTCTGCTTCAACTTCCACGCCACTTGCGGATAAGAAAGAAGACTTTACAGAATTATGGGTATTAACAAGTTGGAGAGGAGTTAGTTCTCTTTCAACTAGAGCTCAAGTTTCCTTAGCACACCGCAGAAACGAGAACGCAAACATAAAGGAAGCCGCATGAGAAGTGCTGAAGGAACCCTTCTTGTGTATCCTATAACATGGACTGAATTTTTGAAGGTACGCATCCAAGGTATTCAAAAGTTCAGTTCGTTTTTCTTTTTTTTACTTCTTTCGCCTATCCAAAAATAGCTCCTTTTAGAGAATTATGTATAAGCTTTGTGAGACAGCTTCACAAATTCCAATATCTCAGAGACAATAAAACTTTAGGGTAATTATTCTGCCAATCTAAAAATAATAAAAAAAATCAGTTTGTGCTTCAAGAGGATTATTTTACACTTAAGGTTTCTCCGACCTTTCTTTCATTTAACATTCAACATATTATTATGTCTATGTATAACGTAAACTTTCACGAAATTGAAATCTGTCATTAACGTAAACAGTTTTCCTATCGAAAAATGTAACTATAATGTAATATATACTACTAAGGGTACATTTGTGTGCTGCCTTCAACGTTAGCAAAAGGTGATAGATATCACGTTGCAGTCTTTTCAGCACAAGAAAATGCAAATAACAATCTAAAAGTATTGTATTTATTCTTCACAATAGCACTACTTCATCTCTTTTTCTTTCCTATAACACAGCACTTTTTCCAGAGGAAAAATATAAATTTCACAGGAAACATTTGTCAGCGTAGTCTAGACAACACTGTATGTTGTGAAGAATATGTGATTGCCGATATGTAACAAGTGTTGTGAAGTCATGACTTATGCGTGATACAGCATTTATGGGAGGAACTTCTCGGACATTCATTCTGAAATTTTGTGTCGTTCTGCAGTCACAGTTTTAGGATCAAAATGCAGAAATTGGAACAGCATTCCCTCTACTCTGGAAGTAGGATCATAACAATCACTGGTATTTTAAGACAGTGTGCAGGGAATAACACTTAAAGCAGGGAAATCTGTTAAGTATCCAGACTTACTGTCTTCTGTGCATCTCATTCCACACTATACAAAGTCATCTGTTCTATTATCTCTAAAATAGTAGTATTCATTGCTCCCCTAGATAGGCCTATGACATTTAATAAACGATACCAACTTCGAAGGCTTACTTAACGAATTTAAGAAATATTTCACTAAAAAACGTCACAGAAAACATTCTACTAAACAGGAAAAGCGATCTCTATGTAAAGTGCAATTAACGAAAGCTGACCTCTTGACAGATAGCTACATGTGTTTTAAACAAAGCGAAATGGAGGGTAATTCGCCAATCACTGCACTATTCTTTCAGGCTGTTTCTAGGCAACGAAGGTCACTGAACGCGCTGTTGGCACTATTTGAGGATGAATCTTCTGCCAATACTTGTTTTTGGTATATCATGACAGTGTCTGCTTAATAGTTATTTTATTACGTGCTGTTTTAAGTGTTCTTTCCATTACCGACAATTGTTGATTGTGAATAGGTGATGTGTCCTGTGTTTACAAAAGAAATATAAATATAACGACTTAAAATACTGGAACAACAATAATAAGATAAGTGGTTCAACATATAGAAGTCAGTCACAGGAAATGACATAACACAGTGCTATTTCGAAGACGAGAAATGAAACAAAGATCCCTCTTTTTCCCATAGAACAGGTGTTTAAGCACATTTCATTTTTTTTTAAAGTTTGAGAATGAATTATTATTCGCGTTATTGCAGAAAAAGTTGACGACACTAACGATACTTTTTTGGTATCATTTGCAACACATGGCTCAAAAAATTCACGAGCAAGTCTAAATTCAACCGTAATATTCCACGAAGGATCCAATTCGCCCTCATGTTTAAAAATAGTACAAACAAAAGAAATATTCAATTTTAATTATTTAGTTTATTTCTTACGGAGAATAGTTTATTCATGGATGGGAAGACAACTCTGCGCAAAGTACTTTAAAAAGATAGGGTTTCGATATAAGAAATTTTTAGGAAAGAAAATTTTAGAAGAGAGGGAGAATATCATTGTTATAAGGTGTTATTTTTTGAGGAAGATGGCAAACATCGAATCTGAGACGGACAGTATATTTTAACGAAACATGGTAAATGTTAATCAATCCATGGGAAAATCCTTGAATGACTCGACACATAAAAGTGCAAAACCTGTCTCAATTGGTAAAAGATAGATATTGATTTTGTCAAGTGCAGGCAGGTGTGAGGGTTTCATATCGAACGGTCTCCTGTTTTATATCACGTAAGTTGACAAAAGTTCCGGATTTTATGTAAACTCAGTGCTATACCATTTGTATTAATACATTTTTTGATTTCTTGTAGATTAATCAATGGGAAGAGGATTGTATCATTCAATTTCAAATCCTTTCAGAACGCTCTATATTATACATACAATCACAATATAGTAAATGTTTATTTTTGCATAATGTCTTGCTGAAAGAGGGATGAATCATGAAACCGACTCCTTGTGAATGCCAGTGTACCCAGTAATTAATAGTGCCTGCGTAGCGTAGTCGCTAACGCTCTCGCCTTCGGTGTGAACGGTCCCGGCTTCGACTTCCGGTAGGGACACTCGATCGAAAATGTGTAAAAATCTTTTTCAGGCCAGCCATCCTGAAAGAGATTTTCCTATGTTTTCCTCATTCACTCCAGGCAGGTCGTACCTAACTTATAGATCGCAGCCCACTTTCTTCCCTTTCCCCGGGTTATGTGCTCGCCGAGAGACGTCATCTCTCATATGTGACTGACTAAATGACTATAGATACCGAAAACTCAGAAATCTAAATCCTAAATCTTAAACCCAGTAATTAATAATGTTATTATTATTATTTGGAAATTATATCTTTCTGACATACTATTACGATTATGGATTTATGACTTATTAAACGTCGTAAGTGTGTCGTCGGGGATGATGCCTCTGTGGTTGCAGAGCCTTTGGCAACAGTGCCATCACTACACCACTTTTTCTATTGAACTATCAGAAGCCAGCGTTCGTCATTTGCATATGTGATTTACTACCAAGTAAGGTGGGTTATATACACATTAGGCGTCGAAGGGTGAAAATGAAGTATGTGTGTGTCAAGTTACTGTTCACAGCAGAAAACATAATAGATATAAGTGTGGTTCCTGCTTTTTCTTGTCAGAGTTATCGTATTACTGTTTTCGTTTCCTCAATGTTGAAACGGAAAACGGAAACTGTAAGGAATAAGAGTAGCATTTAAAACTAAATACTACATAAATATACAATGAACGTTTTACTCGTACTGCAATTTCTAACAAAAATTTGTGCAGACACCAATATAGCTTTTCTTTTTTTTCTTTTTTTTTTTTTTGGTAAAACAATAAAAGAGTAGTCTTCAGGGATACCATAAAAATATGAATCGTAATTTCTCTCATTTTCTGATACCATGATACGCTATGTAATCTGGGATTCCACCTTCCCATTATAGTAGATCTTCAGTCTAAATCGTCATTCTTTATAGTGAGATATTACTATTTCAATTTTGTAGTAGTAGTGGTGGTCTGCGAGAGATCGGACTATAAACTTTAACTTTGGCAAGGTAAGATCAATCTCCTTCAAGATAGGCAACAAGCAATGCTGCCCTAATATGTAAATGAATCTTTCTTTCAAAGTGACTGAGCTCTTGGTCACCGACAATTCACACTTAAAGGAAATCTGTTTTACAAATACTAAGCTCTTTCGCAGTAATTCATTACCACTAGATTCGTGCCTTTCTTCAACCTTTGGGTGATTATCTTAAGAAATACTCGACACACTATTTTGTTTTATGATGATGAGTGTTTATTCACATTACTTGTATACTTAGGCTATGTGAATGCCCTATACAAAGAACTACATCAAGATTGGAGATTTAACGATTCTCACAAAAAACATTTAGTTACCTGCATGCCAGAGTTATGAAATCATTGTCACGTTAGTTTGAAAGTATAATTAATAAAATCGATTAAAATCAAAACACATTAATAGGTAGACACTCGATAGGTCATTTAGCAGTGATTCATGAGAGAAACTTCTTTCAGAGTGTATCCGTTAGAATTCAGAAATTTACATTGCAAGAATTACTTACATTGGCCGCTTGGTTTTGTCCCAGCTTCATGAACACACGAATGGAATTTTATGCACTTCGGGCACTAATCATAATATTTGTCTTTCGAGTGATTAGAAGGTTTCTTCACAAGCTTCTCCTCCTCTGCTCTCTGTTATGGAACGCTGTCAACTTCTCATTGTTTTGGTGGCCCAAACTGCTACAGGCAGAGTGGCTAAGGTCCATAAAAGAAACCCAGGACCTCTCGAATGAAAGTAGTTGTATAGCACACCAGACTTAATGCATGGAGCCGTCTTGAAGTATCACAAGTGGAAATTAACGTATGTTGTCTAAAAGCCTTTTGCTGTGGATGGTTGGTCAAATGGTGAATTCAGCTTTCAAATAATCTTGAAGGTTAGGGCTTCGTCACACAGCAACTCCACGCACAATATGAATATTGGAAATGAGACCTCTTGACCCACATTCTCTTAGTTTATATAGTTGCCGTTTGCGGAACTCTACTTTCTAGCAAACGGATTTCTATTTCAGATTTAGCTACCGAGAGTTCAAAGAGAATGCTGGATCCTGATTTCTCTTTCTATTTGGACTACATACACAAGAATAACCTGTTAACCAAATGATATTTTTCATTTTGCAATTTTTAAATCAAAACGAATTTATTATTTTTTCATATTGTCCTGGTAATGTACGTGGTGATGTTGAAAATTCATCACAATAGTATCATTACACAATAGCTACTAAATATTTTGTCACAAAATTTTCCATGATCTTCGTGCCCACAATTGACAATTGTTCTTATGTAGAATAGGAAAAAGCAAAGAAAAATTGAGTGAAAATTTAATGTTCTTAATGTACATTGCTTCCATAAAGTCTGTGTACATGGGAAAAAGCACATGTTAGTCAATTTAATGTTAATGAATAATATTTTCAACATAATTTCCGTGCTGTTCAATACATAATTTGATGCACTTTGCAAGATTAAGGTGAACTCGATGGAATAGATCTGAATTGCTGTCGATTTTAACACACTGACTGGCAATGCGTTCTGTCAGGTGGTTTAAATTTCTAATCTTCATCGATTGAACATTCTCTTTAAGCATACCCCGGATATATATATATATATATATATATATATATATATATATATATATATACCGTAGCACATGACAAGTGCTAAAATGTTTCTTCATATCAATATTTTTGACTAACATTACAGGTGTACATGGGCATATGGGCATAAGCTTATTTAATATATCAAACATGTGTATAAATTCAAATATTTGGCAAAAAAATATTGCACAATATTTCTGACGGTTTGGATTGGTTTTTGTATTGAATTTGTCTCTCTCCACATACTTAAATACATCTTACTTTAAATCTTTTGAGAATAAATTTGATTTCCGTTGAAGTAGCTGTGTGCGTTTGATCTGATTTTACAGGATTATAAGGTTACATGGTGAATATTTGACTACACTTTGTTACAACAACTACTTTCAAAATATTTTTTTCTAGATTTGTTGTAGCAAAGCATATGGAAGATAAGTGATAATGACTATGCCAGCTTTAATTTCTTGGGGGCAAGTAGAGGGGTAAAGACATTCCTTCGGGACAGCTATATTTTTGTAAACCGAAAATAATAGTTTTGTATTATATCTATATTACAATACAACATATGGGGGCAGTCGGTGAACCAAACGATACCAGCGGAGACGCAAGCCCCCCTTGCCCCTCTAAAGTCGTCACTGAATGGTTATATTGAAGAGATCCACGGAAGCTAAGCCTTAGCTTTGTATTTTATTTAAAATATAAATTATCAAAACAACCATAATAGATAAGTATGCACCTAAATGACTAATTTCGCTTTTCATTAGAGAAAACGTAAGTATTCTGCAGTCTCTTCGTGAACAGTTCATTCGAAATTTTTCATGCCACATACATTTAAACATAGAATTCTACGGTGAATAAACTATATATTCTTTTTCTTCTCTGGATCTAAATATTATACGAACAATAAAGGAAAATAACTCACAATTAGATCGAGTACCTACAAAGAGAGAAAGCAAACGATTGTATCTACTAGATCGGGACCTAATAAAACATATAACCGATTTGAATTTATTAGTAACATTTAGGAGATGTGATTATGTTTTCCGCTGTTTCTATGTACTCAAGCGTGAGCTTACTCATGTCTTTGTACTAGATAATCGTACATACAAATAGCATAAAAGCGAACTAATCATGGCGAGAGTATCTTCACTGAGTATTTATTGAAATTTTATGTCTGATAGGGTGCAGTTAGAGATTAGTGTAACCAATCGTGAAACTGAGAAATTAAACAGACAAATAAATCAAAAGAACCTAATTTAACATTTTGTGTAAAGCGTGTAAACTTTCGGACTGTTATCAGGCAGGTGATAAATGAAAATTAAATCTTTGAGCTTTATGTCCCACGTTTATGTCGGCTAAGCTAAACTAGACGGTGATGATGAGAAAAGAATGGAATGGTGAATAAAGAAAGTGGGAGAACCCCGAGAGAACCCACGCAAATGGGTTTGTCCACCACAAAATTCACTTGGCGCGAGCTGGGATCAAACCAGGAACCCGAAGCACCAAAGGTGAACGCTCTACGTGATTAATGAAAGTGAATGATTATGATATACATAGTGGAATAATAATGTTGATGGAAATGGAAAACCCCGAGAAAACCCACAGACACAATGTTATTCACCACATACATGGCTTTTGATCGAACCAGAGACGATTGTACCAGAGATAACCACTCTACCCTATGGTTTCATGTTTCCTATTACCACTTGGAATTACTTTCCTAACACAGTAGTAAGTTATGAACTGTTGTCACTATTATGTATGTTGTTGATAAGTTCACACTATACGTAATGTAGTTTATTATATTTAATGTAAAATCAACGTAATAAAATCAACATTATGGCTGATTTATAAGGTGGTTTCAACAAAATGTACTTCAATAAACACCCTGTACTATGTTTAAAAAGAAGATTTAATTTATTTTGTCGTGTCAGCTCTTATACATTTATTTGAATGTAATAGATATATGTTTTGGATGAACATGTGTGCAGTGTCTGTGAAAGTACTGATTATGAATTAGGAAAGAAGAGAGACAACATATGAGAAGCAATGAGTTCACTGTAACTAACCAACTAACCGTAAAAGTCAATTTTGTAAATGGAACATGGCCAGCAACCAGCTTCATTTAATTTTTTATTATTATTCTTTTTACATCTCTTTTTAGTCAAAGTGGGAGGGAGGACATTCTGGTCATTTTAAAGTGAAATGAAATATGATTCTACTGATTATCAATGATATGACACACTCATAAACACACAAAATGAAATGAAATCTTTGAGTTTTACGTCCCACGGTTATGCCGGTTAGGCTAAAGGAGACGGTGATAATGAGAGATGAGTGAAATGGTGGAATGAAGAAAGTGGGAGGAAACGGGAGAACCCCGAGAAAACCCACGAGCACGGTGTTTGTCCACCACAAAGTTCACTTGGCGGGGGCTGGGATCGAACCCGGGACCCCAAGCACCAGAGGTGAACGCTCTACCACTGAGCCACCGCGCCCCCCGCATAAACACACAAATATGGCTACACGTATACATGTATATATGCAGACACACTGATAAATTCACAAACACATGATGTAATCTGTAGTGTGTGAGAATCAGATCAGCCGCATATGAATCATTTAGTGTGTTTTATTTTTAAAAAATAAATAAAACGAACCAACCATCCAACTAACCCGAGATTTGTTTATTTTAGATAGTCATGTTTGCTGCCAATTTTCATCTACCATCAGAATTTTATGTTGGCAATTTATATTGCAGCCAAAGATTTTAATTTATGTCGTTGTATTCAGAGTCTTTCTGCTAATCATAGTTTGCTTTCACTGTAGCATCCGTTATTACATAATTATAAAGGAGTTCCTAGGGAAAGATTATTGCTAGTGGAGTTTTTCAATGAGTCAGGCACAGAAATCTAGAGAAATTTAAAGTACTAAATAAAGTTTTCTGGAAACAATGATGTCCATATGGGTATATCATAACGCAAAATGCGGGAATGAAATTTTGCGGAAGAGGACGAAAGAAAAATTAGTTCATAGAAATTAGAAACTAAAATGATTGATTAAAAATTCATTAATTCATAGATTTAGAAGGTTGTACTTTATATGGGGGGAGTAGTTTAAGTTGGAAGTTTAAATGTAGGTAATGCTTATTGAAGGAAACTGTCAGGTTAATTTCGGGGATGCGCAATCAATCAAGCGGAGATAGGTAACCTTGTTGAAAATGTCTAGACATTATTCTGTTAGTTGTTAACTTGCCAACATTTCCTGACCTATTACTTTGTGGCTTATTAACAACCCTAACCTAAATTCAGCTTAACGTACCACACACTATTAATTTTAATACCTTCTAAAAGTGCATTGAATTTCTCCGTCTGTGTGATCAATTTTAATTAGAAATTTAATTATATATGAGTATATGTCCACGGCTATTTATAAAAGATAAAAAGTTTCTACAAAATTTAATTATCTATGACAACTGTACGGTGTTTTGATACAGAAGCAATTAGTCGATATTGTACTTTAAGGGCTTCAAATATGGCAAATGCGTTTAGTACTCCTTCTGAACGTTGATAAGTGTTTTTTTTTTTTTTTTGTTTGTTTGTTAAAAATGTCCTTCAAAACAACAATGTTGTTAGGAAGCACTCTGTGTTAACTGGTAGAACATTAACCTTAATGTAAAGATCTCAAGGTTCAACTTTAGCTTATTTGAGTTTGCGGCGAACAACATCGTATTTATGAGTGTTCTGCTGCCTTCCTCCCATTATCTCATTCCTGCCACTGTTTCACTATTATTAACAAGCTTCTGTCGTTTACCTTTATTTCAAGGAGCATCACGGTAAGACGTAATCTGAAAATGCAATTTCGTTTATCCATTTTTATACTTAAATCTTCATATGTGTAGTATATTAAGGTCTTTAAAGATGACATTGAAATAAAAAAAGGAATTTCGAATAAAAATGAATAAGTTTATCCTTCTTATAGTTTCGGTATATTAATGATTTTAAAAAGGAGCACAAAATTAGAAAACTCAATGGTTTGTGTACTGATAGTGGTTGTATTTTTCATAATGAAGCACTTAATATCAACGTAAATGGAGTGAAAAATGCAACGGACTAAAAGGAGAAAATGAGTAGTAGAGTGAGAAATATCGGTGATGAGAACAAGAGAGAGAGCAAACATTCAACTGGGTCGTTGTGTATGGGGGTAGATCAATAGATTAAAAACTTTAATGAACTCTTTTCAGTGATTTTTCTTCTTTAAATTCTCTTTAGCCTCTCCTTTTCATCATATCCTTTCTTTTGCAGATAACGGCGTGACGATATAATGTCTGTCGTGATGGGAAGAAAAATGCAAAAGGATTTTTAAAAAAAAGGGCGCTAAAATGCTTCCTTGTGGAATCCCAGTTTCTCCACAGAAATAAATAATCATTATAAAAGCTTGTCCATTCTTTCAGGAAAAAATGCAATATACTGGTTGATTTATTCTGAAAAATGTCTACAATAATTTGAATCTAGAAATATATAATGTTTCACTTGGATCGTAGATAACTGAAAGCGAATTTCTTATCGATTTTTGAAAGTGACATTGAAGTGTTCTTTCGTCCTCTTCAAATGCTGAACTGTATGTAATTTATATTGAAGAGATTACTTATGGAGGATTGATAGTACGTAGACCACAATAATATATTCGAAATTAAAATAAATTCTTGAAACTTCGACCTTACTTAGTAGTAGAACTAAGAGAAATTCTTTTTAATACTGAAAAAGATCACACACACACCCCATACATACATACATACCTAAGGATATTAAATACTATAACTTGAGATATCACCATGAATCCAGTTCTGAAGGGCATCTCCATGGTTGCTGTATCACGTCTGGTATATCTGATATTTAATGTATATGGTTTGCTATATTGCGTATACATTTTTAGGAGCCAGGGGGGAAACCCCTGCCTTCCCATCAGGAGTCCATGGAAAGAGGGTGTTCACCACTTGAGAATATCAAAGAAATCTAAAAACACGGTGTATTCGAAGAAATTATTACACAAGTTACACATCTCTCGCAGGACTTAACAGTTCGTCTAATTAGAAAGTACTATTTCAGATTGCTACACGACAAGCTTTTATGTATAAGTCAAAACAAGGGAGGAAGGCAAATTAAGCAATTAGTTTACGTTTTAGTAGCTTACAATAAGGAAGAAGGTAGTTTAAAGAGTTTGTTTAGCTTTTGGATTGTTTAGAGTGAACTGCATTGTAAATGGCGGGATTGGTTGAGAATAGCCAATCACATGTAAGGGATCTCAAAAGCTGTCTTTTGTTACTGACTTTTTTTTTCATTTTATTCACGGCGAAACTGTTACACGTTTAAGTTTTTCAAAATAGATTTGAATCAAATTAAGTACAGAAAACAGAGCTTTTGAAGAAAGGGGATATTACAACAGGATTTTCAATAATTACATAGGAATATACTTTTCATTGAAATATCCCTATTGTCTCGTTAAGTTATTTGATATGTTTTATGTAAAATCTAATTCAAAATTAAAATAAGTTTTATTTGCACTCACAGTAGAGGAAAAATATATTTGACGAACAGTATCACTGGCACGTACATATTTCATACCAAGGTTGTTCGGGAGCTAATAACACCAGAGGCAAACATACTTTACGAGATGGAATCATATCATCTTCCATCATCTCAGTGTAAATGAACCGGTCGCTCATAGGACAGATAACAGTTCCTGTAGCTTCTGAGACTAATTCACTCACCTTGAGGGCCCTAAAATGGTGGAAAAACTGTGCAAAAAACACGTTTGTTTCCAGTTTTATTTCTTTTTGACAATGTTGTCATCACTTTCAGGCCCCGAAAAAAATATATGTTGTACATAGGGGTATAACAAATTTTTTAATCAAAAAATTAGGGACGTGTCCCCCCAATTTTTTTCTACAATTTTTTAAAGATTTCAACCGCCCAAAAAACAAAGAAAGTATTAATCGATAGTTTTGAAAAAAATGCACGTTTGCATCTAGATAGTATCTACAATCTGTGAAACTTTCAAAATTTTTGGACCACCCCCACCAAAATTTTCAAAATGTTCAATTTTCAGCATTATGATAAGATAATTCGGTAAGGGGAGTGGGGTAGGAGGTCAATTTTTTTTTTAGGTAGTTTTAGGTCAAGGGTAACTTTTTTGGCCAATAGCGACACAATTTGGATCAAGGGCCGATTTCACTATCTTATCAGGAAAGACCCTTTCAAAGAAATCACACATGTGCAAATTACTCATTGCGACATATCCCGGAATGCAAGGAATGCATCGAATTACCAGTCACTAAATATATATATATATATATAGGTTGTAACAAAAAGATACGGCAAAATTTCAGGGGTGGATTCCTTATGAGCAGACGAGTTAAAAATTTTTATATGAACATAAGGAGTGCGATTTAATTTAAGAGAACTTAGAATTGTTGTAATAACTTTTTTACTTCTTGAGAAATCACATCTTAATATAATAAACAAACGATATCTGAAAAAAGAAGTAGTTTACTATTTGATGCTATAGATACCCTTGCGGCCGATTTCTCGAAGCTAGAACCGGAACTTCCGGAAAAAGCTTGTCCACTACTTTTTGGCAATTCTTTTGATATTTCCGACAACATTTATTTGCATATCTTTCATATTCTTGATGGAAATATGCTTTTTAGCCATTTCGCGTTTAACTAGAGCCCCAAAAATGTTCAATGGGTCTAGCCAGAGGAACTTTTAGCGCGTTCTCGTTTTTGCCTCCAAACTCCATAACAGCGTCCAACTTTTTTCACATAATGCAAGGATGGCTTATCGGGCCAAAACACAATGTTATGTCCGGTGAATTCTTTATGTATCCATGGAATCAAAACCTTTTCAGTGTACTCTAAATAGCGGTCACCATTGATTGTCCCATTTCGAACAACAACACGCAAAACTTTGGCGTTTGCCAGTTCAAAAACTTTTGCGCATACCTGTCTTTAGGTTTTACGAACTTACTAGGATTAACCTGATGTTTATCAATGCGTACATACTTGGAAACAGATGCGAATACTAAGTTTTGGTAACAGTAAGTTTCATCATCCATGATCACAATCTTGTTCACGAACTTCTTGTCGGAGACTTTGCGGCAGTTGGTCTCAGTGCGCCTCTTCTGTTTGTCTGTGTAAAATTGTGCACTTTTAAATGTTTCAACCTTGAATCCGTGTTCTTTCTTGATTTTCCTTACACTGAATTCAGAAATTTTATACTTTCATCTTAAAAGACGGTTTGACAAATTAGAGTTTTCCAAGAGTTCTCGTCTAATCGCAATTTTCACTTTTTGTGTACATTTTGAAATTAGGCAACCAGATTTCTTCTTTCTTGATGCTCCACCAGTCTCCACATAATTGTTCAATATTCTATACACTGTATTATAAGGATATTCACACTTAAAATGGTTTAAAGCAACCTTAAAGACACGAGAGCAGTGGTTCTCGTAGAATTGGATAAGC
Organism: Thermobia domestica; assembly: GCF_964235325.1. Classification (NCBI taxonomy): domain Eukaryota; kingdom Metazoa; phylum Arthropoda; class Insecta; order Zygentoma; family Lepismatidae; genus Thermobia; species Thermobia domestica. Next base: position 158,059,188 of record NC_137455.1, on the reverse strand, counting down.
CGTTCGCGGACAGCCTTGGCCTGTTCGGCTGTCATTTGCTTCCCGTTCACTTTTACGCGTTTGCACTTTGCGAACACTCGTGAGATACTCTAACGAGCAAAAGGTGAAACTTTCATTGAGTTCGAATGAGTTGTTTTTGTTTTATGCATGCTTTTTGCCAGTAATCTTAACTTAAATCGCACTCCTTATGTTGGGAAATGCATTGTTATACAAGTACGGTCATTGAGCCGCCTGCCGGTGTAGACTAGGGTGACCAAATCGTCAACTAGAAAAAACGGGACATCTTTTATTTCTGGATAGGTTGCTCCCCTAAATATATTTTTTAACCTCTTCGTTCTCTCTCTCTCTCTCTCTCTCTCTCTCCCTCTCTCTTTGTATCTCTCACAAAAAAGAGCAAATTTACACTTTTTCTTTTAAAACCTATTGAAAAGGTTGTGGAATTAAAAAAAACGAAATATTTGAAAACATTACTAAAAATATATGAGCGCTCAAATCTGTCACCGACAGTATTTATAATTATTCTCAGTATCGGATTCCAACTCCTTTTATTTGCATTTTCTTACTTACAACTAGTTACAACTAGTTTTCTTTTTACTTTCACGTTTATAGTTCTGTACCTTCGTTCCCCTTTCGTGGTGTTACATCTTAGTCAAATCACGGAAACACTGTACTGTACTGATGACAGTGCCTCAATCTTCTACCGCCCGAAACAGAGACCAAAAACAGTTTACGTTTGTTCCTCATAAGACTTCCAGCCCCTTGCACTGTCGTCTGCGGAGTGGGGACGCCTAGGAGGGAAAACAGGGCAGCTACCACATCCAATATCGCAAACGTCGTAATGACATTGCTCAGTAATTAGACATATTGCAATATAATCACATAGCTTAGAAAATAATAATATAAATTAGAAAATTTTACGATTCGAAAGTTTTTTGTACCCAATGTACGTAAATATGGGACATTTTGGCGTCCCGAGAGAATTTTTCGGGACACCGGGAATGGTAGTGAAAAAACGGGACAATCTCGTTTTTGCGGGACGGTTGGTCACCCTAGTGTAGACTAAAATGATCACATTCTGGTCGCTCCTTGATGTGACTCAATTTACAAACCAATAACTCAGCCCCTAATTAAGCTAGAAGGATAATTTTACTATCTATGTATTTTTGTAGGACGACGCTTTCCGTCGATACGTATCTTATGTATGTGGGGGTACCACGGTGGACGGGGAGGATAATTACGTGTTGTTGTTTTTTTTCATCAGGACTTTGGGGATGGCATTTCTTCCCTTTTGCGGGTACTCATAAAATTCATATCGGCCGAAAGCGTGATCTTTCAGGAACACATTGGCAAAATTATATTTCTGGTTTCATTAGGGGCTGAATTGTTGAGTTTTAAATTGAGTCACATTAAAGAGCGAGCACAATGTGACTATTTCAATGTCAGGCGGCTCAATGGAACTAACTCTGTAACGATGGATTTCCCGGCATATATATATATATATATATATATATATATATATATATATAGGGTGTTTCAAAACAACACTGACAACGTTTGGGAGATGATTTCTGACACAAAGATAAGACAAAAAGTACAGACCAATCTGGGTGAACAAATGCTTCCTTTCGGAGTCATAAGCTGCCAAAAACACGAAAAAATGAACTTTAAAGATCCATAGTTCCAAAACTATGGGACCTACTGTAGTCGGATCAAGACTTCACTCAGGAACTAATATGTTCGGTATCCAAAAATACATATTTCAGAATACTGCGGTACTCACACAACAATTTTTGTAGAGGAAGCTTGGCTACGAGCATATAATTTAAAACACTCAGTAACTACCTCTTTAAAAATTGTTCTAAAAGTATCGCAGGATTCTGAAACTTGATATTTTAATAGCGCACATATTAGTTCCTAAACGAAGTTTTGACCCGACTACGCTAGGTCCCATAGTTTTGAAGCTATGGATCTTAAGAGTTAATTTTTTCCTGTTTTCTGCAGCCTATAACTCCGAAAGGAAACATTTGTGCACTCAGGTTGTTCTATATTATTTGTCTTATCTTGGTGTCAGGAATCACCTCCCAAACGTTGTCGGTGTTGTTTTGAAACACCCTGTGTATACACGAAAGCAGTGAATAATGCAAAGTGTGATAGAAACCTTGAGGGACAGTTGACTTTTCTTCCCTACAAGGCTTTCATTTTTTATTAAACATAATAGTACAGTAGGACTGCTATAGACACACACACACACACACAAACATATACATACGCAGAGAAAGAAAGTAAGAGAGAAAGGAAGAGCAAGAACAAGGATATTATATTATCTCTATTTTGTAAGAAGGAATTTAGAGTCTCTTCTTAGATGGAAATTAGCTAAATCCTCAAATCTTAATCCTGTCAGTAAAAAGAAGAAAGAAAAAAACGAAAAGCACGACGATAATGGTTATTGATTGACGAATTATGAGTTACCCTCTACTCAATATAGTGGGATACTAATCAGAAGGAGTGGCCACTGAGCTTAGATCTTATACTATATATATATATTATATA